>NC_091439.1:124574897-124903897 GCF_964237555.1 Oryctolagus cuniculus | reverse complement strand
ATATTTTAAGACTATAAAAAGATGTTGCACCATCTTAAGCTTTAGGCAGTTTCTCCCCAAAATGAGTTATTATTTCAGATAAATTGTTACATTTCTCTCTCCAGCCAAGTAAACTGTGCTTATGTCCACAATGACTCTTGTCCCTTTTGATTTTATATAACTAATTTACTTTGTATCATATTTACTTGGGAAACTATTCCACATTCAATTGTCTGTTCAAATACACAACAATGATAAATCAAATAAAGCAAAAACCATTAATACACAGCCAACAACTGGAAAAGAATTAAAGAAAGAAAAATCATATGTGACAGTCAAGAATCTGGATTTTTTAGCAAGCATCCAAGGGCACTATGTGCCCCCTTGGCTGATGGGAAGAATGGGAGCTGGCAAGAACTCTGCTTCCAGCCTGGATTTCTGATGAGCCTCTCTCTTAAATGCAGAACTGACAAAAATAAATGGAAAATTGTAAGTGCATACATATACTGTGGTTAGAAAAAATGACTGGGATCGGCGCTGTGCAGTGGCAGATGAAACCACCACTTACAATGTCGGCATCCCATATGGGTGCCGGTGCTAGTCCCAGCTACTCCACTTCTGATCCAGCTCTCTGCTATGGCCTGGGAAAGCAGTGGAAGATGGTCCAAGTCCTTGGGCCCCTGCACCCTCATGGGAGACCTGTAAGAAGCACCTGGCTCCTGGCTTTGGATTGGCACAGCTCTGGCCTTTGTGGCCAGTTGGGGAGTGAACCAGCGGATGAAAGACCTCTCTCTCTATCTGCCTCTCTTTCCCTCTCTGTGTAACTCTGACTTTCAAATGGATAAATACATCTTTTAAAAAAAGAGAGATATATAAAAATGATCATAAAATGGTGTAACACCTCAGTTCTGGAGATTTGAAAAACACTGGTGTTGATATTTGAGATTACATTTACTTTCATTATGGAAAAATTTCAAGCAAATAAACTAATGAAAATAGTCAAAGTCGTTTAGAAATCCTAGGGCTATGAGAAAAGCAAAAATAAGAATATATGATTGTCAAAAGTTTGCACAGAAGAAAAAAAAAGGCCAGTGCTGTGGCCCACTTGGCTAATCCTCTGCCTGTGGCGCCGGCACCCCGGATTCTGCCCCGGTTGCTCCTCTTCTAGTCCAGCTCTCTGCTGTGGCCAGGAGGGCAGTGGAGGATGGCCCAAGTGCTTGGGCCCTGCACCCCATGGGAGACCAGGAGAAGCACCTGGCTCCTGGTTTCGGATCAGCGCAGTGCTGGCCATAGAGGTCATTTGAGGGGTGAACCAACGGAAGGAAGACCTTTCTCTCTGTCTCTCTCTCACTAACTCTGCCTGTCAAAAAAAAAAAAAAAAAGTTTGCACAAACCAGGACACAACCCTCACAAAAACAAAAATAAGAAGAGAAGACAAAGTAAAATAACTGCAGATGATCACAGGTAAAAACTTAGAAATCACACTGGGAAACAAGTAATTATGTGAGAGTTCAACAAATCAAGGAACTTAAAAAGTGAATATGTCAAGAAATCAAAACATTCCTTTAAAAATCAGATATAAATATTAAGTATGCTAATAAATTAAGAGTACAAAATACTTTATTAAATATAAAAAGTACAAAAAGTAAAAAATGACATGAAAATATGTAAAATAGAACTTATAGAAAAATTTTAAGCATTAAAATACATGAGGATAAAAATTCAGTAAGGATGAATAATATATAATTATTAAATTCCTCCAGAGTGGTTAACATGATTAGTGAGTATAGTTATTAAGAATAAATTCATTACCAAAGCATAAGTGTTGAGACTTCAAAACAATAAATGAGAAAAGAACACACTGAAATGAAATAAATTGAAAAAATAGATTGCTTACTGAGAACAGCTACAGACTGAGAACAGACTTCTTAGTGGCAACTATGACAAAACAGCATGAAATAGTATCTTCATTCTGATGGAAAAATAATTATCACAATTCCAGACTGATATAAATTATTATTTAAGAGTGACTGGGAAATAAAATTATATACAGATAACTACTACCAAAATTATAGCACCAATTTGCATATGTCAACAAATAGAAAGAAGTTGCCCATGAGAACTAAGGCAAAGAGAGACAATAGGAAGCAGTGATGAACCAAGGAAGTGGCAGAGTTGAGAACTGTAACTTGGCTGTGTCAGTAAAAATCATGATGGAAATAATGACAGCTTTGGTGAGGAGGGAGAAGTGAGGATTTCCACAAACATACTAACTAATCTGATTTTATCATTACACACTGAATACTTGTAAAGTAAAACAGTGAGGGGGCTTGGTTATCAAAGATGTGGAGTAAAAGGGTTCAAAGGTCTCACGTTCTCCAGGATGATATATAGCAACTTACTCATCAGGTTAGGCTGGCAGTCCACTTAAACATCCAAAGGAAATTACTAAAATATGTTTCATAATTTTTAACCTATCAAAAGTTAACAGGCACTAAATAAAACAGAATCAATCCATTACGACACAGAAAAAGGGAGTGAAAAGCCAAGAAAAAATGATAACACAGCAAAATAGAGATATTTTAATAATGAAATGATAGTTATTACATTAAAAATAAATCACCATGCATGGAACAGCAAAAAATAAATAATCTTAGACTGGGCTTATAGATGCATCTAAGGGATCTTTGGAGCTACTCCTAAACTATAATAAAATTGAGTTTAAAATAAATGGATTGGAGGGAAAGTTTTCCAGGCAAATACTAATTAAGAGAGATGCAGTTACTGTGATGTCAACATCGGTGAAACATGCATGCGTGGAAGCCGGGAGTTCATTCAGCTGACTTGGGAGTTGCTGCCTATGGCACACCTTTCCAATGGACAGATAGTCATGGGGGAAACCATTCCACCATAAAAATGAGTGACATTCTATCAAGTGTAGCAACATGGATGGAACTAGAGGACACGATGTTAAGTGAAATAAGTCAGATATAGAAAAACAAATGTTGCAGGTTCTAATTCACAGGTGGAAGCTAAAATGTTGACCTCAGGAAAATAGAGACCAAAATAGTGATTACCGGGGCCTGGGAATGGTCAGGGGATAGAGAGGAAGTTTACAGGACACAGGGGTGAAGTTGGGTGGGAAGAAGAACTTGCTATTTTCATTTCACTTAAAAGGGGGTGGGGAGAATAGCACAGTAGGATGCCTACGGTTGACAACAATTAATTTAATATTTCAAAGGAGCTACTAGAGGGTATGTTGCAGGTTCCTGCACAAAAGCATAATAAATATTTGAGCTGACGGCTCTGATCAGTGCATACAGTGTACATGTTGCTGAAATGCCACCCTGAACCTTCTCAATACGTACAATCACTCTGAGTCAATTATATGTTTTTTTTTAATTAAAATAAGAAGCTAAAACAAAATCTTTTCTAACAATCATTCTTTCTAGCTAGTCCCAAAGCTGCTTTTATTTAAAAAAATATTTATTTCATTTATTTGAAAGGCAGAGTAAAAGGGAAAGAGACAGGGTGTGCTTCCATTCCCTGGTTCACTCTTCAAATGGCCACAACAGCCAGGGATGGACCAGGCTAAGGCCAGAAACTGCATCCAGGACTCCCAAGGGGGTGGTCAGGGCTCAAGTATTTGAGCCATCATCTGCATTCCCAGTCACATTAGCAGGGAGCTTGATTCGAAGTAGAGCAGCCGGGACTCAAAGAGGCCCTTGGGTACGGATGTCAGCATTGTTACTTACCCAATTTCAAATGTATCAGTAAAGAGTCGTCAAAATATAATTTTAAATTTTACAGACATTAGCAACAATCACTATCAGAACAAAATACACCCTTCCTTCAAGATCAATGCTAGTAAAATACAACTGTAAAAGTTATTTCCTTTCTTCAAAGATTCACATACATTTTACAAAAGGTTGAGTCTTGAATTTAAAAGTGAACAAGCTAAATGACCATTATTAGCACCAGCCTGTCAGCAAATAGAACTTTCTATTTAAGAAAGACAGTTCAGTTGATGCATGTTGTAAATAACTATATTCTCTCTTACCTTTAGGCCCCAAGACATTCACAACAGAATGTGAGGCATGCTTTTAGCCACTGAACACAGCAATTTAAGATGGGCATTCATAGAATGACATTCACATTGCTTTACTTTACATACATATTTTACTATAATTTCCTGATTTATTCTTATTTATTTAATAGCGATCTCTCGTCTGCTGTTTCACTCCCCAAATGTCAGCCATACAAGAAAGGACTGAAGCCAAGAGCTAGGAACTCAATCCAGGTCTCCCAAATGTGTTGCAAGGATCCAACTATTTGAGCCATCTCTGCAGCCTCCCAGGTCCCACATCAGTATGAAGCTGGAATCAGGAGCTGCAGGCTGGAACTGAACCCTGTCACTTGGACATGGGGGACAGTGTTGTAACCATTGACTTAACCACTAGGCTAAACCCCTACCACAATTTCCTGATTTTATACTTTATCTGATGTGATTTTAAATGAAACATATACTCTTCATTTATTCTTTTATAAATCTAGTTTATTTCACATTTAGTCGAGTGGCAGTTCTCAAGTTTGAAGTGAGTGGCTAAGGAATTGAAAGAAAAAATGCAATTTATTTTCAAATTAATTTCACAATTATTTGGAGCTGTCCTTTAAAATTAAAGATTAAAATATAAAAGAAGACATGCATATAACCAAAAATGTTACTGAATAGAGTAAGGAGTTCCTATGTAATTTATTTAGACTGAAGTTTCCAGGTATTAAAAATTGTTGGGATTGGGCTTGTATATACAAATATGTGACTTTTCTTATGTAAGCTGAAAAAAAAATACATACATAAAACTCAGTTTGCATTATTCTCAGATATTACAATAGTTTATCATCAAAATTTGGTGTGTTTTGGTAGGTTTATCTGTCGCTATTATAGCAAGCATATAAGCAAATACACACTTGAATTGCAACTGATAACAAAGTATATTTAGGTGATGAAAGTGCTCTTAGCAGTTGCAAAAAAAATCAGGAAAAGAAAGACTAACTTGAACATTCTTCAGGATTGAAAAGCAGGTAAACTCTGAGCCCGAGAGACTGCAATTTGGAAAAATTCTGGAAAAATAAATCACATGACTAAACAGTAAAATCAAAATATGTATCCACCAATTCTTTGCTAAAATGTCTCTTGAATCTTAATTGCGTGATCACCCACAAAATGAATTAACCAGGAACCCCAATATGTCAACAGTCTCCTAGGATGGCTCAACAATGAAACATTAAATATGTTTTTGTTGTTCTGACAACTGCTCATTTCACCATAACTCTATGTTGTAAAGCTCCAGGAAGAAGTGGTTTTCAAGGGAATTTTTTTAACTTGCCAGATGTTATAACGAAAGGCTGTGTGAGTGAGCAGCATAGAAAAGAGAGCTAATGCCTGATAGTTAATTAGACTTCTGACAGCCAATTTTGTGGTGCTAAATGTGATTAAATGTAGCTGCAAGTCTTTGGAGTGACTTTCTTAGTTTCGACACTTAGTATTACTTCAGAGGTATAAAACCTCTGCTCCAACTCTGACTCATCACAGGCATTAAACAAGAGGTCTCCACTAGCAGCAAGTTCAGATCCAATTGCTGGATCAGTTTAATGTGTAATAAATAAGTATCAAAATATCATTTTTATTCAATAATGCTCTAGCCTAAGAATGTTTGTTAAATTCAACTGACTACTGCATTGACAAATCAAAATTAATGGAAAATCTAAATGCTCTTACTAGGCAGAGTTTTATTCTACTGTTGATGAATGTTTTAAAATAGCTTCCCCTTATTCTTTTTTCTCTGTAAGTACATTGTATTGTCCCCCAAACTTCTCAAATTATAAGTGCTAATATTGTTTCTGTTATGAAATAGATGCCTTCTAGCAAAATGGATTACAAGTGAAAATCTACTTTTTTTCACTTGCTTCCACTTTCTATTCTACTATTAGACAGATAAAATGATGGCACTGAGTTTGCCTCATAAGGATTTATATTTTCAATTTTCTTTCCAGTATTAGAGTTAAATATTCCTATGATTTGGTTAATGTTAGAAGTTTGACTCAGAAAGAATCAATAAGCAAAATCCCTTAAGCTGGCTGATAAAAATAGCAGCTTAAGTGTTATAAAGATCAAATGGATAGGAACAAGTGGCAAAGTGACCATATAGATATCAAGTGTTAAAGTGATCATGTTAATAGGACTAAGTGGAAACAATAATAGACAGAATTAAAAAGGAGTGAATTCTCCAACATGGGAAGCAGTCCATATAGCAGACTCAGAGAATGATGACTGCTTCAAGTAGCATTCCAACCTCAGAATCAGTCCATAAAGCATTCCAGTCTGGCTGGAAAGCCCAGGAGCATTTCAGGCATGGAAAGCCAAGACACTGGCAAAAAAAAGGTCCTACATAAAGGACCCCTGTGGGTGAAACCTCAGTGGGAAGAAATGGCTGCCAATGAAGAAGGCACTTTTCTCTGAAGGGAGAACTCCTACTTTGCTTATGGCCTTGTTGAGCTAGTAGGTTCAAAAGGCTTCCATAGCCAAGGCAGCTCATGTCAGGTGATCACTGATATCATACATAGAGTGTTATTTGTTAAATAAACAACGAGAGTCACTGTGTGCTAACCTCCCATGAAGAACCTCTGTCCCCAAAGAGTTGTATTGTGAGACTTAATAGTAAAACTTGTTCTTAAGAATCACCTCCATTTACTATGTCTCGTAAGTTAGTTATGTCTAAGAGCTCACAAGAGATGTACCATCCTTGAGTTCTTCTTTAAAGACAATTAAGTTTCTAAAAGGATAGAAGGGGGAGGTGTAATTTGAAGAAATTTAGCTACTAATTCCAACACATACAATGGCAAACTACAACTCTGCGGTTTAACTTACCTGGGAGGTTTGTGTGTTAAGTGCTTAGATTATGTCCAGGTGCACAGAATGCGTTATATGTGGTCATTATCATTTAGACTTTTAGTGACAGCTATTAACCCTTTGCAAAATGTGCTGGGAGGTGACCCGCCCTGAGCTTCCACCTCCCGCTGTGGGGATCCCTGGCCCACGCTGAGGCACACTCGTTTTCCGAGCCCTGCATTAGGACACGGCATCGCTGCCCAGAAGGGCGAGCTTTTGACTCTAAACTCATTACTTCCTAAATAAACTGTTTCTTTTTTTTTTATGGTATTTTATTTTTTTTATTTTTTTTTTATCTTTTATTTAATGAATATAAATTTCCAAAGTACGACTCATGGGTTACAATGGCTTTCCCCCCATCCCGTCCCTCCCACCCACAACCCTCCCCTTTCCCACTCCCTCTCCCCTTCCATTCACATCAAGATTCATTTTCGATTATCTTAATATACAGAAGATCAGCTTAGTATACCTTAAGTAAGGATTTCAACAGTTTGTTCCCACACAGAAACATAAAGTGGAAAATAATAGATGATTTTTTTTTTAAATCATGATGAAATCAGATCAGACCTATTGTCATGTTTAATCCCAGTGAGAGTCAAGTTGGGAATTGATAATTTCTTTTTTTTTTTTTTTTACAGAAGATCAGTTTAGTGTACATTAAGTAAAGATTTCAATCGTTTGCACCCCCATAGAAACACAAAGTGAAATATACTGTTTGAGTACTCGTTATAGCATTAAGCCTCAGTGTACAGCACATTAAGGACAGAGATCCTACATGAGGAGTAAGTGCACAGTGACTCCTGTTGTTGACTTTACCAATTGACACTCCTGTTTATGGCATCAGTAATCTCCCTATGCACCAGTCATGAGTTTCCAAGGCTATGGAAGCCCCTTGAGTTCTCCGACTCTTATCTTGTTTAGACAAGGTCATAGTCAAAGTGGAGGTTCTCTCCTCCCTTCAGAGAAAGGCACCTCCCTCTTTGAAGACCTGTTCTTTCCACTGGGATCTCACTCACAGAGATCTTTTTGCCAGAGTGTCTTGGCTTTCCATGCCTGAAATACTCTCATGGGCTTTTCAGCCAGATCCGAGTGCCTTTAGGGCTGATTCTGAGGCCAGAGTGCTATTTAGGACATCCGCCATTCTATGAGTCTGCTGAGTATCTCGCTTCCCATGTTGGATCACTCTCCCCTTTATTTATTCTATCGGTTAGTGTTAGCAGGTACTAGACTTGTTTATGTGCTCCCTTTGACTCTTAGTCCTTTCATTATGATCAATTGTGAACTGAAATTGATCACTTGGAATAGTGAGATGGCATTGGCACATGCCACCTTGATGGGATTGAATTGGAATCCCCTGGTATGTTTCCAACTCTACCAATTGGGGCAAGTTAGCCCGAGCATGCCCCAAATTATACATCTCTTCCCTCTCTTATTCCCACTTTTATGTTTAACAGGGATCACATTTCAGTTAATTTTCAACACTTAAGAATAACTGTGTGATAATTACAGAATTAAACCAGTCATATTAAGTAGAACAGACAAAAAAAAATACTATGAGAGATAATATATTAAGTTGTCCATTAGCAGTCAGGGCTATGCTGATCAAGTCACCATTTCCCATAGTGTCCATTTCACTTCAGGAGGTTTCCTTTTTGGTGTTCAGTCAGAATAAACTGTTTCTTGAGGGTTTTTTTTTTTTTTTCAATTTAAAAGTAAAAACAGTCTTTGTCACATTAAATCATTCTAAAAGAACAATGAAGCTCATCACCAAACAGATTTACACAGGGATGCTAAAAGCACAGATATATTTCCTCTGCAAGCTACTACGAGATGGTTACACACACACACATGAAAACCACAGTGTGGGGCAGGGTTGGCAATGCAGGAGGAGCACTGATGGAGGTGGTGTTAAAGCAGGTATCCGCTCTCATCAAAATCTATCAAACTGTACATTTAAACAAGTTCCATTTTATGCTATGTAAATCCTACTTCCATTAAAAAAGTTCTTTTTTTTTCTGAAGCACTGTCCTCTAAAAAAATCTCCTTTTGTAAAATGACAATATTGAGGGTCTTTTCCATCAACTGCCTCAGAGCGGCAGAGCATGCAATCCAAAATGTAGTGTGACAAATCCCATCATTAAAATTAGATACCAAAAATCAATTCTTCCCCATCAATGAAGGATGCTCTTCTAAAAGGGAAGCATTGATCACTGCAGATAGACAAAATTACTTTAAAATTAAGGATGCTAAAGAGAATAGAGATCTAAATCTCATCTCCCAAAACTGAAATCATACTGGGAGTGTCCACAAAAGACTAGTTTCTAACTGCGATATGAATATTATAAAAGTGGAAAGAAAACATATGCTCAGATTTTAAAACTTACTCCTGAATTTAAAACTAAGACCTCTGAGGCCAGCGCTGGGGCACAGCAGGTAAAGCCACCTCCAACACCAGCATCCCACAGCCAAGCATGTTTCAGGCCCCATCCACTCTGCTTCTGACACAGCTCCCTGCTAATGGTGGAAAGGGATTGGCCCAAGTGTCCGTGCTGCTGCCACTCATGTGGGAAACCCAGGTGCAGTCCCTGGACCCTGGCTTCAGCCTGCTCAAGCCCCAATTATTACGTGACTTGGGGAGTGAACCGGCGGAATGAAGATCCTTCTCTCTTGTTCTCTCTCTCTCTCTTTCTTTTATTTTATTTTATTTTATTTTATTTTTTTATTTTTTGACAGGCAGAGTGGACAGTGAGAGAGAGAGACAGAGAGAAAGGTCTTCCTTTGCCATTGGTTCACCCTCCAATGGCCGCCGCGGCCGGCGCACTGTGGCCGGCGCACCACGCTGATCCGATGGCAGGAGCCAGGTGCTTCTCCTGGTCTCCCATGCGGGTGCAGGCCCCAAGCACCTGGGCCATCCTCCACTGCATTCCCTGGCCACAGCAGAGAGCTGGCCTGGAAGAGGGGCAACCGGGACAGAATCCGGCGCCCCGACCAGGACTAGAACCTGGTGTGCCGGCGCCGCAAGGCGGAGGATTAGCCTACTGAGCTGCGGCGCCGGCCCTCTCTCTTTCAAATACATAAAGCAAGTCTCTAAAAAAAGACTTAGAATCAATGACACTGACTAATACAAAGTATTAAGATTCATAACTAAATATATATTTTTAAAAGATTTATTTATTTATTTGAAAGGCAGAAATATAGAGAGGCAGAGGCAGACAGAGAGGTCGGTCTTCCATGCGCTGGTTCACTCCCCAGATGGCTGCAATGGCTGGAGCTATGCCGATCCAAAGCCAGGAGCCAGGAGCTTCCTCCAAGTCTCCCCCATGGATGCGGGGGCCCAAGCACTTGGGTGATCTTCTACTGCTTTCCCAGGCCATCAGCGGGGAGCTGGATTGGAAGTGGAGCAGCTGGGACTAGAATCAGCGCCCTTATGGGATGCAGCAAATGTTTTATGAACGAAAGCTTTCTAAACGTTTTTCAAATATTTCTTCTTTCAAGAGGTAGATCTTGCCTGTGCAGAACTCCAAATGCGTTACTAACAGACCGGTTAGTAAAGTAGAACCCACAGTCCACCTGGCATGGAAGTGAGCGTTCTGGATCTCTCATAGCCTTCAGTTTGTCAATGCCAACTAATGTCACTGCTTAATAAAACCAGTGCTTTGCGAAGTAATGATCTGACTGTTGTTAAATGAAGCTTTTATTGACTGTCAGTTACTTAGATGTGATTAGGTTAAAGCCTCTCATTATTCAGAGAACTAAATCAAATGACCTCAATTTTTTTTGACACTCAGTCTTAATCTGCACTATACACTAGTGCACACTTTCTGATTGCTGCTTACCGAGGGGCTAAACCCATCACATTGATCTATCAAATCAATGGTTGGCCATATCAGGCAGCCAAAATCACTAAGTGGCCAACTTAGATAATTAAAGATGCTGGGAAATTTTGTAGACTAAGATAGTTAAACAAAGATTCAAAGTATTCAAAAAGTATTTGTAGTCACTTACTTGGGATAGTTAATGGATGTTAATAGGAACCAATTAGAGCTGACTAAATCATTATAGCCCAATACAGGTGATACCCAAAATCACAGACGCAGCAGGTCAAATGGCTAAGATGCTAACTGTGGAAGTACCACTTGATAGCAAATATTATAAATTTAAATTTCTGACTATGATATTAGGGAATAAAAAGAACATAAGTAGAAAGATACAATGTCACAGCCAAGCTGAAACATGAAATCCTTAAATCAAGATTTATCAAGTGGGAAATCAGGCTAAAGAACAAAGGACACTATACTGCTGTACATCATCAGGCAACTTTAAAACTTACATAACAGACAAAAAACTTGGAAATTGTTGATTTGCATTACACCTTTTGGAACTCAAAATCTTTACTACCGTGTATATAATTTTCCTGGGGGGGGGGCAAGATATGCCACTTAGGCACAAGAAGGAACCAGGACATTTTCAATTTTGAAATCGCGAAATTCACCTATTTTGAGAGGTAAGACATGAAAAAAGTTTTCTTCCAGATTCAAATTTCTCCATTACTGACCTAATTTAAAGCACCAACAACGAGTCTGGGAGACTAAGTTACTAGCAGTAAACTATGATATGGAATACATCTCCTTCAGTCTAACACATAGTAGAAAAAAGATATGAAACAGAGAAGAACAAAAGTATAGTCATTTTTCTGCCAGAAAGTGAATGAGGGGAGGGGGCTGGCACTATGGCGCAGTGGGTAAGCCACCACCTGTGATGCCAGCATCCCATATGGGTGCTGGTTCGAGTCCTGGCTGCTCCACTTCCAATCCAGCTCTCTGCTATGGCCTGGGAAAGCAGTGGAGAATGCCCCAAGTCCTTGGGCCCCTGCACCCACCTGGGAGACCATGAAGAAGCTCCTGGCTCCTGAATGGCACAGCTCTGGCCTTGCAGCCAATTGGGGAGTGAACCAGTGGATGGAAGACCTCTCTCTCTCTCTCTCTCTCTCTCTCTCTGTCTCTCTTTCTCTCACTGTGTAACTCTTTCAAATAAATAAATAAATATTTTTTAAAAAGTGAATGAGGCTAGCACCGCGGCTCAGTAGGCTAATCCTCCGCCTTGCGGCGCCGGCACACCGGGTTCTAGTCCCGGTTGGGGTGCCGGATTCTGTCCCGGTTGCCCCTCTTCCAGGCCAGCTCTCTGCTGTGGCCCGGGAGTGCAGTGGAGGATGGCCCAAGTGCTTGGGCCCTGCACCCCATGGGAGACCAGGAAAAGCACCTGGCTCCTGCCATCTGATCAGCGCGGTGCGCCGGCCGCAGCGCGCCGGCCGTGGCGGCCAATAGAGGGTGAACCAACGGCAAAGGAAGACCTTTCTCTCTGTCTCTCTCTCACTGTCCACTCTGCCTGTCCAAAAAAAAAAAAAAAAAAAAAAAAGTGAATGAGAGAAAAAAAGAAGCAACAGATAGCAAAGTCCTTATTTCTCTTCCTTTGGGCTTCAAAACAGAGAACACTGGGAACAAAGACACCACCACACAGACTGACCCATAACATCCTCCCACACTGACACATCAAAGCGGTGTTGGTAGGACAGCTGCCCAGTCAGAAGGTGCCCTCTGCTTGGACCCTGAGGGCCACCCCTAGTTCCTACGCAGCACAATCACCAGCTTAAGAATCACCCCATTTGTCATGAGATCCAAACTGCACGGTGAGGTGACTCTGTCCCCAGAGCTGAAGAGTAGGGTCAGTGGGATACATAGGGGCCATGTTAGGTATTAGCAGCCTGTAGCCAACAGAGCTAAGTTCACCCTTCTCCTTCCCATATGCCCAATCTACCACCATCTCAGAAAAAATGAATCAGGAGGTAGCTGAAAGATTTAACACCCAAATAATTTTTAAATTTATTTGACAAGTAGAGTTAGACAGAGACAGCGAGAAAGGTCTTCCTTTCATTGGTTAACTCGCCAAATGGCTACTACGGCTGGTGCTGTGCTGATCCGAAGCCAAGAGCCAGGTGCTTCCTCCTATTCTCCCATGCGGGTGCAGGGGCCCAAGCACTTGGGCCATCCTCCATTGCCTTCCCAGGCCACAGCAGAGAGCTGGACTGGAACAGGAGCAACCAGGACCAGAACCTGGCGCCCATATGGGATGCCGGCGCACAGGCGGAGGATTAACTAAGTGAGCCACGGCGCCTGCCCCTACCCAAATAATTTTAAATCAAATTATTTTATTCAATTAGTATCTGATCATGGAATTAAACTATAAACTAGATTGTACAGTTGCTATTGTTATGCCATTAAGGAACTCATAAGGAGATTTTTATTTTTTGGAGACTTGGGAAGTAAACAAATGTATAGACTAACTGACAAGACTGCACTTTTCCCACACAGTCCAGTTCACCTTCTTCTGCTGATATCAATATGTAACTTGCATATTGTATGATCTTGGATAGAGTGCAAGGAAAAACTTGATGCTTCACTCAATTCTCAGGGTCTCTGCAATGTTAAATTTGTTTCTTGAGGCTAATATTTCCCATTTTCAAGTAAAAATTCAAAGAGTAACTTTAACTATTTTTACATGAATTACCCACCCAGCACAGTTTAATTATTCTGCAACTTAGAAAGTCCATATTTTACACTCATTCTCCAGCAGGGGTCCTGCTTCAATTTCAGATTTCTGGAGTAGAAAAAGGAAAGTTTGTGTCTTCTCCCTCTTATCCTGTACTCATTCATTATTCTCCATCATTTCTAGAGCCATTGGCCTAAAAGAAAAAAAATAGTGGAGCAGGATGCCAGGCCTTCAGTACCACAGTGGTTCTTGTGGACATTGTCCTGCAGAACAGACTCATCTGCACCTCTCCACACGTGCCAGGTTCCCCATGGATGTCCACTCTGGGCTGCCCATCCTCCTCTGAGAATCTGCCTCCCATCATCCACCTCTCATCTGGGATCCTCTCTCTCCTCCCCAGCTGTCTATGCTAACTCCTGCCAGCAGAGTGCCTAGTCAATGCAGGCATGAGCCTGAACTTCGATGGAAGGTCTGTTCCAGCTCAGTGGAGACACCTCAGTTTTACCTTGCTAGACCCAGAGGCAGAAATTTCTGTGGGCATTTATCCTTAGGACAGGCAGCCCTACAGCAATGCAAGTCCTCGTGTCACTGAGGATAAAGGGCCTACCAGGAAACTCACCGAAATGACAGAGAACAGCTCTCCTTCCTTCCACCACCAAGTGTGGAGAGAAGAGGATGGTCACCACAGCACGCACAGACCCTCTACAAGGAAGGCCAACTCTCTCTAATCGGCCTTCATCACTGATTACTTCTCTTTTAAAAGGTAGAGTGGGGGCCAGCGCTGTAGCGTAGTGGGTAAAGGCGCCGCCTGCAGTGCCGGCATCCCTTATGGGTGCTGGTTCGAATCCCGGCTGTTCCTCTTCTGATACAGCTCTCTGCTTTGGCCTGGGAAAGCAGTAGAAGATGGCCCAAGTCCTTGGGCCCCTGCACCCACATGGAAAGACTCGGAGGATGTTCCTGGCTCCTTACTTTGGATCAGCGTAGCTCCGGCCATTGGGCCATTTGGGGAGAGAACCAGCGGATGGAAGTCCTCCCTCTGTCTGCCTCTCCTTCTCTCTCTGTGTAACTCTTTCAAATAAATAAATAAATCTTAAAAAAATTTAAGAGTGAAAGCTGGTAAAGGCAATTTCACAATCTCTGTGCACTGTCCAAGTACGTAGGCTTGCGTTTTGCTTTAGGCTTTCAAATCCCCGGGTCTCTGACACCCATTTCATTGCCTCTGACATTGGAGGCCTCTACTGAGACCTCTGTTCCAAAAGAAGAGATGAACCTGACTCCTGTTGCAAACAAGTTTCAGGATTCTGGCAAAATGATGCAAACTGACTGGTTTCTGTGTTTTTTCCACTTATTGTAGTTACTAACAGACACATAAATATATAGGTATATCATATCTATTATACACATTATATAATCATGAATTTATAAGAACATTAAGTGTATAAAATTATATTTACATAATATATGATAAACAAAATAGCTTGTGTACTTGCTGTTCCCTCGATACTCCAATGTACAGTTTTCTATTTTAAAATATTTGCATTTTTTATTCTAAACTTTTGATGGAAAAATATTAAACCACAAATCATATTTTCTCCAATCTTTGTACCTGTAGACACAAAGGCATTTATTTGCACACTATGGACATACACACCTCAGGGATGTACTGGCAGTTACCCAATGCCATTTCTTCTTTACCTGAAAACATCATCTAGTCACATTCTCTGGCTTCCTTTACTAAAGAGTTGCAATCCTGTGGCTCAGTTCCAATTGGTAGAGCATAAAGAATGCAACGTTGAACAATTTCAGACTTAGCCTACAATAGCCACTCACTCCAAGACTTCCATTTCAGTGAGATAGTGGGCCTCCAAGATGCACATTGGGGAGAGGTCAGAGCTGTGTGTGGCCAGGCCTCTGTCCCAGTGACCAGAGCACAGGTTCCCCGCAGCCCTGCACACACTTGACTATTAACCACTAATACAAGCAAAACGACTATGAAGGAAGTATGCTCCAAAATCGGTCTGATGGAGTGGGAAGAAATGGTGGAGTAAGAACAGTCAATGCCCAGGCACTGACAGATGATCCAGATGAGTCCAATCCAGTGTTGACACTGTCACCACCAGGGGGCACCAAACAGCAACCCAAACAAGATAACTATGGCACACAGGAACCCACAGAGCATCCAAACAACCAGGCACGGTCATACCTACATCTTTCTCAATGTCACAATCATTAAAATGGACATTTTAACTGTTTAAGTCCCTTGGACCCTACTTATCCTATAATTAGGCTTTATCTTTAATAATAAAACTAATAAGAACAATACCTGGACTACCGTGATATTCTTCTACAACTCAGTAATTCATTTACTTATCAAAAATAGGAGATAAACATTGCACACACTGTCAGGCTTGTCACACTGGTAAAGCTTCCAGGAGCCTGTCAGTGTGGAGAGCAGTATGACAGCCCCACCTCATTGGGATGGGCTGCCCCGACCCCCCTACTGTGTAACTCACGGCACTGAATTTCTAAGTAGGGCAGGGAGCAAAGGAAAGCTCTGACAACAGATCTAAGCTGAGACGCACACAGCCTGGTACTTGAACCTTACAATCCAATCCCTAATAGTCCAAAAACCTAGCGTTCTCATGTGAAACCATACCCTCTTTTGCTGTCAATTATTCTCGACTTGTCTATTCTTCCACTTGTCTCCAGGGCCTGATCAGGGAAAATCAATAACAACCAGGCACAGCTGGCTCATTATACATGGGGCAGTTTCTAACACGTAGACTCATTCCATTATTACACACCATCAACCACTGTGTGGGAGGGGAGCTACGTCCTGAGTGACGGGCGGACTCTACATCGTGGGCGGTGGGCGTATACGGGCTTGCTGATCTGGAAAGAGTAAGACTGGATGATTTGGACAGGAGTTCAGTGGGAGGAATATTGTGACACAGAATGAGCAGATAATCTTGCTCTGCTAAGTGCCACTGAGAGTTCTCAGTCCCCTGACGTTGGTAGCTCTTTACCTAGTCCTCCAAGGATTTCCCTCCTGTCTTCCTAGTTTTTGTTCAGCAAGTCCTCGTGTGCTGTAACCGTGGTGACATGTACAGAGACACAGAACTCGCTAAGCAGTTCTCCGTTCAGCCCATACTAACCAATGGTGTTCCCTTCGCCTCACAAGGCCCAAACTGCCAAGACCAGAGGTCCTTGCAGAGCTTCCAACATGAGACTGCTTCAGGCAAACTATTTGGCCCCTGCTTCTGCCCAGACGGCCTCTCACAACATCATGGACATGAAGACTGGGGCTGGAAACCAGAGGAGCCATTTGGGTGGTCTTCCAGGCTGCATTATCTGACATGCTGCTCAGTTGGCTCCTGCCACCACCAAATGAAGGTGGTGACATCATTGAGAGCCTTCGGGAATTAGTATTTGCAGCATCACACGAGGTTAAAGAAGGAAGGAGTAATCAGACACACCAGAAGTCATGGGCGAGCACTCAGGAGAGTGGAGGGGGCAGGAATGGACGTGGAAATAGGGGGCTACGGCTAACTATGCAGTCTTCTTGACAGAGAAGAGCCTTTTGGTAGCAATGGTTCCACGATCATTTCTTTTCCCTCTCCTCTCTCTCCCTGTCCTCCCTCTCCCTCTCTTCCCTCCCCTCCTCTCTCCCTTTCTTCTTCTCCCTCTCCTCTCCCTCTCCCCTCCTCCTCTCCCTATTCTCCATTTTCCTCCTCTACCATACATGAAGAGAACTGGTGGTGGATAATATTCTGTGTTTGGTTCTGTAAGGAGGGTGACAAAATTGGCAGTCTCTCCCAGTGATGTGATGGGGTCCCCAGGACTTAGTAATTTTCACATCTGGAGAAAAGAGCAAGAGAAAAGGTAAGACTCTTCGATGAGAGGGAAAGGCAGCAGGTTGGGCTGGACGTTCTCTGCACACACAGGCCATCTCTGTCTTGCTCTGTGCTATCAGTCAGAGGTTTTTGAAATGTATCATCTTAGATTCCTTCCCCTCTCGAAAGGGACTGGAAGAACGAAGTCAAAATATATGTCTACCTTTTCTCTCCTGGAGACTCCATTCTGCAAGTCTCTGATCACGGCTACGGGATTGAGACTGTCCCATGGTTACAATTTACACTGGGTCCCCCATGTCTCTTAAGACACAAGGTGTGACAACTTTCTTCGCTGCTAGACCCCGGGTGGGTGCCTCACCTATCCTTGAGGGGCCCCTTGTACACACCTTTGTGCATAATTCCCACTAAAATCCCTTTCATTACCTACTCCTACTTACTGGTTGAAGAACTAGATGGCACTAGACTCGGGCTGGCATGCTATTCCTGACCCTGCACAAACAAGCCACTTGCTTGAAAATGTGTCCTGAGAGACGTAGATGATGGAAGCCTCGCAAAGGGCCGAGGCACCTATACCTACCAGTATGCTGATTTCTGAAAAATTCCAAATGAAAATGAAAGGTTTCTTAAAAAAAGAGAGAAAAGTTAAAAATAAGCTATCAAAAGTATCACTTTAGCATTCACTGTTTAAATTATTTCCAAAAGCATTCTTTTTACTTCCAGGTAAAAAGAGCAGCTTTAATCGTGCAAAAGGATCAGAATTAAATAACATGCAATGTTATGAATTAAAAATTTTACTCATTTCTTCCTGTTAAAGTATGTATTAAATGCCCTGAAAGCTCCTTGTGACACAACAAGTACATGTCAAGGAACAAGCTTTGAGATCATCAATAGGCAAGACATAAAAAATGGATATGAAAATGTTCTTCAGTTGGATTTGAACAGTGTAATTAGCTGTGTCTTAACAATCCATCTAATAGTATATTATGCAATTTAAAAAAACTTGTATTTATAAAACTATATTTTATCATTTTTGCCTCTTAAATGCTTGAACTTGTGCTTATTCTTTCATGGCAGAATTACAAATTCTTACTTTCCTAGACTGATGTCTATGTCATAAAAATCTACCTGGGGGCTGATTAGGGCCTAGGAAAGCACAAGGCTGGATGACTGGGGATAACAGGGTGGGAGGAAAGCTATGTGGACGGTCCTCTAGGAGTGGACGAGGTGTGAGTAGATAACAGATTTCAAAATTCCTTTTTATCCTCTGGCTAAATTAGCCCACATTTTTTCATCTTGTGTTCAGTGATCACTCACTCATTTATGACTGGTGTGGAAAATTCTTCACCCCCTTAGGTAACCCTGCCCATTTCCAGAAGGTTTCACCCGGGCTTCAAGCTTCAAATTTCCCCATTAGCCAGTGAGCCAAGCTACCATAACTGTACATCAATGACAACAGACATCGCAAGGCTGACAGAATCGCAAGCCAAAAGGTGAAAATCCACTACATCTGTAGCCCTGAATATATTAATATGTGGGCAAGGCCTTTTTGAAGCTTAAAGCAATGGCAGTATAATACAGGTTTACTTTAGAACTGATATTTATCTGTTCACATGACATATATATGTATATATATACACACAGAGATACAAATCAATTAATGAAATAATTAATATTAGCATTGACAGAAACTTACTTACTTGATCATGCAAGGGTTTCCTCTTGCACGTGTGATTCTTAGAACTGTTACAACCAAAGGCAGAAGTACAGCCTTTCACAACAGTCATATCGCCAGGAACTGCTGACCAAGAGCACATTATTCCAAAGCTGTACACCCAAAATGTACATCTCCCCGAAGCTCGTGTTTTTAAAATATAGTTAGCCTCTTCATCCTTTCTTACACTCAAAGTGTAAGAACACACATACATAATCAACATACGTAACCAAATGATGCTGAAGGTGTGTGGCGCCGCGTTAAGGTTAAGTAGTCACAGGACACGGGGAAGGAAGGAACAGTGAGGATAATCCTCCCATGTGAACTCACGCAATTCAGTGAAAATGCTGGAATAGCTTACCTGTCGTATATGTCAGGTCACTAACCACACCACACCACACCATACTTCCCAACCCTCAGCAACAAACAGATGGTCAGGCAACTGTACTAAAGAATATTATACAATCTCTAAAAAGAATTCTTTAAGATAGTAACATAAGGAAAAACCTCTGGAAAGACCCTGCCTAGTGGAATCTCTCTGAGACACAAAAGATGATGTTGGAGTGATTCCTTTGTTACATACAAACGTTTGGAGACCTGTGTTGTGGCACAGTGGGTTAAGCACTGTTTGCAACACCTGCATCCCAGATCAGAATACCAGCTTGAGTCTTGGTTGCTCCATTTCTATTCCAGCTTCCTGCTAATGTATCTGGGAAAGCAGTGGAAAAAGGCCTGGGTACTCGGGCCCCTGCCACCCTCATGGGAGACTCAGAAGAAGCTCCTCGCTCTTGGCTTCCATCCAGCCGGCTTCTGCCAACGCAGCCATTTGGGGAGTGAACCAGTAGATTGAAGATCATTCTCCCTCTTGTCTGTCCCTATCTTTCTGTGTCTCCCACTCTCTGTCACTCTGTCTTTCAAGTAAATAAAATAAATCTTAAAAAAATTTTAGACATAGTCTCTGAATAATTCTGATAATAGCACTAAGCACACTTTAGTATCATTAGTGGCAAATCACAAATTCCAAAATCTACTGTTTGCTATTACTAAAGGTAAAGGAAAGGACTAAAATGCAAGAATTTCTCTAAAAGTGAATGGCGATAGCTGATTATAATACACTATTTTGCATCTAAACATTGTATACATTTTGAACATCATTCATCATGCGGTTAAATTTAATCCTGTTTTATTTGAAAGTATACAGCATTGGCCGGCGCCGAAGCTCACTAGGCTAATCCCCCGGCTGCGGCACCAGTACTCCAGGTTCTAGTCCCGGTTGGGATGCCAGTTCTGTCCTGGCTGCTCCTCTTCCAGTCCAGCTCTCTGCTGTGGCCCGGGAGTGCAGTGGAGGATGGCCCAGGTGCTTGGGCCCTGCACTTGCATGGGAGACCAGGAGGAAGCACCTGGCTCCTGGCTTCAGATCAGCGCAGCGCCAGCTGTAGTGGCCACTGCGGGGTGAACCAATGGAAGGAAGACCTTTCTCTCTTTCTTTCTCTCACTAACTCTGCCTGTCAAAAAAAAAAAAAGTATATAACATTGATTGAAAAGTAAGTCCCTGCATCTGCTGTCTTTCTCAAATTTCCTGGCTTTTATTTTTGAGCTGAAGATATTTTCTTTTCTCAAATATGACATTTTGAGGTAAACTGGAGAGGATCAGAGAAGAGCTTATATGATATGATTTGTGCGGAATTTCCCAGCCTTCAATCGTGTAATTTTTCTCCTCTGTCTCTAATCAAATCATTCACATTCCTCTGCCTTGGCTTTGTCCACCCCCTCACCTTGATTAATTCCTAGTTATTCTCGACATATTTTTTGAAATGTCATTCATCAAGGAAGTCTTCACCAACTCCCTAGGAAAAGGCCAGGTTTCCTACTTACGTAACCCACCCCGTTCTGAACAACCTCTTCCCATTGTTCACAAGTTGGAACATCATCTACTTGCTCTGCAGTGTTTCTGATTGCAATGGGTTGTTTCCACGTCATGCTTGCAGTTGTTATACATTTTCTCATTAATTCTGTCTATGTTTGCATGGTGGAACAAAGATTATGTAGCTCGGTGCGTGCAACCTCACGACACTTGACGTTTCTTGGAAAAGAACGCCTTTCGTCACTAGATAATGCCTGTTCTTTCTTTGTCTTGTTACTGGTAAATATCATTTATCTATTATCAAAATGATGTGTTGTTTTAGATCTTTGGTTTTAAAAAATTATCTAGATTTGTTTTCAACAAATATGTTTATACTTCTTCTGATCCCCACATGCTTGAACTCTTTGTCTTCCTATGTTCTGTTTTATCTACCAGGCATTTATTTCTCTCTTTTGCTACATGCTATTGAGTGGTAATATTCTCTTCATCCCACTCCTTTTAAATTTTTTAATTGACTAACGATTTGTATCTCTCAAGAATAAGTCTACTTATGTAAGATAGAAATAATTTGGTTTTAACAAAATCATTGTAACCTTACATAAAATAGAAATTTAAGCTGTCTGGGAAAAGAATGAGGCTATATGGTGTCGCAGCCTCAGGCCACCCTTATCTTGTTCTGTCATTCTTGGCAACTGGCTTAGTATTTATGGTCCATTAGGAACCCTTGAGTTCTGGTTATATACAATTGCCAAAGGATAAATGTGACATTTCAATATCATTCCATTTGGCCAGAGCTTAGTCATATGGCTACACTAGCTTCCAAGGAGAGTAAGAAATTTAAATTTTCATCTAGGAAGCCATGCACCCAGCGAAAAGTCTGAAGTTCTGGTTCTAGGGAAAACTGCATAGAAACAATCAACTGGGCAAAGTGCAGCCACGAAGCGCCAGATCATAGATGGTGCATTATCACTGACAATGGCACATTTTACAGACTGAGTTAATTCTTTATACAAAGAAAAGAGTATGCTTTCACCATCGATTCTCCCAACACTTCTGGATCTTAGCAGTCTTTAATTACTTACCAACTGCTACCTACAGATGGCAAATGCATTGTGCTTCTGACTTGTTAGGTTCAAAACATTAGGCATATGGATTCCATCTCTCTCTTCATATTTTTAGAGTCAAAATTCCCCAACATATTTGACCAATTTCAGTAATTTACCCAAATTCATCACTTTCCTTTGCATTTTACTCTACCCTTAGATTTTATTTTATTTTCTTTCCAAGTATACCTTTTAGTAGTTGTTTCAGAAGAGATCGGAGGGTGAAAAAATCTCTTCGTGGATCTGTAATTATTTCCCATGCTCTCAGATTATAATTTAAATGAGTGTTTAACTTTGGGTGGTAATTTGCTTCCCATTAATTTTAAAAAGAGGACTCTGTTTTCTTCTATATTTATGTCATGTAGAATGCTATAGGCAGCAAGCCACATCATCTTTCCCTCCCTCTGGCATGCTTGTGAATTTTAGCCTCTGTATTTCCCCATTATTTTATGTTTAATAAATGTAAGAATGGATTTTTTAATCCTCTATTACACTCGTTGTACATATATTTTATGTGCTATTTTTAACATTCAGATATTAGCAACTTTTTTTGCGGTTTCCATTCAGGTTCAACCTGCGGAACACATGTGACACACTCATTGAGTCATTCATCCCCTCAACTTGACATAGGTCCTTGTGTTTGGTTTCCTCTTGACCTCGCGGCCTGTCCCTTCTGTGCTCCAATATCACATCATTTCTTAGAGCTTATTTTTATTCTGTTTTACACATTCACTAAAATTCTTATTTTTTATTTTAGTGTGATTTAATAATGCTGTTTACCTAAGTATATAGAAAGAAACTAGGTAGGATGACAAAGAGAGACAGAGACATTGATTAATTTTTTGGTTCTCTGGTTAAATCCTTTTCATGTACACCCAATCTCATTTCATTTCTACTTAATTCTGATCACCTTTTTTGTTTTTAATGCATGTTATTCTTAATCTCTGAGCAATATGAACATTTTTACTCAGTTCAGATAACCATATTTTGTTCACATGGCCTGTGTTAAATTTATTTCTTGATAATTGGCTTTGTTTCTTGGCTGCAAGCACAGATTAATCTCACTGGTCTGCTATGACTGGTTGTTTATTTCAATGTATTGAGCGTTGGCCAACATAATGAAATGTATTAACAAAAAATGAGACAAGGATGCTCTTTAGAAATGCATCTGTGAGTTTTTGGTAGTGTATGTTATAGAAGCCCATCAGCTTTGTCTAACTGAAATAATTGGATTTATGATTTGTACCTAAATAGTTTAATAGTTTTGGTAGGGGCTAGCTCTTTTTTTTTTAAAGATGCAATTATTTATTTGAAAGGCAGAGTGACAGAGGGAGGAAGAAAGAGGGAGAGAAAAAAGGAGAGAGAGAGAGAGAGAAAATATGCAGGGAATTGAACCCAGGTACCCCAATGTGGGATACAGAATTTCTCACTGGCAGAGAAATCACTCAGCTATATGTTTACCCCATCATTTAATTATTGAAGAAGTACTCTACTCAAATAAAATAATTAAACTTTTAAAAAAGAAAAGGTGAGATGAATAGAATGAATGTATTTATTATGGCCTAAATATTCTGAATTAATTGTACAAGCTATTTTAATAAAGACATTTGCACATATTCTGAGAGGAAAAAGAATAAATCTGCTTGATATTATTTATCTCCACCCCCCCAAACACAAATATCCCTCTACTTTACTAAAACATTTTATTTCTTAATAACATTATTAGGTCATAAAAATCACAGTTACTATGACCAAAGTATAAGAACACACAGAGTTTTAATACTGTAGGAGTAGTGAATGACTTGCTTATCAAAAAAAAAAAACATATCATTAAGTGAAAATAGCAGAAAAGAGCAAAAACATTTACTTTATAAAACTAAAATTAGTTTGGAGATTTTTAAAATTTATTTGTTTTCATTTGTTGACAGGCAGAGAGACAGACAGACAGAGCTCCCATCCACTGGTGCACTTCCTAAATGCCCACAGTAACAGGGCCTGAGCGAAGGGAAAGCCAGGAGTTGAGAACTCAACCCAGGCTCCCCTAAGGAAGCCAACTAGCCTTCACCACTGCCTGCCAGGATCTGGATCAGCTGGAGCTGCTCAGGGGCTGGAGCTTGTTCCAGGACCCACACGCTCTGAGATGGCACATCAGGGTCTTTACCAGCACTCTAACTAGTAGGCCAGATGTCTGCCCCCATCTGAAAATGTACACTCACCTCCAGTGGGTTAGAGAATGGAGAGACAAAGAGGACTGGGCCAGAAGCAGAGCGTTTTCCATAGGGACGGAGCGATCTCCCAGCAGCCTTTCCCCCTCCTTGTTGTAGCATCCTTCCTCCCCTTCGGGACGTTGCTCCTCGGGTCAGTGCCTCCACTCCAGGGATAGAGATGAAACCACCTTAGACATAAAGCGAGCATCTGACCTAAGTTCCACCAGTCAGATTCCACTCAGGAGTTTGTAGCTGGACTGTGTATAGCACCAGCAACGTTAGCTATTCCTTTGATCTTGTGAAGTTTCTACAGTCATTTCCTTCCTGCTGAACTCTGCCAAGGGCTGGTTTTTCTGTGCATGCACTTAAAGACCACTTACTATAAAAGGAGCAACTGCTGAACTATTTCAATAAATAAACAGAAAGTCTCAATAAAGAAGAGGAAGAAGCTGGGAAACACTGCAAATTCACTAGTCCAAGAAATCTAAATGGGACATGTTAAATGATGACAAGAGTTCAGAGCAGATTTTGGTTATGGGGGAGAAGCAGTCATATGAAGCCAAGCTAAAGTGTTCAAATTTGTACACATGATTTAATTAAGCAACATAAAGATTAGCAGATAATTATATCACTGTTCATTAACATGAGGATAGTGTCAGGACTCTAGAGGCATAAAATGGAGGCGGTGGTCCTGCTGAGTGCAGCAAACTGGGCGCAAATAATAGAAAAAAAAAAACACAAGAACGTGAAGGCTGCAGCTTGGAAGCTGCCTTGTTGTGGCAGATGATGATGTGTGGGACAGGAAGCTAACCAGCCCCACGCACAACACTACTGAATTTGGACATCTTCCCCAGGAACATGCCATGATAGACTTGAGCAATTCCTAAGATCCTCTCGTCCCCACAGATACAGTACGCTCAGTCAACCCTGAGACCTCGTCACCACAGTCACTGGAGTGCATATGTGCTAATGGCTGATACAGTCCAGCTTTGTAAGAATGAAAATGGAGGCCCGTGCTGCAGCACATCAGGTCAGGCAGCTGCCTGTGACACTGGCACCCCCTGCTGGAGGGAGGCTTCAGTCCTGGCTGCTTGGCTGCTCCGCTCCCTATGCAGCTTCCTGATACTGTGCCTGTGAAGGCAACAGAAGATGGCCCATATACTAGGGCCCCTGCCGCCCATATGAGACCTGGACGGAGACCCTTGTTTCTGGCTTCACCTTGGCTCAGGCCTTGTTCTCATGACCATTTAGAGATCTAGGGAGTGAACTAGTGAGTGCAGGATTCATTCTCTCTCTCTCTCTCTCTCTCTCTCTCTCTCTCTCTCTCAGTTGCTCTGCCTTTCAAATAAATAAACTAAAGCTTAAAATAGCAATAAGAATAGAATATTATCTACTAAGATACTTGCATACTGGTTATTTAAGTTTCATTAATTACCACAGAATAAAAAGGCCTTAAAAGAGCTTCACTTAAGTGAAATTTTGAAAAATAGTGCTGTATTTCTATGTAGTTTCTGGAAAACACACTTCAGAGCTCAACTGTCATTATCTCTTAAGATGCTAAAGAGGTAATGCAGACTATTTTATCATTCGGGGTTGCCTTGCATTCACCTTCTTTGGTTTCCTGTGAAACCTGCTATACCCAAACATGATTTCTTCAATTACAGCTAGTGATTTCATTTCTTAATTGTTCATGCGTAGCTGAGATACTCAGGCGGCCTTAATGTTTCTGGGGTTCAGCTTAGTTCAGAACTACTTGCAGCTTATGTTCTTAGTAATATCACGGTATCATGACATCATCATTATAATAAGCATCATTATTAATTTAGGAATTTAAATCAGAGTGTCATGAATTAATATAAGATGTTTAAAATGAAAAAGAATTGTCTACAACTACAGTAATTAACATTAAACATTCTGAAAGGCTAATATGCTTAAATAAGCACTCAAGTTAATATCCTGTGAAAACACAAAACAATTTATACTGTTTTCCAAAATTTGAAGTCAAGGAGTTACACTGCCCTAATGATGCACATTATTGGAAGTTGTCATTATTGTTCTGTTTTCCATGGACTAAGCACTATCCTCAAACCTTCATATGTGTTATTTAATCTTCACACCAGACCTATGAGTGAAGTGTTATTCCTCATTTGCAGATAGGAAACTAAAAGTTCAGTTGAGTGTGCAGAAACAAGCCTTGATAACAACAATCATAACTATGCTGAATGATCACTAAGCACATGCACATAGGTCCTCATACCCCACCCGTGGTGAGCCTGAGACTGATTCTCAGCACAGAAGTGCAATGGTCACCACACTCAGACATTACGGTGCTGAAATAATCATCTTTGTCTGTATTGCTTAGTGTTCAAAAATATGGATATAAATTTAGGGTGATGGGGGCAGATGTTTGGCTTAGCCGTTTGGATGCCACACAAGACACCCATATCTCATATTGGAGGCCTTGGGTCTGAGTCTCAGTTTAGCTCCCAATTCAAACTTGCACAAATGCAGACCCTGGGAGGCAGCAGGTGATCGCTCAGGTGGCTGGGTCCCTATCACACACATTCGAGACCTGGCCTGAACTCGGCTCCAGGTCCCGGCCTCAGCCCCAGACCTAAGTGTTGTGGGCATTTGAGGAATGAACCAGAGGATGTGTCTGATTCATTCATACTTTCCCTGTCTCTCTCCCTCCCTTCCTTCAATCTGTGTCTCACTACGTGTCCCTCAATATCTGTCTCTGACTTCTAAATAAATTCATAAAAATTTAAATGTATGGTAAATTGAAAGTTCCTATTATCAGTAAACTATCTTAATTCTCCATCTGAATTTCATAGATGAAGACTCTCCCACATAAAATTACAATAAATTCTTGGCTTTCTTCTGATAATTGTATGTTAAATCAATCAGCCGCCGGTGCCTCAGCTCACTACGCTAATCCTCCGCCTGCGGCGTCGGCACTCCAGGTTCCAGCCCAGGTTGGGGTGCCGGTTCTGTCCCAGTTGCTCCTCTTCCAGTCCAGCTCTCTGCTGTGGCCCGGGAAGGCAGTGAAGGATGGCCCAGGTGCTTGGGCCCTGTACCCGCGTGGGGGACCAGGAGGAAGTACCTGGCTCCTGGCTTCGGATCAGCACTGCGCGCCAGCCATAGAGGCCATTTAGGGGGTGAACCAATGGAAAAGGAAGACCTTTCTCTCTGTCTCTCTCTCTGTCTAACTCTGTCAAAAAAAATTAAATTTAATTTAAAAAATCAATCAGCTGCTTCATCCTATTAAATGTGTCCTACTAAACAACAAAATATTAAACTTATTATATACTACTGAACCTTATAATTACCTTTTATCCACCAGAAACTATATGCAATATAAAAATACACTGATGGAAATAGCCACTATGTACTTTCTGAACTAACTTACAGTGAGAGATAAGTTCCAAAAAGAATTCTGAATAATACTAGAACTAAAACTCTTGCAGATAATCAAAAACCCTCTGAATTCTCCTGAGTTATAGAAAGTTATGTACATGTAGCCAACCTAGGAATAGCAGCAAACTAATTTATTATGTATATATAATATTTGAAAATTTTCATGTATGAAGACATTACTTTTGAAACAGATAATCTACTTAGAAATTAAGCATGAAACGTAAGCCCATAAAGAAGAGCTTAATTTAAAAAAAGAAACTGCTTGATACTAAAGAAACTATCTGAGGCCAGGAAGTGGCATAACCGATAAGAGGTCAGCGCTGCATTGCTCAGGAGGACACACTGAATGTCTTCTCCTTAATGGAAAGATGGAGATAAGGTTTGAAAGCAGTCTGATGGGGACTTAGATACCTAACTGGATGCAGAGACGCAATATTCAACCTAACTTGGCAGCCTGGCGATGATTCCTTTTATCAGCTCAGGAGGGCTCACGTCATGTTCTGTGATTAAAACTATAGCTCTTCCATGTGCATTGTCAATACAAACTCTTCAAGAAAGAGGAAATATGGCCCCCAAGATCTGTATCTGCTTACAATGTCCATTTAATGTAAACAATAACCTAGCTAGAAAAATCTTTGCAGTTTAATATCTACTTTTAAGCCATGATAAATTAATAGGATGTTTTTAACTGATTGGCAATTATTTGATTTTCCAGATGGAACCAAAAGTCAGGTACTTGAATAAAAAGGTAATTCATCTCCACATAAATTTTTTAAATTTCAGCACTCTTCATATATTAAGCAAATATTTTGTCAACAAATATATTTATATTTGAGTATATTCTGAGCAATTCGCTTATTCCCAAATGAGCATCTACTCCCATTTATAAAATAGGGAGAATTGTTTTAATAATTAGCTTAAAAGCTATAGGCACACATTCAGTGTAGATCTGTAAAGAAAAACTAGGGGCAAGCATTTATCCCAGTGGTTAAGACATCAGTTAAAACACCGTGAACATGAAACCTCAGGGGGAAGCAGTTTCTGCGAGCTGGCACTGCACCCCCTCAAGAGGCCCCCTCCTGCTGGAACCCTCTCAACTGCTGTTCCCTACCTTGCCCATACTCAGCTTGAAGAAGCCAGAGTGGTCATCATCCCATACCCCTAACAGAAGTTAGGGTCCATTCTTCAGGGGGAGGAATGTGAGGAATCAGATGGGTTCATGGGCAGCCAGGGTTGCTCCTAGTGGAAACTGAGGGTGCAGACCTTTTAGCAAGGTCAAAAGTGCCTGCCCCACTCATTGAGAATTTCCAGTCTTTTGAGAATAGCAAGGGGGTGGTGATTCCACCCTTTTGAGCTCCCAGTTTACTGTAAAACAAATTAGGTATCCCACCCTCTGATGACTCTTGTTTTATTATGAGCAAGCCAGACAGGATAAAAAGCTACGATCAGGTCTTTTGATGGGTTTTGTCCTTGCCTTGTAACTGAATATCAAACTGAGAAGTGTTTTCTTCTTCCCCCAAATTGTGCTTAGAAACCCCAGTATCACTAGCCCCTTTGGGTTTTGTCTCTCTCAGAGCCCCCTCCAGGCCACTCTGGCTGGAAGTCTCTGACTTAAATCTTGCTTACAAAAAACAAAAACAAAAACACACCATGCCCACACTACATCCAATTCCCTGCTCTGGCTCCTGACTCCAGATTCTAACTAATGTAGAAGCAGTGGTGACAGTTCAAGTAATTTGGTTCCTGCCACCCATATGGGAGACTTGCATTGAATTTCTAGTTCCCAGTTTCAGCCAGCCAAGTAAGAGCCACTGCGGGCATTTAGGGATTGGGCCAGCAGATGGGAGCTCTAAGTCTGTCTGTCTCTTTCTTTCACTGCCACTAAAATAACAATTTATAAAAGGACAAAAATAGAGGCTGACATTGTGGTGCATCCCATATTACCACCAGTTTGAGTCCCAGTTGCTCCACTTCTGATCCACCTTCCTGCTAAGCACTTGGGATAAAAGCAGATGATGGTCTGAGTGCTAGGGTCCTGCCACCCACGTGGAGACCCTGACTTCAGCCTGGCCCAGCGGGCAGCTGTGGCCATTTGGGGATGGATTAGCAAATGGAAGATAACTCTCTATACCCACCCCCCTTCCTCTGTCATTCTACCTTTCAAACAAAATTATATATACATATACATATATATAATAAAATGGACAAAGATAAAAAGAGACAATAAAACTAGACTGGTGAGTAACTGTCCATTTTAATACTCAAGTTATCTCCAAATAGAAAGAGAACGAAAACAGAGTAAAATACAGAGGTAAAGGACAAATGATGTTAATTCTAGAGATCCTTAAAACCTCATAGATGTGACACAGCGGTGCTTTTTCTGTTGTTTCTGTTGATTCTTGGCTTTGCATTGTGCTTTCCATTATTTCTAAATAGTTCTCATGACATCTAAGTGTGACCCCATATTCAGACAGAAGAGCAACATCTGACGATGTGGCAGCTTTAAGTATCACAATCAGCAGGTGAAATTAATTTCACCCAAAAGCACCTTTTGCAAGCCCCCCTCTGCTCTCTAACCCTGAAACCTAGTCTGCAATTTCCATAGCCCTAGGAGATGGGACCTCACTTTCTTTCCTTGCCAGAATCCTTTCAATGAGACTCCTCCTATGTTCCTGGCTCAGCAAATACACTGTCCTTTATTTAGTGAAAGTTTAATTCTCATCCGAAAGGTTAGATGTCTTATCTTTTTCTTTTTTTTTTTTAAAGATCTATTTATTTGGGCCGGCATCGCAGCTCAATAGGCTAATCCTCCGCCTGCGGCACCGGCACCCCGGGTTCTAGTCCTGGTCGGGGTGCCGGATTCTGTCCCAGTTGCTCCTCTTCCAGTCCAGCTCTCTGCTGTGTCCTGGGAGTGCAGTGGAGGGTGGCCCAAGTCCTTGGGTCCTGCACCTGCATGGGAGACCAGGAGAAGCACCTGGCTCCTGCCTTTGGATCAGCGTGATATGCTGGCCGCAGCGGCCATTTTGGGGGTGAACAACGGCAAAGGAAGACCTTTCTCTCTGTCTGTCTCTCACTGTCCACTCTGCCTGTCAAAAAAAAAAGATTTATTTATTTGAAAAAGATAGATAGATATATATATATAGAAAGAGAGAGAGAGATACTAGAAAGTCTTCCATCCACTGGTTCACTCACCAAATGGCCTTAACGAAGCCAGAGTCAGGAGCTTCACCCAGGTCTCCCAGGTGGGTGCAGGGGGGGCCCAAGCACTTGAGCCATCTTCTACTGCTCTCCCAGGCACATTAGCAGGGAGCTAGATTGGAAGGGGAGCAGCTGGGGCTCAAACCAGAGCCTAAATGGGATGCCGGCACTGCAGGCAGCAGCTTTACCTGCTATGCCTATCTTTCAATGCAATGGCCAGCTAAAACATGCTAACACACCACGAGTTCTGAAAAGACGGCTTTCCCCAGACTTCTGCAGCCTTAATAAACACCTCTTGTCTCTTCCTTGGAAGAATCAGGACCTTCACCACGTCATGAATTAATCCATTAAAGATAAAAGATTGCATTTGAGTTTCTATGGAATGCAGCTTCCTACAACATAATCCTTTGTTCCCTTTCCTATTTTAAAATTTTATAAAAGATCACTTAACACATCTTGATGTACTGGTCCTTTTGACAGAAGCTGACATTTTTAATAAGACAACTCAACTGTTTGAGTTTGCTCAACTATTTGAGTTTGGTTTAGTACGCATTTATTGTGTTTCAAAATGTACTTTCCTGAATATCTGTTGTCATGGGTACCCTAATCTGCTTTTCTTCTTTGTTCTAAATTAGACAAAGACACCCAAAGTTTGCAGGTTTCTTCTCCTTCATGTCTTCCTTGACCTTAATTCTTTATTTATATTGCTACTTTAGACTTGTGCCGAGTCAGTTTCAACTGAAAACACCTTTTCGTCCTATTGTAACCCAGGTGCAGAAGAAAATGCACAAAGCTACCTTAAAATATCCTTGCTGATACAGTTATTCTGGGTCATTTTAGAGTGCCATGTAGCAGACTCACAAATGAAAGGCTTCTGGAAAAGTGGCTAACACCTGAAAAATGTGGTGTCCTTTGAAACACAGAAGGAGGTACTCTTACATTTTAAATTTTATTTCTTTATTAGTATTTATTTGAAAAGGAAGAGCAAAGGACAGAAACACAGGGAGACTCAGAGATCTCCCATCAACTGCTTTGCTTCTCAACTGCCAAAACTGGGCCAGGCTGAAGTCAGGAGACTGCAACTCAACTTAGGTATCTGGTGTGAGTGTCAGGGACCCAAGACTTAAACCATCACCAGTAGTGTCCCAGGATGCACTTTAACATTAACTTGGAAGTGCAAATGGAGTCAGGGCTTGAACTCTGGCACTTTTAATTTTTTCCCTTTATTGTTATTAATTCTAAATTTACAAAACTGAAGTCATGAGATAGTATCACAATGAGCTCCTACATACCCATTTACTTTATTAACATCTCAGATTTGTCACAGTATATTAACCATACCCAGCTTTGTACCAAATGTCCATTCCCATATTTGGCTTTTTATCCTTTTCCACTAATTACAGTGAAAACAGACAGTTAATGGCTAAGCGAAGTCACATATTGTTGGAATTCTATACTTGAATGAAAATAAACATCACCTTCCATATCCATATTTATAATCATATTAAATGGATCAGAGATGGATTCGCTGTTATCCTGTTATACCAAAAACTTGTGAACATTCTGGGAGATCCACATTTCTCAAGTACTTTGTAAATTTAGTCTCAGAGATCACACTGAATATTTGTGTTTCCCTAGCTAAGATTTTGGATCTGGTTCTCAGCTTTATGAATACTTCCTGAAAGAGCTTAGCCAATATCAAGGATGACACAGCTTGAAAACTTAACTTTATACATCCTGCATTTCTTTTTTTTTTTTTTTTTACTGAACTTTTTTTTTAACTTTTATTTAATGAATATAAATTTCCAAAGTACGGCTTATGGATTACAATGGCTTCTCCCCCATAACGTCCCTCCCACCCGCAACCCTCCCCTTTCCCACTCCCTCTCCCCTTCCATTCACATGAGGATTCATTTTTGATTCTCTTTATATACAGAAGATCAGTTTAGCATACATTAAGTAAAGATTTCAACAGTTAGCTCCCACACAAACATAAAGTGAAAAATAATAGATGATTTTTTAAATGATGATGAAATCAGATCAGACCTATTGTCATGTTTAATCCCAGCGAGAGTCAAGTTGGGGATTAATAATTTCTTCTTCTTCTTTTTTTTTTTTTTACAGAAGATCAGTTTAGTATACATTAAGTAAAGATTTCAACAGTTTGCACCCCCATAGAAACACAAAGCGAAATATACTGTTTGAGTACTCATTATAGCATTAAGTCTCAATGTACAGCACATTAAGGACAGAGATCCTACATGAGGAGTAAGTGCACAGTGACTCCTGTTGTTGACTTTACCAATTGACACTCCTGTTTATGGCATCAGTAATCTCCCTATGCACCAGTCATGAGTTTCCAAGGCTATGGAAGCCCCTTGAGTTCGCCGACTCTTATCTTGTTTAGATAAGGTCATAGTCAAAGTGGAGGCTCTCTCCTCCCTTCAGAGAAAGGTACATCCTTCTTTGAAGACCTGTTCTTTCCACTGGGATCTCACTCACAGAGATCTTTCATTTAGGTGTTTTTTTTTTTTTTCCAGAGTGTCTTGGCTTTCCATGCCTGAAATACTCTCATGGGCTCTTCAGCCAGATCCGAATGCCTTAAGGACTGATTATGAGGCCAGAGTGCTGTTTAGGACATCCGCCATTCTATGAGCCTGCTGAGTATCTCGCTTCCCATGTTGGATCACTCTCCCCTTTATTTATTCTATCGGTTAGTATTAGCAGGTACTAGACTTGTTTATGTGCTCCCTTTGACTCTTAGTCCTTTCATTATGATCAATTGTGAACTGAAATTGATCACTTGGACTAGTGAGATGGCATTGGTACATGCCACCTTGATGGGATTAAATTGGAGTCCCCTGCTATGTTTCTAACTATACTGTTTGGGGCAAGTCATCTTCAGCATGTCCCAAATTGTACATCTCTTCCCTCTCTTATTCCCACTCTTATATTTAACAGGGATCACATTTCAGTTACACCCGTTCATGATGAAAACTCTAAGCAAACTATGTTTGGAGGGAACATTCCTCAATACAATCAAAGCAATCTACGAAAAACCCACAGCCAACATCCTATTGAATGGGGAAAAGCTGGAAGCATTTCCACTGAGATCTGGTACCAGACAGGGATGCCCACTCTCACCACTGCTATTCAATATAGTTCTGGAGGTTCTAGCCAGAGCTATTAGGCAAGAAAAAGAAATTAAAGGGATACAAATTGGGAAGGAAGAACTCAAACTATCCCTCTTTGCAGACGATATGATTCTTTACTTAGGGGACCCAAAGAACTCTACTAAGAGACTGTTGGAACTCATAGAAGATTTTGGCAAAGTAGCAGGGTATAAAATCAATGCACAAAAATCAACAGCCTTTGTATACACAGACAATGCCATGGCTGAGGAAGAACTTCCAAGATCAATCCCATTCACAATAGCTACAAAAACAATCAAATACCTTGGAATAAACTTAACCAAGGACGTTAAAGATCTCTACGATGAAAATTACAAAACCTTAAAGAAAGAAATAGAAGAGGATACCAAGAAATGGAAAAATCTTCCATGCTCATGGATTGGAAGAATCAATATCATCAAAATGTCCATTCTCCCAAAAGCAATTTATAGATTCAATGCGATACCAATCAAGATACCGAAGACCTTCTCAGATCTGGAAAAAATGGTGCTGAAATTTATATGGAGGCACAAGAGACCTCGAAGAGCTAAAGCAATCTTGTACAACAAAAACAAAGCCAGAGGCATCACAATACCAGATTTCAGGACATACTACAGGGCAGTTGTAATCAAAACAGCATGGTACTGGTACAGAAACAGATGGATAGACCAATGGAACAGAATTGAAACACCAGAAATCAACCCAAACATCTACAGCCAACTTATATGTGATCAAGGATCTAAAACCAATTCCTGCAGCAAGGACAGTCTATTCAATAAATGGTGCTGGGAAAACTGGATTTCCATGTGCAGAAGCATGAAGCAAGACCCCTACCTTACACCTTACACAAAAATCCACTCAACATGGATTAAAGACCTAAATATACGACCTGACACCATCAAGTTATTAGAGAACATTGGAGAAACCCTTCAAGATATTGGCACAGGCAAAGAGTTTCTGGAAAAGACCCGGGAGGCACAGGCAGTCAAAGCCAAAATCAACTATTGGGATTGCATCAAATTGAGAAGTTTCTGTACTGCAAAAGAGACAGTCAGGAGAGTGAAGAGACAACCGACAGAATGGGAAAAAATATTTGCAAACTATGCAACAGATAAAGGGTTAATAACCAGAATCTACAAAGAGATCAAGAAACTCCACAAAAACAAAACCAACAACCCACTTAAGAGATGGGCCAAGGACCTCAATAGACATTTTTCAAAAGAGGAAATCCAAATGGCCAACAGGCACATGAAAAATGTTCAAGATTACTAGCAATCAGAGAAATGCAAATCAAAACCACAATGAGGTTTCACCTCACCCCAGTTAGAAAGGCTCACATACACAAATCTAACAACAACAGATGCTGGCAAGGATGTGGGGGAAAAGGGACACTAACCCACTGTTGGTGGGAATGCAAACTGGTCAAGCCACTATGGAAGTCAGTTTGGAGATTCCTCAGAAACCTGAATGTAACCTACCATTCAATCCAGCCATCCCACTCCTTGGAATTTACCCAAAGGAAATTAAATTGGCAAACAAAAAAGCGGTCTGCACCCTAATGTTTATTGCAGCTCAATTCACAACAGCTAAGACCTGGAACCAACCTAAATGCCCATCAACGGTAGACTGGATAAAGAAATTATGGGATATGTACTCTTTAGAATACTATACAGCAGTAAAATCAATGAAATCCGGTCATTTGCAACAAAATGGAAGAATCTGGAACACATCATGCTGAGTGAAATAAGCCAGTCCCAAAGGGACAAATACCATATGTTCTCCCTGATCAGTGACAAGTGACTGAAGACCAAAAAGGAAACCTGTTGAAGTGAAATGGACACTATGAGAAATGGTGACTTGATCAGCCATAGCCCTGACTGTTGAAGAACAATGTAATACGTTATCCCTCTCAGTATTTTTTGTCTGTTCTACTTAATACTATTGGTTTAATTCTGTAATTAATAGTTATGCTTAAGTGTTGAAATTTAACTGAAAAGTGATCCCTGTTAAATATAAGAGTGGAATAAGAGAGGGAAGAGATGTACAATTTGGGACATGCTCAAGCTGACTTGCCCCAAACGGTAGAGTTAGAAACATACCAGGGGATTCCAATTCAATCCCATCAAGGTGGCATGTACCAATGCCATCTCACTAGTCCAAGTGATCAATTTCTGTTCACAATTGATCATAATGAAAGGACTAAGAGTCAAAGGGAGCACATAAACAAGACTAGTGTCTGCTAATACTAACCGATAGAATAAAAAAGGGAGAGAACGATTGAACATGGGAAGCGGGATACACAGCAGACTCATAGAATGGCGGATGTCCTAAACAGCACTCTGGCCTCAGAATCAGCCCTAAATGCATTCGGATCTGGCTGAAGAGCCCATGAGAGTATTTCAGGCATGGAAAGCCAAGACACTTTGGCAAAAAAAAAAAAAAAAAAAAAAAAAAAAAAAAAAAAAAAACGACCTAAATGAAAGATCTCTGTGAGTGAGATCCCAGTGGAAAGAACAGGTCTTCAAAGAAGGAGGTACCTTTCCCTGAAGGGAGGAAAGAACTTCCACATTGACTATGACCTTGTCTAAATATGATCAGAGTCGGTGAACTCAAAAGGCTTCCATAGCCTTGGAAACTCATGACTGGTGCATAGGGAGATTACTGAGGCCATAAACAGGAGTGTCAATTGGTAAAGTCAACAACAGGAGTCACTGTGCACTTACTCCTCATGTAGGATCTCTGTCCTTAATGTGTTGTACATTGTGATTTACTGCTATAACGTGTACTCAAAGAGTATTTTTCACTTTGTGTTTCTATGTGGGTGCAAATTGTTGAAATCTTTACTTAATGTATACTAAACTGATCTTCTGTATATAAAGAAAATTGAAAATGAATCTTGATATGAATGGAAGGGGAGAGAGAGCGGGAGATGGGAGGGTTGCGGGTGGGATGGACGTCATTGGGTGGGGGGGAAGCCATTGTAATCCATAAGCTGTACTTTAAATTTATATTCATTAAATAAAAGTTAAAAAAAGATCAGTTTAGTTGAGACAAAAAAAAGAGAGGCCAGCAAAGTGATGTAGCTGATAAAGCCACCACCTGCAGTGCTGGCATCCTTTGTGTGCACCAGTTCAAGTACCAGTTACTCCACTTCCAATCTAGCTCTCTACTATGGCTTGCAAAAGCAGCACAGTATGGCCCAAGTCCTTGGGCCCCTGCACCCACGTGGGAGACCTAGAAGAAGTTCCTGGCTCCTGGCTTCGGATCATTGCAGCTCCAGCCGTTGCAGCCATCTGGGGAGTGAACCAGCCAATGGAAGATCTCCCCCAACACACATCGCCGCCTCTGCCTCTGCCTCTGCCTCTCTGTAACTGCCTTTCAAGCAAATAAATAAATCTTTAAAAAATTATTAAAAGAGACAAAGGAGACTATGTAATTATTAAATGAACAATTTAGCAGGACTGTGACTATTATAAATGTATATACACCTAATTACAGGGCACCTGGCTATTTGAAAGAAATGTTAATTGATTTAAAGGGAGATATAGACTCAAACACTATGGTAAAGGGGGACTTCAATACCCCACTTTCAGCAATGGACAGATTAAACAGACAGAAAATCAATAAGGAAACAAAAGAATTAATTGACACCATAGGCCAAACAGACTTAGCAGATATTTACAGAGCCTTCTATCCTACAGCCACAGAATACACATTTTTCTCAACAGTGCATGGAACTTTCTTTAGGGTTGACCACATGCTAAGTGATCAATAGACCACATAAAACAAATCTCAGCAAATTAAATGAAAAAAATCATACCATGCATCTTCTTGGACCATAATGCAATGAAGCTGGAAATCAGCAACTCAGGAATCTCCAGATCATATGTAAACAAATGGAGACTGCACAACACACTCCTGAATGGACAGTGGGTCATAGAAGAAATCAAAAGAGAAATCCAAAAATTTCTGGAAACAAATGAAGATGACAATACAACATACCAAAACTTATGGTATACAGCAAAAGCAGTGTTAAGAGGAAAGTTTATAGCAATTGGTGCCTATATCAAGAAATTGGAAATACATGAGCAATTAATGCACCTCAAGGATCTAGAAAAACAACAGCAAACGAAACCCAAAACTAGTAGGGGAAAAGAAATAATTAAAATCAGAGAAGAAATAAAAAAGTTGAAACAAAAAAAATACTAATCAAAATACCAAAGACATTCTTCTTAGATCTAGAAAAAATGAAGCTGAAATTCATCTGAAAACACAGGAAACCTCTAATAGCTAAAGCCATGTTACACAACAAAAAGCCAGAGGCATGACAATACCAAATTTCAAGACATACTACAAGGCAGTTACTATCAAACAGCCTGGTACTGAGACAAAAACAGATGAAAAGACCAATGGAACAGCATAGAGACACCAGAAATCAAGCCAAGCATCTACAATCAACTTATATTTGACCAAGGAGCTAAAACCAATCCCTAGAACAAGAGCAGTCTCTTCAAACAATGGTGCTAGGAAAACTGGATTTCCACATGAAGCAGAACTCCAACCTTATACCTTACTCAAAGATCCATTCAAAATGGATTAAAGACCTGAATCTATGACCTGCTATCATCAAATTAATAGAGAGTATTGATGAAACCCTGCAAAACACTGGCACAGACAAAGAGTTCCTGGAAAAGACCCCAAAGGCACAGGCAATCAAAGCCAAAAAAATAATAATAACAAATGGGATTACATCAAATTAAGAAGCTCTGAAACACTCAGGCAAGTGAAGAGGCAACCAAAAGACTGGGAGAAATTATTTGCAAACTATGCAGCTGATAAAGGATTAATAACCAGAATATATAAAGAGACCAAGAAACTCAACAACAACAAAACAAACAACACAGCTAAGAAATGGGCAAAGGACTTAAACAGCCAATTTTCAAAAAAGGAAATCCAAATGGCCAACAGACACAAGAGAAAATGCTCAGGATCACTAGCCGTCTGGGAAATGCAAATCAAAACCACAATGATTGTTTCATTTCACCCCAGACAGAATGGCTTTCATATAGAAATCAAAAAACAATGAATGCTGGCGATGATTTGGGGAAAGGTATCCTACTGTTGGTGGGAATATTAACTGATAAAACCACTATGAAAGACAATTTGGAGGTACCTCAGAAATCTAAATATAGTCCTACTATGTGACCCAGCCATCCAACTCCTTGGAATTTACCCAACAGAAATGAAAAGCAGCAAATAAGAGAGTTATATGCACCCCTATGTTTATTTTAGTTCAATTCACAATAGCTAAGACATGCAATCAACCTAAGTTCCTCTCAACTGAAGACTGCATAAAGAAATTAGGGGATATGTACTCTATGGAATATTACACAGTGGTAAAAAATGAAATCCAGTCATTTGCAACAAAATGGATGAATCTGGAAAACATCATACTTAGTGAAATAAGTCAGTCAGTCCCAAAGGGACAAATACCATGCATTCTCCCTGATCTGTGGTAACTGATAACTAGCAGAGCACCCAAAAGGTAACCTGCAGAAGTGAAATCGACACTATGAGAAGCAATGACTTGAACAGCCCTTGTCTTGACTGTCAAGGAACAGGTTTTTTTTTTCCTTCTTAATAACATTGGTTGAACTCTTTACTTAACATAGAATTAACCATATGTGTATAAAGTCAGTTGAAAATAAATCCCAGTTAAAAATAAGAGTGAGAATTAGAGAGGGAGCAGTTACATAGTTCTGCATACATTCCTACAGACACACTTCTTGGTTTTTTTTAAAGATTTATTTATTTATTTGAAAGAGTTACACAGACAGAAGAGAGATAGAGAGAGAGGTCTTCCATCCATTGGTTCACTCCCCAGTTGGCCACAACGGCCAGAGCTGCGTTGACCCGAAGCCAGGAGCCAAGAGATTCTTCTGGATTTCCCACATGGGTGCAGGGGCCCAAGGACTTGGCCCCTACTGCTTTCCCAGGCCATAGCAGAGAGCGGGATAGGAAGTGAAACAGCTGGGTCTCAAACTGGCGCCCATATGTGATGCTGGTGCTTCAGGCCAGGGCGTTAACCCACTGTGCCACAGTGCCAGCCCCCAGATGTACTTCTAAGGGTGAAGCTAAAAACTTGCCATGGGACTCCAAATCCCATTAAACTGGGTGATAATAACACCATCTAAGTGTTAAAGTGATCATTTTAAGTGTGTAACTGATCATATGGATAGGATTAAGTGTTAAAGGGATCATATAAATAAGATCAAGTGTCTGATAATAACAATAGATAGAATTTAAAAGGAGAGAATGTTCCAACATGGGAAGCAGTCCACACAGCAGACTCATAGAATGGCAAACGCCCTGAACAGCACTCTGACCTCAGAATCAGGCCTTAAGGCATTCTGGTCTGGCTGAAAAGCCCAGGAGAGAATTTCAGGCATGGAAAACGAAGACATTGTTGGGAGCGGGGGCGGTAGAGTCCTACATGAAGGGTCTCTGTGAGTGAGACTCCAGGGGAAAGAAGAGGCCATCAAACAAAGATGCCCTTTTCTCTAAAGGGAGGAGAGAACTTCCAATTTGATTATGGCCTTGTCTAAACACTGACGGAGTTTGTGGACTCAAAAGGCTTCCATAGGCTTGGCAGCACATGTCAAGAGCCTCTGGTGATCACTGACATCACACATGAGAGTGTTAACTGTTAAATTAACAACAGGAGTCACTGTGTACTTACTACCCATGCAGGACCTCTGTCCTTAAGGAGTTGTACTGTGAGGGTTAACTGTAAAACTTGTTCTCAGTTTTCTATATTTTGTGCATGTGTGAGTGCAAATTATTGAAATCTTTACTTAGCATAGAGTTGCTCTTCTGTGTATAAAGTTAATTAAAAATTAATCTTAATGGAGAATGGGATGGGAGAGGGAGGAGGAGGTGGGATGGGAGTGGGGGCAAGAAGGCGGGTATAGGGGGAAGAACCACTATATTCCTAAATTTGTACTTATGAAATTTGTACTCATTAAATAAAAAATCTCTTTGGGAGAAAAAGCAAGCTGAAGGCAACTGCTTTCCATTTAAATGTTTGTGAGCACAGACCTTGTTCTGTTTTTCAACAATCATAAAATAGCTGAGTTGTATGAATATAAAATTTTTTAACTCCTAAAAATGCATATTATTACATTCAGCTGACTATAGCAATTGCAAGTGGCTATGTATCTTTTGTGGATAATACAAAATTTTTATTCAAACACTCCCCTCTCAAAATATCATCTTCAGGATTGCAATACAAGAGGCTTCAAAAGGTTCCTGGAGAATGGAATTAAAAGCTAATTCACGGGGTCAGTGCTGTGGTGTAGTGGGTAAAGCACCTGCAGTGCTGGCATCCCATATGGGCACCAAATCCCAGCCACTCCACTTCTGATCCAGCTCTCTGCCATGGCCTGGCAAAGCAGTGGAAGATGGCCCAAGTCCTTGGGTCCCTGCACCCACTTGGGAGACCCAGAGGAAGCTCCTGGCTCCTGGCTTCGGCTCATTGCAGCTCTGGCTGTTGCGGCCCATTGGGAAGTGAACCAGCAGAGGGAAGACCTCTCTCTCTCTCTGCCTCTCCTTCTCTCTTTGTGTAATTCTGACTTTCAAATAAATAAATAAATCTTTTTTTTTAAAAAAAAAGCTAATTCACATTTTTATTATGAGATTTTTGGTGATCCCTTGTATACTCTAACACACCCTACACGACCTGTCCATGGAACTTATGGAGAATTTTTCTCTGCCAAATCAGCCTAAACTGTGGGCTGGTTTACCTTTACTTCTCACCACACATACTCTGTATGACAAAGGCGACTTGTCTATTTGATTGGCTTCAATTTTCCTCAATCATTCCCACATTCATTTCAAAGGACAACAGGGAAAGAAAAACATCAAATGATAGAGAAATGGAACACGTTCACTTACACCTGCTTTCCATATAAACAGAAAGCGAATGGGGGGGGCACCTGCAGGATCACCTTATCTGGCTAATGTCTGGCAGGGAAAGATCTATAGGATAAACCTGCACGAAAAACCTCTCCAGATGAAGGGACAGACATCTACATGATGCAGCAGGGCATGGCGATGTAGGCCTCACAATCTAGCAACCTCTTTCCATCAGAGACGCAAGAACTTCTCATTCTCTTCATTCAAGGGCATGAAACGTGCTTCCTGTGAGTAGGATGATTACAATTATGGATACTGCATGTGCTCTGTATGTTTTTATGAGAAACAGTGAGCAAAGTGTTTATGGAAACTCCAAAAGAAGAGAATAAACCATCTCTACTTAAATAGTTATTTAGTAATATATAGCTAATTAATTCTACTTTTGTTAGCAAAATTTTAAAATAAAGTTGAACTTAAACACTAAGGAGATTGTAATTAAATCACTGGCATCCATTTATTAAAGTATTTCAGGGAAATGTAGGTTTTTAAAAGACTTCTTTATTTAAAAGGTGGGGCAAGAGAGAGAGACAGGGAGAGAGATCTTCCATCACTGGTACAGCCCACAATGGTGGCAACCACCATGTCTGGCTAGGCTGAACTCAGCAGCCAGAAACTCCACAATGAACTCCCACATGGATGGCTGAGGCCCAGGCCTCTTCTGCTGCTTTCCCAGGTGCATTGGCAGGAAGTTGGATTGGAAGTGGAGCAGCCATGACTGGAACTGGCATTCTGATACGGAACCCTGGCAGCATAAAACACAGTGGCTCAGCCTGCTGTTCCTCAATGCCAGCCCCAAAAGTTGTGTTTGTTTTTTTTTTAATTTTCGTCTTCATGTTTCACCTCCTTCTGTGACTAACACAGTAGAGAATAAATACCTGCAGTCTTTGTAGCATTTCAGAGAATGTTTTCTGCATCCATTCTGTGTCCTCTGAAAGGTCATCCCCACCAAATGGAATCAACCATGAGTCTTCTTGACAAGTCTACAGACAAGTTTAAACACTTTGTAATAAAGGAGCAAAGGCTCATAACCATTCTACAACTAATGCCAGACCCAGCAGACAGCACTGGAAGGTTATACACTAAGGAGAGAATGAGCTGGATTGTGGGGGACTTTGCAGGTTTGACTAAATAGTGTGAATTGGAACCTTCACCAGGGTTGGAGAATGTCTGACCCATTTCCCATATAAGGCCCGTGAAATCATTTGATCTGGCCATGCCCAGGCAACAGCCGGTGGCACCTGAAATTCAATAAACCTACAGCTGGCTAATTTTTAAGCTGATAATTTTGTGTGGTCCACAAATGATGCTATAAATATCCAAATGGACCTTGGCAGAACAAAGGTTCCCCAGCCCTGCAAGCAATGACTTTCAACTCAAAAGCCAATCAGAACAAAGCAACACTGTTTTTATTTCTCCATATCATAGTATTTACAGTTTTGAAATTTCAGTTAATATTAAAGGAAAATACAAGATTTACACTCATCAAAGAAGATGTGATTGGACCGCTGCTGTGGCATAGCATGCTAAGGCTCCATCTGCAGCAAAGGCATCCCATACAGGGCGTTGATTCATGTACTGGCTGCTCCTTTTCCAATTCAGCTCCCTGCTTACAGCCTGGGAAAGCAGTGCAAGAAGGCCCAAGTGCTTGGACTTCTGCACACATGTGGGAGACCCAAAAGAAGCTCCTGGCCCCTGGCTTCAGATTGGCTCAGCTCTGGCCATTGAGGCCATCTGGGGAGGGAACCACTGGATGGAAGATCTTTCTGTCTCTCCCTCTCTCTGTCTGTAACTCTACCTCTCAAATCAATCGCTAAATTGAAATCTTAAAAAAAAAGAGGATGTGACTTTTAAGGTTAAGAAACAGTGCAGACTTAGGAATAAGCAGCCACTATGTCTTTGAAGAAGCAGGATTCAGGAGAACTATTTCAGGAGCAAAGGAGAGAAGCAACGGCAGGTAGGAAAATTAATCAGTTCAAATGTCAGGGGCAAAAGGACAACTCTGTGTATAATTAAAGGAGAAGAAACAGTCGTGAGCAATGTTTAGAAGAACTGTTTTTTAATTCTTTTTAAAAATTTTTTAAACATTTTTAAAGGCAGAGAGAGAGTCAGACACAGAGAGGTTTTCCATCTGTTCACTTCTCAAATGGCCATCAATGGGCAGGGCTGGGCCAGGCCAAAACCAGGAGCCAGAAGCTTCCTCTGGGTTTCCCACATGGGTGCTGGGGCACAAGGACTTTATCCATCCTCTGCTGCTTTCCCAGGCACAGTAGCAAGGAGCTGGATCAGAAGTGGAGCTGCTGGAACACAAACTGGCACCCATATTGAATACCAGCGCTGCAAGCTGTAGCTTAATCTGATACACCACAGTCCAGCCCCCTTAAGTGTAGTTTCTTGTGGAACACTAGATGATGTATTCACAGAAAATAGATCATAGCAGGTGTCCACAGCAGACATTTCTGAAATGGCTTCCAATGTCCCACACACATGACTGCCATATTTTTATGTGAACTCTCTTCGTGTGTGTGTGTGTGTGTTACCTTTTATTTTTTTTTATCTGACCAGAAGATTACAAAGATGATTTGTCTTGTAGTTCAGATATTCTTTCTTCTCCTTCACCAAGTCTGCTATTTTGGCCTTCCATTGCATTTTTTACTTGATCTATTGAATTCATTTCTAATATTTCATTTTGATTTCTCCTTAAAATCTTAATTTCACAGGAAAAATATTCATTCATGTCATATATGTTTTCTTCAGTTCATGGATTTCCTTCTGAGTGCCTTTGAGTAATCCTATGGTTAACTGTTTTTATTCTGTTTCTGGCATGTCCTCAATCTCTTCATCTTCCCATTCTAATATTGGAATGTTATTGTGTTTCTTTGTGGGGATCATGTTTTGTCTTTCTTATTCTTGTGTCTTGAATTTCTGTGTTTGCTTTCAGGCATTGGTGGAGTTGATTTTTGTATTTTTCCTCTGCTGGCTTTTAACTTTGAGCTGTGCCTCTGTGGCTTAGTGAAATCTCTGCACTTTCTGTGAATACCAAGAGGTGAGTGTGGGTGTGGCCAGGGAGCTCTGGTCATTGCTCCAGGACAAGGCGAGTATCCACGGTAACAGAAAAATTGGGCATGCTAAATCTCAGTACCCAGCTACACTCTGCACTTTGTCGTGTAACTACTGAGTCCCTACAGTCTGAGCACACAAGGCTCCCACAGTGGCTGGGTCCAGAGGTTTCTGTCTGCCCTGCCAGTCTGTCTAGTAAACAGAGGCTGACGTTCACCAAGATGGCTTCACATAGGCATGTTGATCCTCGGAGGCCACGGGAGCCTTACCCTCCCAAGTGGTAAGATTGCTCAGCCATCTCCAAGCCAGACTCAAAGTCAGTGGGGACTGAGGATTGTTCCCTATAACTAGAATCTCTGAATCACACACATGTAAAGAGCCACTGGCTGAATCTGCTCCCTCCCCACCACTGCCACCAGCACTGGTGAGAAGACGTTCTGTCTCAGCCAGTTGCTGTGTACACACACAAAGGCTTCTACAGCTGCTGCCCAAACCCAAAATGGCTCCTGCCCTTTCTCAGCTGGGCAGCGGGCAATTCTGTGGGGAAGTTGGGGCAATATTAATGTGCCGTCTCTCTTTCACTGGGCAACCACTAGCAACTACTAGGAACCACTGACCCCCAGGGCTCCACAATGGACTCATGCCATGCTCTCTCTACAGCTACATCACCACGGGTTGCTACCGTCTGGTCTCACCTCTGTCTCCAAACTACCACCTGCTCTGGCTCTGAGCTGCTGCAGTTGTCTGTGTTCGTGCTGTGTGTCCGCATCCTCCACACAGGTCCACGGAGTTCTTCCTTTTGTAGGATTTCCAGTGCAGTTTTCTCTCCAATTCTCCCGTGAGAGTGCACTTCCTACACTTTTTTTAAAAAGTTTCTTTAAGGATTTTTATTCAGAGAGAGAGAAATGCACAGGAAAGAGAGGGCTTTAATTAGTGGGGAAAGAAGTCTAGAAGCTAGATTGGGTCCATACCATGCAAAGAGCAGGCTGGCATGAGGAAGCATGCAGGCAGGAAAGCAGAGGCAGGGCAGAGGCCATAAAGCCTTGCCCTCAGAGGTGCAGTGCAATAGGGGTGCGCAACCGAAAAAGGGAGGGACCCACCATGCTCCAGGCCCTTTATCTATCCCAAAGGTGGTGGTTACATCGTCTGATCAGCAGGTGAGTGTCCAGGTGAGATCAACAGGGGCATGACATCACACAGGGGGCGTGGTCTCCAGCTTACAAATCTGATCAGTTTTATCCTGTCTGCCTGCCTGCATCATTCCCCCCTCAGAGAAATTCCAGACTGTAATCTTAAGGGACTCTGGAGGGTGTCGAATCACTATATCTTCTATAGCTGCTTCCTGCTGATTAGGGGCGTAGTGCAGGACTTGCCTGCCCTGGGTCTGGAAGTCTTCGCCTATCTCATCTAATGAATTTGTTTTATGAGCTGGAGAATTTTTGGTCACCACCAATGGCTGTGTTCCCTGCATGGCCAGTTGTTCTTAGAAGTTGTTGAGTTCTGAAACATTTAAGTTTGTTAATTAGCATGAACAAAACTGGAACAAAGCCAGCTGCAAGTGGTGTGCCCCTTCAGATAGAAAGAACTTATCTTACAGACTTCCAGATAGTGAGTGGTGATAGGCTACCCTTATGTAGAGTATAAAACCATTTAGCTTGAGTGTAGAGGATTATAATAAAAGAACCTAATAAGGAATTTATTGTCAATAGCAGCTCCCAGACAGAATCAAAAGAGGAGACAGGTACAGCATGTCTGCCTTAAGGTGCAGCAGTCTTGATACAGCAAAAGCAAAAGCTTCACTAATCTTTTTGTTTTTGAAGAGATATCTAAGATCCTCAGTTGACTTCAGGAATAATCAGATGTGCCTTTTGAGTTCACCTGTGAAGACTTTGAGCATGACCACCTCAGTACACTTTTTTATCCTTAGTCTAGTGCAGTACGTCTTTCCCTAATCTGCCATCTTGGAATCTCTCCCCAGTATGGCATTCTTTGAAGCCAACCTTGCCCTCTTCCTTTTTTCTCCTGAATTTCTCAAAAATTTTTCATCTCAGTCTTGTAACTCTTTCACTGAATGTTTCCTAATTAATTAAGTTTCATTTACAATATTTTCTCTTCAGTTTAAACTTGATGGTAGAGACCATGTTTGCTTTGTTTGTGTTGACAAAAAATTAAGTCATTTGTCAAAAAATATTTAGTTAACTGAAATACCTATGTTGATTATTAAATGCAGTAGCTAAAAATCATGGATCTTGGGGACATCTATCAGTTCTGGATCTTTCATTCACTACCTATGTTTACTTTCCTAATTATGGCATGTAAAATACTAATTTGCAACCTGCAGGGGACAGAATCAGGACAGCTGGCATATGATCCATTCTATTTTTTTTTTTTTTGACAGGCAGAGTGGACAGTGAGAAAGAGAGAGACAGAGAGAAAGGTCTTCCTTTTTGCCGCTGGTTCACCCTCCAATGGCCGCCGCAGCCGGTGCACTGCAGCCGGCGCACTGTGCTGATACGATGGCAGGAGCCAGGTGCTTCTCCTGGTCTCCCATGGGGTGCAGGGCCCAAGTTCTTGGGCCATCCTCCACTACACTCCCTGGCCACAGCAGAGAGCTGGCCTGGAAGAGGGACAACCGGGACAGAATCTGGCACCCTGACCAGGACTAGAACCCAGTGTGCTGGCGCCGCAAGGTGGAGGATTAGCCTATTGAGCCACAGCACCGGCCCCATTCTATTCTTGGTTACTATGGAAATACACCCAGAGGAACAAGGTATGGCTAGTCACCTAATCCAAGCTCCTTAAACATAGATATCTAGACAACATGTTTATAAGTTGCTATGAAAGAATATCATACACTGGGTGGTTTAAAAAATATTCTTCAGGGAAGATTTGGCGTCTGTTAAGGGCCTGCTTTCTGCATCATAGATGATTGTTCTCCGTGTTCTCACATGGCATAAAGAGGGCTGGTGGGCTCTCTGGGGTCTTTTGTAAAAGCACTAACCCCATTCATGTGGTCTTCACCCTCATCACTCAATCATCTCCCAAAGGCTGCACTGTCTAATATTGTTAGGATTTCAACATATGAATTTGAGGGAACACATACCTTCAATCCATAGCACCAGAGCATGAGGCAAGTAGACTAGTGATCTTTGGTAAGAGGAAGCACCCTTATCTATGGTACACTTCTAGCAGGATGTCTCTGGTTTATAGTTGCTTATAGTAAATACACCTGAAATCTGTGGACTCCCAGAGACTCGGTTCTCTGAATAATATCACACAAGTTGTATAAAACTCTGGGTTAAAAAGGTGTTATTTCAAAACATCAATTTTCCTACTCTATAAGGTGACTGGCAAGAAGATAACAGAAAACTTAAAAACAGTGTTGGAGATTTATGGGATGCTATCAAACTACCCAACATACAGGTCTTAGGGGTTTCTGAAGGTGTGGAAACAGAAAATGGATTAGAAGGCCTTTCTAGTGAAATAATTACAGAAAACTTCCCTAATTGGGAGAAAGAAAGGGACATCCAAGTACAGGAAGCATAGAGAACTCCTAAAAACACGACCAGAAAAGATCTTCACCACAACACACTGTAGTCAAACTCTCCAAAGTAAAACCTAAAGATAAGATTCTAAAATGTGCACAAGAGAAACGCCAGATTAATTTCAGAGGATCTCAAAGTAGACTCACAGCTGACATCTCATCAGAAACACGACAGGCTAGAAGGTAAAGCAAGAGATAGTCCAAGTCTTAAAAAAAAAAAAAATGTCAACCCAGAATACTGTACCATGCAAAGCACTTTCATTTATGAGTGAAGGTGAAATAAAGACCTTCCGTAACAAACAGAAATTGAAAGAACTTGTTGCCACTCATGCAGCCTTACAAAACATGCTTAAGGATGTGCTACACAAAGAAAACACAGAAACATGGTTATCACTATGAAAGAATGAGAAGCAGAAAATAACCCAGTAAAGGTATAATATAAATCCAAAGTAAACAACAGGGATATCTGAGCAAAAACAGCAGGGCCAAGTCAGTGCTCATCAATAATAACCTTCCACATAAAGGGCCTCAACCCTCCAATTCAAAGATACAGACTGGCTAAATGGATTAAAAAACAAAACCCATCTATTTTCTGCCTAAAAGAAACTCATCTCACCAACAAAGATAAACACAGACTGAAAGTGAAAGGATGGAAAAAGATATTCCATGCTAACAGAAACCAAAAAGAACTTGTGTAGCCATCCTAATATCAGAGAAAATAGACTTTAACATAAAAAATGTTAGAAGAGATGAAGAAGGGCAATATGTAATGATTAAGGGATCAATTCAACATGGAAGATGTGATTATAATAAATGTATAGACACCCAATTAAATGGTACCTGGCTAATTAAAAGAAATGTTAATGAATCTAAAGGGAGACACTGACTCCAATGCAACAGTAATGGGGACTTCTATACCCCACTTTCAGCAATGGACAGATCAACCAGGCAGAAAATCAACAAGGAAACAACAGACTTAATCCACACTATAGACCACATGAACCTAAAGGATATCTACAGAACTTTGCACCCCTCAGTGGCAGAATACATATTCTTACCAGTGCATGGAACTTTCTCTAGGATAGACCATTTGCTAGGCCATAAAGCAAGTCTCAGGAAATTTTAAAAGATTGAAATCATACCATGCATCTTCTCTAACTACAATGGAAAAAACCTGGAAATCAACAACTCAAGAATCTCTAGATAACATGCAAACAAATGGAGACTAAACAACAGGCCTCTGAATGAACAGTGAGTCACAGAAAAAAATCAAGAGAAATAAAAAATTTCTGGAAACAAATGAAGACAACAATACATCATATCAAAATTTATGGGATGGGGCTGGCGCTGTGGCTCACTTAATCCTCCACCTGCAGCGCCGGCATCCCGTATGGGCGCCAGGTTCTAGTTCCGGTTGCTCCTCTTCCAATCCAGCTCACTGCTGTGGCCTGGGAGGGCAGTGCAGGATGGCCCAAGTGCTTGCGCCCCTGCACCCACATGGAAGATCAGGAGGAAGCACCTGCTTCCTGGCTTCAGATTGGCACAGCGCCAGCCGTAGCGGCCATTTGGGGAGTGAACCAATGGAAGGCAGATTTTTCTCTCTGTCTCCTTCTCTCTCTCTCACTGTCTATAACTTTACCTGTCAAATAAAAAAAAATAAAAAAAAAACTTATGGGACACAGCAAAAGCAGTGTTACGAGGGAAGTTTATAGCAGTTGGTGCCTACATGATGAAACTGGAAAGGTGCCAAATAAATGAGCTATCTATGCATCTCAAGGACCTAGAAAAACAACAAACCGAATGCAAAATTAGTAGGAGGAAAGAAATAATTAAAATTAGAGAAGAAACAATATTGAACCAAAAAAAATCAGAGAAACAAAAAGCTGGTTTTTGAAAAAATAAACCACACTGATACAAAATGGGTTAAAAAACAAGACCCATCTTTTCTCTGCCTACAAGAAACACATCTTACCAGTAAAAATTGCCATTTTTAGTCAAAATTAAAAAAAAAGAGGGAGAAGTACTTAAATCAATAAAATCAGAGGTGAAAAAGGATATGTAACAACAAATACCACAGGAATAAAAAGAATCATCAGGAACTACTACAAAAAGCTGTATTCCAACAAATCAGGGAACCTAGAAGAAATGGATAGATTCCTGGACACATACAACCTACCTAAATTGAGCAATGAAGAGATAGAAAACCTACATAGACCAATAACCAAGATGGAGATTGAATCAGTAATAAAGACCTCCCCTCCCCCACTCCAACAAAGAAAAGTCCAGAACCAGATGGCTTCACTGCTGAATTGTACAAGACATTTAAAAAGAACTAACTCCAATTCTTTTAAAGCTGTTCAAAACAACTGAAAGGGAGGGAATCCTCCCAAACTCCTTCTATGAAACCAGCATCACCTTAATTCCTAAACCAGAAAAAGATACAATAGAGAACTATAGAGCAATTTCTCAGATGAACATGGACACAAAAATCCTCAACAAAATACTAGCCAATAGAATCCAATAACACATCAGAAAGATCATTCACCAGGACCAAGTGGGATTTATCCCTGGCATGTAGGGATGGTTCAAGATTTGCAAATCAATCAATGTGAACCATCACATTAACAAATTAAAGAACAAAACCCACTGGTGCCGCGGCTCACTAGGCTAATCCTCTGCCTTGCGGCACCAGCACACTGGGTCTAGTCCCGGTCGGGGCACCAGATTCTGTCCCGGTTGCCCCTCTTCCAGGCCAGCTCTCTGCTGTGGCCCCGGAGTGCAGTAGAGGATGGCCCAAGTGTTTGGACTCTGCACTCCATGGGAGACCAGGAGAAGCACCTGGCTCCTGCCATCGGATCAGTGCAGTGCGCCGACTGCAGCGCGCTGGCTGCGGCAGCCATTGGAGGGTGAACCAATGGCAAATGGAAGACCTTTCTCTCTGTCTCTCTCTCACTGTCTACTCTGCCTGTAAAAAAAAAAAAAACCCATATGATTACCTCAATAGATGCAGAGAAACCATTTGATAAAATATAACATCCTTTCATGATGAAAACCTTAAGCAAATTGTGTATAGAAAGAACATACCTCAACACAATCAAAGCAATTTATGATCAACACATGCTCAGCATCTTATTGAATGGGAGAAAGTTGGAAGCATTCCCACTAAGATCCAGAACCAGAAAGGGATGCCCACTCTCACTATTTCTATTTAATACAGTCCTGGAAGTTTTAGCCAGAGCCATTAGGCAAGAAAAAGAAATCAAAGGCATACAAATTGGGAAGGAGGAAGTTAAACAATCTCTATTTGCATATGGCATGATTCTATATATATGGGATCCAAAAGACTCCACTAAGTGGCTATTGAAACTCATAAAAGAGTTTTGTAAAGTGGCAGGATATAAAATTAACACACAAAAGTCACCAGCCTTTGTATACACTGACAATGCCATGACTGAGAAAGAACTCTTAACATCAATCCCATTCACAATAGCTACAAAAAATATCAAATGCCTTGGAGTAAATTTAACACAGGATGTCGAAGAAGGGTGGGAAGCAGGTGGAAGGAAGGTCAGGAGGGGAAGAATCACTATGTTCCAACATTTGTAAATGTGAAATGCATAAAGTTTGTATGCCTTAAATAAAATGTTTCTAGGTTAAAAAATAAAAATAAATTTCATGGACATATCTCAAAAATGCTAAAAAAAAGAAAGAAAGAAAGAAAAAACCTCCAAATACCAACATACTAGGGATTAGATTTCAATATATGAATTTGGAGAATTCACATTCCATCTATAGAATCATGGAATTCGTGGAAGACAGGATGATGAGTCATGATGAGATCTCTACTTTAGAAAACAGGCACAACTGGCAGGGACTCATTTATTATTTCTTCAGATTGATGTATTCTTACCTCTCTCAAAAAGAAAAGTGCTTTGATTTTATTATGGAAATTACTCATATACATGCAGAGATATAATAAAATAGAAACACAGAACTATTTCTTGAAGCCTGAGATTGTGCAACAGCCTTCTCAAGACATAAATTTGTGACCCAGAGCATGATCCAAGTAGTAGAAACAAGTGTCTTGAAGGAAAGTCAGAAAAAAAAACTCACCGGAAGATTACTAACAGAAAAACAGTCATACACTACAGGATATAAATCACAGGGCAGAAGTCATCCTTCTAAGAAATCAGTTAAAATCTTAAGTGGCCTTAAAATCTTAACCTTGGCTGCCTCAGAAATCTTCAAATGTGAACTTGTGTTCATCATATGCAGCCTTCAAATGAGCCTAGAGTAAAATAATTTTCCATCTGTCATGCTTCATCACAGAATACCACCTTGCCCTTCTCAGAAGCACAGAATTGTCACCCTCACGCACCTTACTTCCTCAGAACTAAACACTGCACTTACAAAAATCTCCCTTCTTTCCCACCTCTTCCTATCCCACTAATAAAATTTTAAAACTCTAAAATACTGTTATTTGATTAAATTCTAAGCAAATATTTTAAATATTTAATTATACATTAAATATTTAAAATATTAATTTTAGTTTAATCTAAATGTATCCAATAAATAATCCAACTTTCAAATGTTTGCAAATGAAGAGTAATGCAGTAAATTCATGTATCACTGAGAAATTTTAAATTTTTTCAAGTAAAAAGTTCATTAAGACTTTGTGCAAGTCAGAGCGGGGCAATATGAAAATAAACCAGAAACATCAGAAGTAAAGATGAAATAAACTGTAACTCATCTATAAGAAGAATCCAGTTACCAAGACCTATGGGTAGATTTGGATGAATTATCTGCTTTTCTCGAAGTTCAAGTCAGCCCCCAAACCTTGGTATTTACTTTGGGGGGAATCCTACATGGGAAAACCAACAAACCTGTCTGCAAATAACCCCTTATTATCACCAGTAGGCAACACCTAAAATGACGGAAGAGCAGGTCCCACATCCTTCAAAGATAGCTATCTGAAGGCAACTGCTGCTGGTGGGAGTGTGTGGGGAAGACAAGCAAGAAATTCACCAACCCAAGACACTGCACGGATGGAAGGCCATGCTCTTCTGTCCCTGCCGAGATGCAGGGAACACACCATACTCCAGACCCACCAGCAGCAGCAAGAAGCACACGATTTGGGAAAGATCAGAAATTTTATACAAGTCCAGCCCCCCAGATTCAGGCACATACAATCTCCCCAAGACTAAAGTTGAAACAGGAGTATCAAGTAATGTTTCTCTCCTCACTAGAATTCTTACTCCAAATACCAAAGGACAAATATCGGATCTCACAAGAGCTACTGAAATCTGAGAGTGTGACAAAAATACTGAGAAAATCCCAGTGCTTTCTGTATGCTGCCTCTGCTATGGCCTAGCTTATGAAATACCCTAAATTAATTTCGGGTGCTGGCCTAGAAATCTGATTCTTGAGTTCAACCTTACTGAATGGCTTATTTTTTGTTTTGTTCGGCAAATACTCTGTGCATGCAAACACAGTGGTAGGCATGGGCAAGATCTCACGGAGAACCCTGACTCCCATTACCATACGGTAGTAGCTTGGCAGGTAGGACCAGAGTTCATGTCTAAAGTCCACTGTCACGGAGATTTCTTCTTCCACAATAGCTCTTGATTGAGTCTTCACTTTTATTCCCACTTCCACCACCCCAACACAAATGGTATTATATTGAACATAACTTGCAACACAGAAATTTGCCTGTTTGTGATCTCTCCCCTAGCTTTCTACACCATCCATAAAACCTTTCATAAATCTTTATTAAACTGCTTTTCTCATGCCAGCCCCTGTGCAAGAATCTTCAGTAGATTCCCAAGTCCTACATTCTGATATCCATGACACCAATGAAGACAAGCTAATCTATGGACAGTGCTGGAAGGTCTAACATAATAATTAGGAATATAAGATGGCACTACTTAAGCTCCATTCAAGTTTTAAAAAACAGGATAAAATTATAAGACTGAAGCCCATGGAGTTGCATTTGGAAAATGTTGTATAAGAGAACTATATCAGTGTCCATTCAAAAAGTATGAACTACACAGAGATGCAATAGTCCTCCATTATCAACCAAGGATATGTTTTAAGACATTCTGCAGATGCCTGAAATCATAGATAGTACCATATATATATATACCATGGATACTTTTCACTAGACATACATACTTGTGATAGTTTCATTTACGTATTAGTCACGGCAAGAGATTTCTAAAAAAATCTAACAAAATTAACAATTATTAAAAATACAATGCTATTTAAAATATGAATTGCTTATTTCTGGATTTTCCATTTAGTATTGTCGGAACACAGCTGACTATCGATAACTGAAAATGCTGAAAGTCAAACCATATAATTTCAAATAAAACATAGTTAACTAAATAAAAAACTATTAAATAGTTTCACTGAAAGAGTACAGACAAGAGGTAGCAACTGCAAGAAACAGCTTTTATCCATAGGCTTGAGGGAACAAAGGGAAAAGGGTGAAATTGTTAAAACTTAGAAACTTGGAGGAGAGGCTTATGCTTGATGGTTAAAACTTCCATTCCATTATTTGTTTGCCCTTAACTAGGACTTCAGTTGTTTGGTGTCTTAGTTTGTTTGGGGTGCTATAACAGGTATTTCTCACAGTTCTGGAGGCTGGGAAGTGCAAGGTCAAGGTAGCAACCGCTTTCCTCTCTGGTGAGGGCTCACTTCCTGTTAATACAAGGCACCATTTCACTATGTCCTCACGTGACGGGAGGGACAGGCGGCTTTCTGTTTCTTCTTGTAAATGACATGTATAAGGGCTACATTTTAAATGTAATCATCTCCAAAAGGCCCCACCTCCTCCTTGGAGATTAGAAGTCCAACATAAGAATTTGGGGCATACCCAAGCATTTAGACTATTTGAGTAGTCCTGACAGGCTGAGAAAACCTCCAGGCCTGATGGGTCTGAATCCTTAGTACCCTGCTTTAGTCGCGCTAATTTTCCACTAGCTTTTACAAATGGACATGAAAGTATGAAGTATCCCTAGAAAACCCCATAATTTCCAATGGTGCCTCCACTGTATGACATAAGTCAATTTCCCTTACATTTCCAGATGTAAAGTACTGAATACGTTCTTTTGAATTGTTTTTGTTGTGTTTTGTTGACGAAATGCCAAAATATAGGCCGGTGCCACGGCTCACTTGGCTAATCCTCCACCTGCGGGGCCAGTACCCTGGGTTCTAGTCCTGGGTTGGGCACCGGATTCTGTCCTGGTTGCTCCTCTTCCAGTCCAGCTCTCTGCTTTGGCCCAGGAGTGCAGTGGAGGATGGCCCAAGTGCTTGGGCCCTGCAGCCGCATGGGAGACCAGGAAGAAGCAACTGGCTCCTGGCTTCGGATCGGTGCAGCACACCGGCCATAGCGGCCATCTGAGGGGTGAACCAATGGAAGGAAGACCTTTCTCTCTGTCTCTCTCTGTCTGTCTAACTCTGCCTGTCAAAAAAAAAAAAAAAGAAAGAAAGAAATGCCAAAATATTACATATATTAGATCAAACAGGAAATATGACATGAATTACACAGTAACTCTAAAGAGCAGAACATTTAGAAATGGATTTGGTCTCAGAAACTAACACAAACTGTATCATTTATGGAAACTGATTAATAGTGCTTCACTGCTTCATCAGTGGCCAGCATTGTGGCCCAGTTGGTTAAGATACCACCCGCAACACCAACATCCTATATGATCACCAGTTTAAGTCCTAGCTGTTTCACTTCTGATCCAGCTATTTTACCTACTTCATATAGTCCTTACTACAACTTGCTAAGGTATGTATTATTGTCCCCATTTTACAGAAAACAAAACTGACCCAGATTGACTTGCCCAAAGCTATTCAAACAATGAACAACACAGCACCAAAACACACTTTTCTACTACCAAGTCTTGATTGTCACACCATTCCACACTATTGCTTATTATAAACAAAATTCATAGATATAGTAAATCAAATTATCCGATAGGATTACTACTTTAGTAATGTAAATAAATTCTGAGACATGATCTAAACTTTATGAGTTATGCTGATCTGTATTTTTAGTGATTCAGTTAACTTTTTCATCCTTATCAGATGTCTAGAACTCAAAGTTCAACAAATATTAACAAACATGATTTGTATAATCATTCCTTGTCCCTTTCCAAGAAAAAAGTCATTTTACAATCAGTGTTTCTGAAATTAGTATTTTTCCCTTTTTCTAACAGATGTAAGACACCTATTAGTTTGACTTACATTTCTTTTGTCTGTTATATAGTTTACACCTAGGTTTGTGTTGCACTACATCTTGACTGCATACATATTACAACACACTCATGGCTTCCTTTTGAAATGGCTCCTGCTCTATGACATTAGTGGTATGTATTAAAAACAGACAGTAGGGTGGCATGCTAAGATCCGGCAACAATGAATTCTATCACTTAGACCTTAAGTCAGATTCTCCCTTTCAAACTCCATTTCTGAACCTCATTTAACCCTTTCTCTCAACTAGTTAATACCAAATGCCTAGATCTTCATAGACTCCTTTGTCTGCAAAAGGATGTCCTTCTAAGTCATTGAGACTCTAGGCCAGAAGCACTCCAGGTACGGAAGGTATAACACTGAGCACAAGAGACTCAAATCTGCCGTGGGGGGAGTTTCTGTTCTACTGGGACCTCCCCATCAAAATTCTATCCTTGAGTGTCTTTGCTGGGATGAGGAAATTTCAGATTATGGTATACAAGGGATGGAGTTTTTGCTTAAAAAAAAAAAAACTTATTAATTAAAATATCCTGACATAAGTGGGATGCATTTACCCTTTCCTCCTTTCTCCTGTGAAATGAATTTTTAATTTAAAAATATAATGATGTATTATGGAAAAACGTATAGGGATGTATAAAACTAAACTGTTGCATCAAAAATTCTCAAACATCATTAAACAGTTTCCATTTTCCCTTTCTGCATGAGTATGTTTCCTGAGGACACCACTGGGGTAAAAACTCTTGCTCAAGTTCGCACAGCCAGCAGGCCAGAGAGTAGAAACCCAACCCGACCTAACTTAATTCTCAGAGCAGGGTTCAAGGCCCTAAACTCGGGTTGTGTCAGCATGCATAGTATCCACACTGCTGGTGTGCAAGGTGGCACCATGCCACCTGCACAGCCCACGTTCCTACCTGGAGGTGAAACCCAGAAGCGTGCCGTCACCACGCTGCCACTGCGGTTGCTACAAAAACGAGGTCCACAGTTTCCAGTCACTCCTACCGTTGTGAAAAACGCGCTGTCTCCACACCACGCCGTCCTCACACTGCCCTCACTTGGCAGGGCAAAGGGAAGGCGCCATGTGTCCACGCCACGCCGCTGTTAGGTCCACACACAGCTTCCGGTCATTCCTGCTGTTGTGAAAACCAGCACCGCACCATCTCCATGCCGCCATCGTGGTTGTTATAAATACGAGGTCCACACACAGCTTCCGGTCATTCCTGCCGTTGTACACACCGCACCGCGCCGTGTCCACACGGCCATTCCGCGCCGCCCTCACACTGCCCCCAGTTGGCCGGGAGAAGGGAAAGCGCGCCACGTCTCCACGCCGCCATGTTAGGTCCACACACAGCTTCCGGTCACTACTGCCGTTGTACACACCGCACCGCACCATCTCCATGCTGCCATCATGGTGGTTATAAATACGAGGTCCACACACAGCTTCCGGTCATTCCTGCCGTTGTACACACCGCACCGCGCCGTCTCCACACGGCCATTCCGCGCCGTCCTCACACTGCCCCAGTTGGCGGGGAGAAGGGAAAGCGCGCCGCGTCTCCCGCTCCCGGAGCTGCAGGCCTCCCGAGCGGCTCGCGCACGTCCGTTCCCTCGTCAGCCTCCGCGACGCCCCGGACTGGCGCCCGGGCTGGGCCTGCGGCGGGCGCGGCGCCTCCCTCCGCCATGGCCGCCCTCCGGAAGAAGCTGGTGGTGGTGGGAGCCGGCGCCTGCGGCAAGACGAGCCTGCTGGTGGTGTTCAGCCGCGACCACTTCCCGGAGGAGTACGTGCCCACGGTGTTCGAGAACTACGTGGCCGACGTGGAGGTGGACGGCCGGCGGGTGGAGCTGGCGCTGTGGGACACGGCCGGCCAGGAGGAGCACGACCGCCTGCGGCCGCTGTCCTACCCGGACACCGACGTCGTGCTCCTGTGCTTCGCCATCAGCAGCCCGGACAGCCTGGAGAACGTGCCGGCCAAGTGGGCCCCGGAGGTCCGGCACTTCTGCCCCGGCGTGCCCCTCGTCCTGGTGGGCAACAAGAAGGACCTGCGGAACGACGCGGGCACCAGGCGGGCGCTGGCGGCCTGGAAGCAGGAGCCCGTGCGGCCTGAGGCAGGCAGGGACGTGGCCAGCAGGATTGGCGCCTTCGGCTACCTGGAGTGTTCGGCGAAGACCAAAGAGGGCGTGAGGGAGGTGTTTGAGATGGCCACGAGGGCTGCTCTGCACGCCAGACGCGGCAAGAAGAGGTGGGGCTGCCTGGTCCTGTGAAACCTTGCGGCTCGGTGCGAGTGGCGTGTTCGCCGGGCTTCCTGTCTGCTTATTGGCGTGTTTTTTTTTTTTTTTTCATTTATCAGTAGTTTACCAAAGACTGCAAACCAGAAGTCACCTTGCTACAGCGTTTATTAGTCAACCATGGTCAATGACATCCAACTCGGCCACCACCACCACCACCACCCCCCCGCCCTGTACCCTAACCCTGCCTGACACAGCAGGTGCTGTGAATTTCTTCACTTCTTGCTTCTTTCTTGAAAGGGAAAGCAGGTGTCTCTTGTGAATCAGGTTGGAACTACTTTAAAACCAGCATCCCACCTGGCAGCTGCAGGGTACTCTGACGCGTTACCACTGTGGCGCTTTGCTCCTTAGCAGATCTCATTGGTGTACCTCTGGGTATCCAGTTTGTTTCAAAAAAAAAGGGGGGGAGTGGGGACTCAACCAGCAAGACCAAGTCCATGCGGCTGTGGCAGAGTTACAGCTCTGTGGTTTCAGGTTTGTTACCTTATGGTTCCTGTGTAATTAGTGCCACTTAATGTATGTTACCAAAAATAAATATATCTACCCCAGGCTAAATGTGGTTTTGGTATAATTGCATTGCATAATACCGATATTTGCCAACCCTTCAGAATGTGTATTGGCTTGTGAAAAAAAAAAAAAAGTAGTGTTTGAAAAAAATTGAGATTGAAGTTTCATTTTAGAAATTCCCACTTTATCTCTGGTAAAAGATAACCACATCACTTGTTTTCTACCTATATCAGTACCTGTTTCCAGAGATGAGCTAAGTCAATAGGACTTTGTTTTCACACCTGAGGCAATTAGAATCTGTGGAAGGTGCTATAATCTCTCTCACCTGGCCTGCAGGCTCTGGCTCTAATTCACAGCGCTTTTTCTCTTCACTGGGTCCAGGTTCCCTCACAGAGAAGTTGCCAATCTTAAAGGTGGAGCTTGATTTCCCGCTTCTCTTTAGTGGACTAATTTTTTTCCCCTGTACTTGTTAATTTTTCCAACTACTAATCAAATAAAGGTAGTTTCAGCCCCAAAAACAGTGCTGAAGATTTTTGAAACCTGAAATGGCAAGAAAGGTGATAATGGAAGACAGATTTCAATGTCACTGTTAGTCTAAATTATTAAGCAACCAGATAGGATTTATAGAGATTTAAAATATATCATCATGGTGGGAATAAACAAACATTATCTTGGTTTGTAGCTCCACTCTGAATTCTGTAAAACACTGGTAGAAATGGTTTGCAAACTTGTTCAGTACAGGGCCACATCATAAGTATCTTAGGCTTTAGAGACCATTCTTTGTTGTATATTCTTTTGTTGGTGGTTTATTTTATTAACAACCCTTTAAAGAAACAGAAAGCATTCTTAGCGCTATGCAAAAACAGGCCCCAGGCCAAATTTAGTCCATTGGCTGTAGATTGCTGTCCCCTAGAAATGAGGTTCTGGGTGTCTGGCTCCACCACAGCCTTCTCTGCTATTGTCTACATACATGTCTAAGATATACAAAGTGAACTTTTTCACTGGAAGTTTTGTGACTGGCCGAAACAGAGGTAACTTAAATATTCTGATTATATTTTTTCTTTTAAAAATGCTCATGATGTTACAAAATAAACAGATACAGCGATTTCATGCTATATTAACATAAAGAGATTCTTTGTTTTTCTTTCACTTATAAAAGTTCAAGAAATACTTTTAAATTTTCAAATTGAGTACTTTTTTACAACAGTAAGTGCATAAATGATTGCTGTATCAGAAGTAAATGTATAGCAATTCATTGGGCATTGTAGAGTATCACAAATATATCAAAGTAGACTATATATTTTTTTGACAGGCAGAGTTAGACAGTGAGAGAGAGAGACAGAGAGAAGACTTCATATTTTTGGCCAGCGCTGTGGCTCACTAGGCTAATCCTCCACCTGCAGCGCCAGCATACCGGGTTCTAGTCCCGGTTGCTCCTCTTCCGGTCCAGCTCTCTGCTGTGGCCTGGGAGTGCAGTGGAGGATGGCCCAAGTGCTTGGGCCCTGCACCCGCATGGGAGACCAGGAGGAAGCACCTGGCTCCTGGCTTCGGATCGGTGCGGTGCGCTGGCCATAGCAGCCATTTGGGGGGGGGGGTGAACCAACATAAAGAAGAACTTTCTCACTGTCTAACTCTGCCTGCCCCCCCCAAAAAAAAGGCAAGAGAAGATTTTAGAGATAAATGTGTTCACTTATTTTCTGAAATTGCTTTCATAAAAATGTTCCCTATACAATTGCTGGTTTTTGTAGCATCTTTCTAATACATTTTTACTACCCAGACCTTGTGTTTCAACCTGTGCCTTTTTTGGACGACTATAAACTAAAAATAATTTCTTTTTTGTTCAGGTAAGAAGAATAATTTTACAGTGAAAAATGTTTCACTCTAGCTCATGATGAAACAGGGGTTATTCCACTTATTGGTTTACTGTCAGAGACTGCCTTTTTCATATTAATATTGCATAATAACAAGTTATTTTTGTAAGAAAATCAAGTATGTAGATCTAGGAAGGGAGTTCAGTTTCTGAGTTGTTCAGACTACAAAAAAATCATAAAAGTATTTCCTTACATGTTAACACAATTGTGAGTAAAATATAGTTGCTTAGTTCGAATTCAGAGTATTTGGAATGGTAAAAATTCCAGTTCTTCAAAAGAGGTCAGTGAATAAAATGATTTTTCTGAAAATCAATTATATCACTTATATTAAGGCCTTGTGTACTAATTGTGAGCTTCATATCAGCAATTACAAGTCGCGAAGCCAGATAACATAGGCCTGATACTACTGCCGAGAGCAGAGGTCCTCTTTGGAACCAACTCAGCTCTTATGAAACCATTTGATATGAAAACCATCTCTCTGGCTTTAACTTTTTGCAAAACTGAATATCCAGAAGTAGTTTGGCATGCAGATCCCATGATTCCAAATGCACATCTTTGCATGGTTGTAAGATTTCAAAGAAATTTAAGTCTCTAGGACAACTTAATAAACTATCAATTTGTTTATTTGCTCCTAATAAATTGTTATAGAAAAAAAACTATCAACTTGCTTTTTAAGTATCTGATCTCTAATCTTAAAAATGAAAGAAACTTTTAAAATAACTGTTGGAAAATTTATATAATCAGTGGAACAGATTAAGTGCACATAGGTTTTTTCCCCTACTGAAGTGGTATTAGAATCTCTCTCTTCCTTTAATGAGTTTTGCTGTCAACTTTATCATGTGATCTGATTCTAAATGTTTTTAACTTGAGAATCACTGTCTTGGCTTGCCTAAAAAAGTACAAATTGCAAAGGGAGTGTCATAATATCTTGCTTCTCTTAGGTGAAAATGACCCATGCAGATGTTCAGGTAAAGGAAATTTGGCCTGGCTATCAAACGGTCATGGATGAAACAAACAAGAATTTCAACTGAAGCCTGAGATTTGCAATCTACACCACTGCTTTTCCACTGAGTAGCATATGAATTGACAATATGATCATCTGCTTTCTGTTATCATTAGCTGATTGTATTATTGGTTAAAGCCAGCCTATGAGGATGAACATATAGCTTAATATGCAAATCAAATAAAATGTGAAATACACTTATTTACGATATACTTGCATTATAGAAAGTATGATTAAAATTTAAAGTAATTTAAAAAGTTAAAAGTGATTTTTAAAAAGATTTATTTATTTGAAAGGCAGTTATAGAGAGAGAAGGAGGGACAGAGATTGATCTTCCATCCACTGGTTCACTCCCCAAATGGCTGCAATAGCTGGGGTTGTGTCAAGCCAAAGCCAAAAACTAGGAACTAGTTCTCACTGGGTTCTGCTGCTTTGTGCCCCAGCAGACTGACTCCTTCCTATTACCTCCCACTACACCCCACTTTCCAGATGCTCTGGTTACTGTCGTTTCTACTGAAGTTTGTTTCAGCAATTTCTACACTGGTTTGGATATTCCTGGTAGGACGCACTATGGTGATTGATTAACACTATTTTGTAAATTAAAAAAAAGTATTGTAGTATTGTATGCGCACTTGTGTGTCACCTGTGTTACAATCATTTGGGTTCCATTTCAGGCTTTGGCTCTGGTTACTAACGTGGAGTTAGCCAAACTATAGTTTGAGTGCATGATCATTTCTGACACCCACTGCAAGGAGTTACAGTCCAGCTACAAAGTAAAAAGGGAAAATTCATACAAGATTTCTCTGACTTCTGCACCAACTTAAAAGTCAGTAGTTTCCCAAAACTACCCTTGTGCTTGCTAATTCACGAGAAAGGCCCACAGTAATCAGGAAGGCTGTTACACACCTGGTGATGACCAATTGTAATGCAGGGGAACAGAGGATTCCACATGCCCCTAGCACATACTGCCTTCTCGGCACTCGTGGGTGATAACCACACATGCAGTGCTGCCAACCAGAGAAGCTGACCCAGGTCTCCCCGTGTGCAGAGCTGTTATTGTGGTCCTATTAGGTAAGCATGATGGATTGACTGACTGCCTCTGTAGTTGAGATTCAGCCTCCAGGTTAACTGATACCACATGATTCAAAGACCCAATTCTAAAATCACATGGCTGAGCTTTCTGGTGTGGTCTGCTCTCATCTGAAGATTATCAGTCATGGCCAGCCACATTCTCAAATAAAAACATTCCAGATAGTTATGATACAAATTTCTCTCCAGAAGCTACAGGCAAAGTCCAGACTCCACTGTGAACTACGTAACATCTCTAAGCCTGTGTTTTTTCATCTGTAAAATAAACATAGTCATACTTTCCCTATGACTTTCAAGCCTTAATTCATGAAGAAATGCTGTAATCCTCTATATTTAGAAAAAAAAATCCCAGCTAGTAAAAATTAAAAAAAAAAAAAACTCTTCATTTCTACTAGAATGAGGTAGCTTCTCTGTCTGACAGAATACTGTCAAATGGCCCCCACCACAAATCCCATTTTCCAAAGATAATTCTGATTGCATCATGTCCTCAGACAGGCTCTCCCATTGTCAGGGGTACAGTACCTTGTGGTGAGACATCCACTGTACCAACCACTGGCAGGAGAGCCATGTTCTAAGCACTCATTAGCTGTGTGGTGTCATACAGGTAGTCTAACTTCTCTAAGCGTCGGTTTCCTTGTGAAGATAGCGTACTCGCTTTGTGTGATATCACAGCTTATTGTTAAATCAATTGAATGTCATTGAGTTTAAAAATCATGACAAATATATATGTATATGAAAATACTCATAAGTCAAAATTTAGTGAATAGTAAAGCCTCCAGGTACCCCCAAGACAGTGGATTTCAGTAATGTACAGAAGAAGAAAGGGACTAATGTGTCAATACAAAGTGTAATTCTGAGTGTTTCTGTCCCCACAAAAACTCATGTATTACAATCCTAAAGCCCAGTGTGGCTGTATTAAGAGGCTGGACTTTGAGGCTGTGATTTGAAGCAGCTCTGTCTTCATGATTGGGATTAGTGTTCTTATAAAAGAGGTCCCAAAGAGACCCATACCCTTTCTACCATATGAGGACAGAGCAAGAAAATTGTGCTAAACCATGCTGAATCAGTTAGCACCTTGATCTTGCACATCCCGGCCTCCAGAATGTGAGAAAAAAAAAGTTGTTCTATTGTTTATAAGCCACCCAATCTATGGTATGTTGTTATTGCAGCTTGTAAGAACTAAGAAGTGGAGTGTTGAATTTTCTGCTTCATCTCTCCACAGTACTTTCAAATGTTTTCTCCTGTATTGGTTTAGTAGCGTTAAAACATTTGTTAGGTAATCTCTCTTCAGCACGTACTCAATCATAAATACACCTGCTGGGAGGTACAGACAGAAGATTTTTGAGAATACGCAGTTCCCCGACTGCTGAGTTTGAGATTCCATCCTCCCACGTGCCTACTGGGCCTTCAGGATCTCAGACACAGCCTTGGGTATGAAACCTGATGCTGGCCTCATTTGCTCTTCTTCCCTCCTTGAGAAATAGCCCAGCTGCGGCGATCAGCAGCACCCTCACGCTCTGCCTCCTTTCCTGCACTGGCAAGCTGGCCAGACAGCCAGGGAGGGTTTTCCTTCGGCGTTAACAGCCAGCTCCTACTTCTTTTCCAATATGCTGGGACCTCACTGCCTCCACAAGCCAAACAGACCAAAGAAGGTGTGGAGGTTTGTTAAGACTCTCCCAGTACTTAGACCACACAATTCAAAAGCCTGCAGCTCTCGGTGCCACAAGAAGCAGCAAATGATTTGGGAAGATTAATGTCAAATAAATACCAGCTCAGGCTTTAACTTGGCCCATCTTCAACATTTAATAATTTAATGTTTAATAGAAATATCAAAATTCACATCATTTAATAAATTTAGAACAAGGATCCTTTATATATTCTATATTCTGTGGTAATATGTCATATATTGTGGGTTGTTTTTGGCCCTATATCTTTTAAATCTAACCATCCAAATCTGACTTATATAGCACAAATGATTTGGGAAGATTAATGCTAAGTAAATACCAATTCAGGCTTTAACTTGATCCATTTCAAAATTTACATCATTTAATAAATTTCTAAATGTTAAGAAAATTGCTTATTCCAAAGTTGAGTATGAATATACTCAAGGATCATGGAAAATGCACAGGAAAATGTTCATGAAAAACGTGTGCTATGAAAAAAGTATGCATGGATTTTGAAAAAGTATATATGAATTTAAACATTTTGCACCAAAATTATCTTTTAATTCATTTCTCCATGACCTTTTTGAAGTACCTTTGCATATTGTCCTGAATACAAAATGTTTATGAATTTGAATCTATCGAAAAGAGTCCCTGGTGTATGATTTACTCATGATAGATTTGCCTACAGTTATCTCTTCCTGTTTAACCAAGGTCTTGAAAACCAAAACTCTGACATGCTCACAGAATTCTTAAATTAAATCAATCAAAAATAACCTTGGTGGGTAATTTGATCTACTCCACTTCAGACAGGACTACACCAAATCCATTGCAGACAAGTCAAAGTCTACTCTGTTTTAAATTCAATCATTTATGTGATGGCCTAAATGCTGGCCTTCAGAAAGATACGTCCATACCCTAATGCCAAGAATGTTATCTAATTTGGAAAAATAAAGTGATCTTTACAGAAGTATTTAAATTAATGACCTTGGTATGAGGAGATTATCCTGGATTATCTAGGTGGACCCTCAATCCAGTGCCAAGTGTCCTTGCCAGAGACAGAAAAGGAGGAGGACAGACAACAGAGAAGCCAGGAAGGTAAAACCACACAACTTCTACTTTGTCTCCCAGGACCCCTTAATATTTATGCAGTGTAACAGACAGATATGTTGAAGTCCTAATCTCTGATCATGTAAATGTTACCTTCTTTGGAAATAGAGTCTTTGCAGATGTCATCAAGTTATGGATGTACCTGGGCTCCTAGTTTTGGCCTAGCCCAGTCCTGGCTGTTACCAGGGGAGTGAACCAGTAGATGGAAGATCTCTTTCTCTCTGTGTCTCTTCCTCTCTCCTTCTCTCTCTCTTTTTTTTTAATTTTTTTTTTTATTTTTTGACAGGCAGAGTGGACAGTGAGAGAGAGAGACAGAGAGAAAGGTCTTCCTTTGCCGTTGGTTCACCCTCCAATGGCCGCCGCGGCCGGCGCGCTGCGACCAGCGCACCGCGCTGATCCGATGGCAGGAGCCAGGAGCCAGGTGCTTTTCCTGGTCTCCCATGGGGTGCAGGGCCCAAGCACCTGGGCCATCCTCCACTGCACTCCCTGGCCACAGCAGAGAGCTGGCCTGGAAGAAGGGCAACCGGGACAGAATCCAGTGCCCCAACCGGGACTAGAACCCGGTGTGCCGGCGCCGCTAGGCGGAGGATTAGCCTAGTGAGCCGCGGCGCTGGCCCTCTCTCCTTCTCTATAATTCTGCCTGTCAAATACGTAAAGATAAATCTTAAAAAAAAAAAAAAAAGAGTAGGGGTCTGCATTCTGACACAGTGGGGTAGGCCGCAGCTTGTAACACAAGCATCTCATACTGAGGTACAGGTTCAAACCCTGGCTGCTCTGCTTCTGATCCAGCTTCATGCTAATAAGCTCGGGAAGGCAATGGAAGATGGCCTAAGTAGTTGGGCCCCTGTTACTCACGTGGAAGACTTGGATGCAACTTTAGGCTCCTGACTTGTCTGCCTGTCAAATAAATAAATATTTTAAAGATAACCAAAGGGCTATAGATGCACCTAATTTAATTACTGGTGTCTTTTTCAAAGAGGGAAACTCGGTGGACATCCATAGACACAGAAGAATACCATTTTATTACAGAGGCAGCTACTGAAGTGATGTGCCCACAAGCCAAGGAATACCAAGGACTGCCAGCAACCACAAGAAACTAGGAAGACACAAGAAAGGGTCCTGGCCTGAAGTCTTCAGAGACCATAGCCCTGCCTATACCTTGGCTTCATATTTTGAGTTTCCAGAACTGTAAGATAAAAAAAACTCTATTGTTTTAAGCCATCCAAGTTTGTGGTAATTTGTTGCAGCAATGATGGAAAACTGGTAGACCATGTTTGCAATAGATGATAGTTCCTGACTCAGCATCAACATACATGTGTTAATGAGATTCAAATGAAATACTGCCAATGGAAAACTACCTTCAGAGGCAAGGAGTTACTTTTCAAGCACGGGAGAGGGCATTGTCATTGGGATTGACTGATGTTCCTGAACGTGATGCTGCTCACAATTTTTAGAGGGTCAGTACCTGAGCAATACGTTTCTATCATTCAACTGTATGTAATTATTTTTGTGACGAAATAAGAAGCTTTTCTAAAGACCCTAAGCAGAGGTTCTCCACCAGGGGCCAATTTGTCCCCCAGCAGACATTTGGCAGTATATAAGATTTTCCATTGTTACACATAAAGGGTGCTACTGACCTCTAGTGGGTGAAGGCCAGTGATGCCACTGAACATCCAACAACACACGAGAAAGTCCAAATGTCAATAGTGTCAAGGTTGAAAAAAACCTAATCTATAGGAATATTCCAGGAATGTGGGTTGGCAAAATAATTTGTTATTGTAGAAACAATGAGCAAATCCACATTACCCCAACAGACAACATTCATAGATGGCTTATAATGGCCCATCTCACAGACGCTCGATGATGACTTGTTAGTGGAGACCACAGCGCTTTGGTTTCCCTGTCTTTGAAATGGATATTAAAACAGGATGAACATTTGTATTGGCCATAAAGTAGGACATGTACGAAATGTGCTTAACACATTCCCTGTTGAACAGTAACTTCTTCAGTAATGTTAACTATTGTCCTCATCACTGCACGTACATTGTGATTACTACTAGTTGTTCTATCCTATCACTAATTTGTCCCAGAATAACCCTCTCATCTCACTTCTGAGTTTTCTGTTTTAAAATTACCTGATTCTGTGAACTTGCAGGAAAAATGAATTGCTGATCTTTGACAAAAATTCTAAAACCAACCTGAATCCATTTCCACAAAAATATATCAAACTGGAGGTAAAGGCAAAAATGGACATCTCATTATCCTTGAATTACCAAGTATCATCAAGACAGACAGGATTCTGTCTCCATTTCCTTATTTTGGGAAAAGAAACAAAAAGTCTCTACCCTCTACTTGATGTTCTTTTGGTTTGGCCAGATTTTTCACTACCCAACTATGTGGAAAATGTTTCTAGTTTTTATGTAAATTAAGCTGGTTACATGGTCTTACAAACCTATTTAATTGTGTTTTAGTTTTTCATAGGGCTTGTAAAAAAAGGCAGAAGACTGCTCTCTCCAAATCATGAATTTGCCCAGGGAAAAAAAACCTGGTTTCCATATGTAGAGATTTCGTGCACCTTTATCTCAAGTAATTATCATAACAGCTAGGCAAGGGATATATTTTTATTTTTGCTTTGGGGTTATAAAACTAAGCCTCAGGGAGATAAAAAACTTATGAAACATCACATGGTTTATCAGTGGTCAAGCCTGGATTTGAACCCAGGTTCATCTCATTCCAGAGCCTGACCCCTTCCCATGATTCTTCATGATACCCATCAGCATCTGATCTCTGGCATCTTAATCTCAGCATAGAAAAGAGCAATGAGACAGAATGGCAAATGCCCTAAACAGCACTCCGGCCTCAGAATCAGCCCTTAAGGCATTCAGATCTGGCTAAAAGGCCCATGAGAGTTTCGCAGGAATGGAAAGCCAAGACACTGTGCCAAAAATGACCTGAGGGAAAGATCTCTGTGAGTGAGATCCCAGTGGAAAGAACGGGCCATCAGAGAAGGAGGTACCTTTCTCTGAAGGGAGGAGAGAACTTCCACTTTGATTATGGCCTCGTCTAAATAAGATTACAGTTTGTGAACTCAAAAGGCTTCTATAGCCTTGGCAGCTCATGACAAGAGCCTCGGGCGATTATTGACATCACAAATAAGAGTGTCAATTGTTAAATCAACAATGGGAGCCACTGTGCACCTGCTCCCCATGTAGGACCTCTGTCCTTAATGTGTTGTACTATGAGAATTAACGATAAAACTACTAGTCGAACAGCACTCTATATCTTGTGTGGTTGTGTGGGTGCAGTCTGTTGAAATCTTTATTTAGTATGTACTAAGCTGATCTTCTGTATATAAAGATAATTGAAAATGAATCCTGATGAAGAATGGGATGAGAGAGGGAGTGGGAAATGAGATGGTTGCGGGTGGGAGGGAGGTTATGGGGGGAAAAGCTGCAAGAATTCAAAACTTATACTTTGTAAATTTATATTTATTAAATAAAAAATGGAATGCTATGTTTAAAAAAAAGAGCAATGAGAAATCATGTTAGGGCACTTTAACAGGTAATTGTAGGGAACATTGCCCGTTGGACTGTGGTGGCCTAGAGGAGGATTCTGCCTAACACTTCTACAGCTAAAACCTGATGAAGAGTGTTCACTTCTCTCACTAAACTCTCCTTCTCCAAGAGCTTTGAAAACAATTTTGAGGGGCAGATATTTGGCCTAGCACTCAAGACACAGGTTAAGACACCTGCATCTCACATCAGAGTATCTGGGTCCCATCTTGGCTCAGGTACCTGATCCCAGCTTCCTGCCTGTGCAGATGCTACGAGGCAGCAGGTGATGGTTTGAGTAGCTGGATTCTTGCCATTGTGTTCTCAGCTCCCAGCTTTAGCCTGGCTCAGTCCTTGCCAGTGCAGGAGTTCGAGGAGTGAATCAGCTGATGGGAGTGCTCTCTCTCTCTGTCTCTAAAACTATATATATATGGGCCACTGCCTGCGGTGCTGGCATCCCAATTGGCGCCAGTTCGGGTCCCGGCAGCTCCACTTCCAATCCAACTCTCTGTTGTGGCCTGGGAGAGCAGTAGAGGTTGGCCCAAGTCCTTGGGCCCCTACGCCCATGTGGGAGACCTGGAGGAGGCTCTGGGCTCCTAGCTTTGGATCAGCCCAGCTCCAGCCATTGTAGCCACTTGGGGAGTGAACCAAATGATGGAAGACCTCTCTCTGCCTCTGCCTCTGCCTCTTTGTGACTCTGCCTTTCAAATAAAGAAACCTTTTAAAAATTATATATAACAATTTTAATATAAAAATATAAAATAAAGGTAGGTTTTGAAACAGTCCTTGTCCTGCTACTAAATCTGCAACTTTTCCCTTTTTTTAATATGCTTTTTTTTTTAAGGTTTATTTATTTATTTGAAAGGCAGACTTATAGAGAGACGAAGATCTTCCAATATCTGGTTCACTCCCCATATAACCACAACATCCTGGACCAGGCCAAACCAGGAACTTGGAACTCCATCTGAGTCTCCCATGAGGGTGGCAGGGGCCCAAGCACTTGGACCACCTGCTGCTGCTTTCCCAGGTGCATTAACAGGGTGCTGCAGCAGAAGCAGAGCAGCCGGGACTCAATCCAGCAATCTCATATAGTTAAACCCACTATGACACAACACTGGCCTGTCATTGGCTGCTTGCCCCCACCCTCCCAACTTGGTCTTAGAACTCAAGGGCAGAAATACCTGACAGCACAGGTACAGGGTGAATGGACTCTGCTTGTCTCGAAAGGAGATTCCACAGAAAACTATGCTGACCCAAACCCAAACAGGCTGGAGAGGGAAGAATGCAACATTCTTTCCCTGGTGTTCTCAGCGGGCCACAACCTGCGTCCCTTCGCTCCTGTCTAAATTCCTTCAAGGCCTTAGGTTACAGCCAAGGCTTATTCTGACCGATTCGGTAGTATTTACACATACTGTGCTTCTCTTTTAAAAGTATGCCAAAGGGGCTGGCGCTGTAGCGTAGTGGGTAAAGCCACCGCCAGCACTGCTGGCATCACATATAGGCATTGGTTCCAGTCCCGGCTGCTCCACTTCCCATCCAACTCTCTGCTATGGCCTGGGAAAGCAGTAGAAGATGACCCAAACCCTTGGGCCCCTGCACCCTGGTGGGAGACCCAAAGGAAGCTCCTGGCTCCTGGCTTTGGACAGCACAGTGGATGAACCAGTGGATGGAAGACCTCTCTCTCTCTCTCTCTCTCTCTCTCTGCCTCTCCTCTCTCTGTGTAACTCTGACTTTCAAATAAATAAATAAATCTTAAAAAAAAAGTATGCCAAAGCCTCTAATAAACCAGAGACGGACTTAACACATGGCACTTGTGTACTTACTATGACCCAGGCACTGTGCTAAGCACTTTCTGTAGATCACAAACATTTGTACACGTGGAAAGGGTGGGAAAAAAAGAAGAGTGGGAGGAATTCCTTCTGGAGTCTGACTTCCAGCAAATGTCAAGAGCCCAAAGCTACCTCCCATCAGTGGAGGCCTTGTTGGTTGAGGTTTCCATTGGCATCCTGCAATATTTAGTCACTAGCTGAGCAGCCTCCCATGGCCTTGTTTCCTAAGCACTGGCCTTTAAAGGAAAAAGAAAAAAAAAACCTTGCAAGGCCGGGACAAAACCTGACATTCAAAATTATCAGAAGTACATGTAGAGCCGGCGCCGTGGCTCAATAGGCTAATCCTCCACCTTGCGGCGCCGGCACACCGGGTTCTAGTCCCGGTTGGGGCGCCGGATTCTGTCCCGGTTGCCCCTCTTCCAGGCCAGCTCTCTGCTATGGCCAGGGAGTGCAGTGGAGGATGGCCCAGGTGCTTGGGCCCTGCACCCCATGGGAGACCAGGAAAAGCACCTGGCTCCTGGCTCCTGCCAGGATCAGCGCGGTGCGCCGGCTGCAGCGGCGGCCATTGGAGGGTGAACCAGCGGCAAAGGAAGACCTTTCTCTCTCTGTCTCTCTCTCTCACTGTCCACTCTGCCTGTCAAAAAAAAAAAAAAAAAAAAAAAAAAAAAGAAGTACATGTAAATGGTAATGCTTTGAAGCTCAAAGATCACATGATCTGAACTCCACAAAGGGTGCTTATACCATGAGGAATGCTTGCGGCTACAAGTCACCATAAACAGCCAGGGAAGAGTGTCGTTTTCTCACTCGGACACTGGTATACACTCACTTTTGTCCTTGAGCAAAAAACTCTGATGAAGTTAATGTCCCTTTTAAAATTCAAGATAACTTTTCTCTGCAGAAATCCTGCACAAATCTCCCCATGGCATCTGAACTATTTTTCTATTACTGGGCACACACAAACGTATGGAAAGATAGATCATCATGATCCCATCCATATCAACAGCATAGAATTCTCATGTAATCCCATCTGTACCTCAGCATTACTGTGATAAACAAGCCAGAAACTATGTCAACATGCCTCCTAAACTATGGAGAGATTTAAGACAGTGTATTTCAGCTTAAAACTCTGGCATTCTTAAAAACAGAAAGTAATTCTATAAGGACATTTTGAAAAGCTAGAGAAAATGGAATTAAAATTATATTTTGATGCAAAAGATTCAAAATCCATGCATATGCAGGGGGTTCAAAAAGTTCATGGAAATGTGTGTTATGAGAAACAGAGATTTTGAAATATTTTTCATCAAAATAAATTTATCTTTAACGCCATTTAGCCACTACCTCTTTGAAGTAAGTTCATATTTAACACAGAGAACTAAAGGGAGAGCAGCAATCCTCTTCCATGTCCTCTGATTTCAGAGATCCCACCAAGGTTCTGGTCTGCCTAGTGGAAGTGACTGGTAATGAGGTGCCAATAGCTCCTAGGCTTAGCTGGATACAGAGACACACAGATATGGGTGTAGCTCTTGACAGAGGTCTACCTCCTGATTCAAAGGATATAGCTGGACTCAGAGCATCATCCCATGGTTTAGATTTGATGCCAACAAGAGCATCCCTGTCTGTTACCTCCTTTGTCCCACTATCCTGCTCTCTCCCTCTTGTCCTTGCTCCTGTCTTCCAATATCCGCACCAGTGTTCACTGATTCCTCCCCAAGGCTCTTATATCTCGTGCTGGAGCTTCTTTATGACCCCAAGATCCATTCTGTGAGGGGTGTGGCAGCAGGAAGACATGTCACAAGTCCATGGACTTGATTCTCTGTCTTGCGCAGGGGGCCAATGTCCAGGCTCTAAGGAACAACAGCATTTGTCATGAACAGATTTTTCTGGGCAACAGAAAGCTGTTTCTGAGCGTACATTTTAACCAAAATATACTCACCAGCACAAGGTAAAGATTTTTTTATTACCTTCCATTTTGACCCTCTTACTTTCCAAAAGAAATTTCCTTTGAAGAGTCAGAAGATTATTAGGAAAAGAACCTTAAAAAATATCATCATGGCAGCTCTATACCTTCAAGCTAAATATAAGTATACTTCAAAATGTTCATGAAAGTGGAATTAGATAAATTTATTTTGACACAAAAAGTTTTGAAATATCTGCAATTTTTTTTTCACGAACTTTTTGAAGACTCCTCATATGCATGGATTTCAAGAGGATTTTTGGACTAAAATAAATTTATATTTTTATTCCACTCTCCACCAACATTTCAATGTACCCTCATACAAGCAGACTGAGGTTCCCAAAGCAGCCAGCCCCTCTATGAGATCAGCTCCACCTACTGCTCATGTCTTCTGAGCCCACCCAGGGCCCTTCCTACCTCCCATGCTCTTAATCTGGGTGATTCCTCCGTGACTCCCAGTTAGTCAGCTGCAATTTCAGGTATTTGTCAACAGTGAGGGAAACAATCTAACTCTACTCAATCTCTGTTTATGCAGGAGACCTGATTTCAGGGAGGCCTCCGCCCGGCCCAGAGTCAGGACCTGGCTATTGGTACTGGGGACTGGATTGGGAGAATTATAAGGTGGTGAACAGGTTGGAGGGGGAGCTCTCTAGAAAGCAAGCTCCCCCGAGAGCTACAGGATCTGAGGAAGATGCTCTACTTTAGAGGGTCCCTTACTGAGGGAGAGCCTGTGGGAAAAAGGAGGAAGAGGAGAGTCTATACGATTTGACCTCAGTCACTTTCCTGGCAAAATGCAGTTATGAGCCAGAGATGTCTAGAGAGTCAGTGTAGAGCATGCAAAGGAGGAAGGAGAGAGAAGGAAGAGAGGCTAAGGAAAAGTGTGGAAGTTTGAATGAATAGAACACACATGGCAGGGGCTGGCACCGTGGCACAGTAGGTTAATCCTCTGCCTGCGGCGCCAGCATCCCATATGGAATCCAGTTTTTTTTTTTTTTTCAGTTTATTTGACAGATAGAGTTATAGACAATGAGAGAGAGACAGAGAGAAAGGTGTTCCTTCCGTTGGTTCACCCCCCAAATGGCTGCTACAGCCGGCACACTGTGCCGATCCGAAGCCAGGAGCCAGGTACCTCCTCCCAGTTTCCCATGCGGGTGCAGGGCCCAAGCACTTGAGTCATCCTCCACTGCACTCCCGTGTCGTTCCTCCATGAAGAGGGGGAGCGACATAATGGTGCCGTGACTCGGATAGGAAACTTAGGAGGGAAGAAACGGGAAGAAGTGGGAAAATACCGGAGAGAGAGACTAGCAAAGAGCCTAGGGAAAAGCCGGACGGAAAAGGTGCCGGAAGAAGCTATTGAAAGCCTAGGCATAGACTCGGATATGGACTGTGGGAAACAAGTTAGGATTGAAAGCGAAAGTGAAAGCTTTCATAGACTCGGATGCGGACTATGGCGGGGAAGCTAGGAGATTGAAAGCGAAAGTGAAACCTAGAAGAAACTTAGACTTGGATACGGACTGTGGGGAGAAGCCAGGAGAAATGAGAGGGGAATATTGTTGGAAGAAAAGTTAGGAAACATACCGGGTAGAGAAAAATATGTTAGGGAGGATGAAGCCGCGAGGGCAGGCCGAGGCGGAGACGTAAGCTATGTTGGAATTCTTCAAGTCAGCCCGGGGAGCAAAAGGCGAAAAGCTAAAACTAGAGGCGGACGTGTAAGCCAGGTTGGAATCCGTCAGATTAGCCCGGGGAGCAAAAGACGGGAAGCCAAACCGAAAGGTGCAGACGTGAGCTAGGTTGAATTCGCCAGGTTAGCCCGGGGAGCTTAGACTGAATACCGGTGGCAGAAACGTGAGCTAGGCTGTGTGATTCGCGGAAGCCACCGTGTGCAGAGAGAGCACGGGGCGTGAATAGATAGGGAACGCAGGGCTAGCGCGAAGGCCGTGGTGCGGGCGCGAAGGGCGTGGAGACCGCGGAGAGCGTGCGAAACCGGGAAGCGGCTCAGAGCCGGGAAGCCGCCTGGGGGCGAGGCGCCAAGAAGCAGCCTCGGGGCGGGTGCTGGGAAGCCGCGGGGATAAGAGAAACAAGTTTAGAAGTAAAATGAGAGAAATAGGAATGCTGGCAGATAGAAGTAAAATGGGAGAAATAGGAATGCCCAGAGATAGAGAAATAGAGAAAAATAAGGCCTCCCCACAACACGGCAATGAGAGAGCTTGGATTCGGTCTGCCTGATTAGTAAGACGATAAGCACCTGCAGGCGGCTAGCAGCTTATGCGCCGCAGGTCACCGAAGACAGGCACGTTATCAGCACCAATAAGTCTCCCCACAAGACGGCAATGAGAAGGCTTGGATTCAGTTTGCCTGATTGATAGGGCTTGTAAGCACCTGCAGGCAGTTCTAGCAGAGCAGAGCATGCGCTGCAGGGCACCGAACACAGGCACGCATCAGCGCCTAAAAACCTCCTCACAACATGGCGAAGAGAGGACCCGGATTCGGTTTGCCTGATTGGTAGGGCTTGTAAGCACCTGTGGGCAACTCTAGCAAGTAGAGCAGAGTGTGTGCCGCGGGACACCGAAGACAGGCGCGTATCAACGCCAAAAATAAAAAGAAAGGGGGATCTGTGGGGAGCAGCTTGGACTAGACTAAGTTACTCGAATTAAGACTTATTCTATGCATCTGCTCTCCCACAATATGGCGCTGGGAGAGGAGGAAACAGCTTCTACACAGCTGCCTCCAGTTCAACCAATAACCTGCAGGAGCTGATCCTGCTCCTGATTGGAGGAGAGCAGTGTACTCGGCGTGTGGGTAGCAGAGTTGGGATTGGTGGAAGAGGACTATAAAGGAGGAGAGAGACAACATGCACCGGGAACATCTATCTGAAGGAACACTTGTGCAGCCCCCGAGAGAGCTGGCCGGCGGTGTGCCGCTCCCCCACGGAAGTGGGGAAAGTGGCAGGGGGAACCGCCCTTCCACGGAGGTGGGAGGGACGGTAGCCAACCCAGGAAGAACCAGCAGCAAACCCGGGGAGGGCCGAGCAGACCAAAGAACAACGCAGGGTCCTGTGTCGTTCCTCCAGGAAGATGGGGAACGACACTCCCAGGCCACGAGCAGAGAGCTGGATTGAAAGAGGGGCAACCGGGACAGAACCCGAATGGGCACCAGTTCTAGTCCTGTCTGCTCCTCTTCCAATCCAGCTTTCTGCTGTGGCCTGGGAAAGCAGTAGAAGATGGCCCAAGTCCTTGGGCCCCTGCACCCAGTGAGGGAGACCTGAAGAAGCTCCTGGCTCCTGGCTTCAGATCAGCATAGCTCCAGCTGTTGCGGTCATTTGGGGAGTGAACCAACGGAAGGAAGAACTTTCTGCCTCTCCCTCTCACTGTCTGTAACTCCAGCTCTCAAATAAATAAATAAAATCTTTAAAAAAAAAAAAGAACATACATGACAGGTGATTAGAAAACAAAGTAGAAATGCAAGTGAAATGGGGTGCCATATTTTACGTTATAAAAGCTCCTAAATAATAATACTGGGTTTGAAAGTGATTCCTGAATGGGAAAAGAGAAATGACTTTCTTGCTTTTCCATTTTTCATATGTTTTGATGTCATTCCAGAGAATCTGGGATGGCAGTCCCTGGCATGCCACCCATGTACCTATAAGCCACATACCACCACCAGCCTAGGTGCATGAGGGCTCGCCACAGCCCATGTGAGAAACTGGAGTTTGGAGGCTGGGGTTGTGATTATGGGGCCCATATCCTCACTTCTGCATTCATGAATGAAAGAAAGGACCAGCACACTCAGGGTTATGCAGGCAGGAGCCTGCTGGACCATTCACCTAGCAGAAGATGCAACCAAACATCCAGCCTCCAGCGCTTCTCTTCATATCTGCCCATCAGTCCTACTTGTTGGCACCTGTACCTTGACAAAGAGCACATGTGGCAGCCTGGAGCTTAAGGTACACCCACAGAACTGGTACTTTATTACCTCAATTTCACACACACTTGGCTTTGAAATGCCTCTGTGTGTTCAATGCGCAAGAAGTGTGCTTTAGGTTTTAAGCAAAGAAAGCTGTACCACCTCCCAGTTTAATCTTCCCTACCCAGACCCAAATCCTAGAGCAGTGGTTCATGAAGCCAGATAAGCCATCACAAACACATCTATGAAGCTGTGCTTAGACTCAAAGCCGTTTTCTCACCATCCTGCTCTTCAAATCGAAAGTTTAAAATAAACCCAGGGGAAAAGCTGCAGTGACATTTCTGGAGCAGAAGGGAGAGGTAGGCAAACGACTTTTGCCAGCTGCACCATCGCAAGGGTAGGGAATAGAAGTGGGCTCAGCAGTGGCAAAGCTGAATCTTCAGGAATTTCTAGAATAAATATTAGTGTCATTGTAAGAGGGAAGAACAGTTTTAGCCAGAGGGTTCACTGAAAATTTTAAGTCCTGCAGTCAGGACAATAAGAAGAATGCATTATTATAATTTTCAAACTCACAAAAGGACAAACTCGGCCACTGGTTTGGCTCTTCATGTTCTGATTTACACACTCTGCGGGGTGCTGTATTTTGTCTTATGCTCATCAGCCAGTGATTTCTCAGTAATTCAGTAATGATATCCACCAGGCCAGTTTTCTTTCTTAAGTCCATGAATAGGATTTCAGCTTGATCAGTTTGCATCACAGAGTTAATAATGGTTTAATTCTGAAAAGTTACAAAGAAAATAAATGAGAAAATGACCACATTTCTCCCAGTTTTGTAGCAATTATAGCAGGTAAACTCTGTTTCTAAAATGAAAAAGGAAGAGTAGTGAGTGTTCCATCATGTTGAGTTCCCAGTAAGCTTTCTAACCATGCATACAAAGGATCTTCAAGAAGTTTATGGAAAATGTGAGTTACGACAAAACTAGGCTTGTATCTCAATTTCTGGACAAAATGACCTTATCTTTTAACTCCATTTTCCATGAACTGTTTGAGTTACCCTCTTATCTAAAGGTAGACATTTATCCTAGTTACCCAGAATGTCTGGGCAGAGTCCTTCCACTTTGTGTCACTGTCATCTCCACATGGATGCTTAGGTGATAACCCTTCAGAAGCACCAACCGATCCAGGCAGATTTTAACAATGCAAGGTAGACACCAGTCTCACAAGTCTTGAGGTATAAGCCCACTATGCTTTTCTCTCTCTTTTTTCACATTATCATTCTGACCTTAATATTCCGTGGTTGACTGGGTAGTGTTTGGTCTAGAGGCTAAGGTGCTGATTTGGGTGCCGATTTCCACATGGAAGAACTTGAGTTCAATGCTCATCTCTAGCTCACGTTAGTGCATGCCTGGGAGGCAGTGATGACAGCTCAAGTAATCGGGTTCCTGCTATTCTCATGGGAGACCTGGGTTGAGTTCCTGGCTTATAGTTTTAACCCAGTCATTTGGGAAGAGAGCTAAGAGATAAGAGATCTCTTTGTCTCTCTGCCTCTTAATAACAATAAAATATATATTCAGCAGTTGCTGATTAAGCAGCATCAATAGAAAAAACACAATCATTTAAAAATAATTTTTAAGGAATACTACTATAGTTGATACTGAAATTATTATCATGCAGTCTAGGATTGCCTTATCTCTTTGTCACCACTCTCCACTAAATACCACCAGCAAGCTCAAGTCACCTGCAAGCGCCTGAGCTCATTTTGGCCTAACAGAGACTCAGTATTACACCACCCCTCTTCTGATACCTGGGTTTTCATATCATCTACCAGCATTATCTCACCTGAGGTTCTTCTTTTTTTCAGGTGAAGTTTCAATGGATATTAAGTCTAGGGTGGCGCCTTTCTCTTCCCAAAAAAATCTAGCTTCCAACGGTGCAGAGCTGGTGGAGCGTCCATCCGTAGCCCACTGCCCTGGCTCTGCCTGGGGGCTTCCTCTGCCTGCTCACATCACCAGTGTTCCCACCACTGCTAGTCTTTTGGGGGATTCTGGGCCAGCTGCTGCTCCCACTCAACTTCCACCAACTTGTAAAGCTCCATGGTGGCCTGAGCTTCTTCCACAGGGGAATGTCGGCTGTTCCCGACCTGTGTGTCCCAGTGCAGCAGCTTCTGGGTGAGATGCCTCAGAGACATGGTGGCTTTCTCTGGGAAGCTGGCTTTCCGGTTGAGGAGGGCAGGGGATATGGAAGATGTCCCGGGTTAGGGCTGAACGTCCTGGAGGGCTTTGAAGTCATTGGGGATGGCACTCCTCACCACGCCTCCCCAGTGGGTAGCTTCAAGATCTGCCTCTGAGCAGTCTTGAAGGGTGTAGCATTAGCCATGCGCTGTTTCTGGGTACCACAACACTGTGATGCTGACAATGCTCCATGGAGCCAAGGAACTGCCGCGCCCTTGGGTCCCGTGCCCACCATCTCACAGCCAACTGCCACCATCGTCCTCTGCAACTTCCGGGAGAACTTGTTCTCTGAGTGAGCCTGCGTGGGCTCTGGGCGACATTCTTCTGGGAGCCAGTGGGGCGGCTCTTAATCTTCGGAAAGGCGCCCTGGAACTCCCTCCAGCGACAGCACGGGCCTTCTGGGGAGGGGCGGGGGGCAGCCAGGACACAGACACGCAGCTTTCTTCTCCAGGGACTGCTCTGACCCAGTGCTGCAGGCCCCTGTCTCCTTTCTTGAGAGGGAAGGGGTATTCCCAGCGCCATCCACTGCAGGAGCCTCCCCTGTCTCCGGAGAGTCCGAGTGCAACTTAGGAGGAGACTGGCCCAGGGGGCTGTTCTCTTCCTTCCAGAAAGCCTGTCCGTTCCAGGAGCCGCCGCTTCTTGACAAAACGTCGAGCACTCCATCCCGGCTGACTCCCACAGCGGAGTTACGGATGAGGCTCTCCTAGACCGGCCCCACTGGGAACAGAAGCGCCCGGCGCGGGAGACCCAAAGGAGGCTCCTGGCTCCTGGTTTCGGACCAGTGCGGCTCCAGCCATTGCAGCCATTTGGGGAGTGAACCAGCGGTTGGAAGACCTCTCTCTCTCTCTCTCTCTCTCTCTCTCTGTCTCTCTGTAACTCTGCCTTTCGCATAAATAAATAAATCTTAAAAAAAACTATTCAAAAAAATTTTGTTGAATTGATTTGAAAAGGGTTCTTAAATTACCTTTAAATGGCCTTCCTTCAGAATAAGTAATAAATACTACTCCAAAGCCCAAAGTATAGCAACCCACATATTGGAAGTCAAAAAACAATATAAAACAGGATACATTTAATTAAGACTACAGTTCTTTCTAGGTCATACGAAAGACGTGAGGTACAGTGGAGCCAGGATTGGCGCAAGGGCAGGCAGACATGAGTTTTACTCTCGCTCTGCCATTTAGTAGCTGTGTGAAGTGAGCAGTTTAATTAAATTCTGAATATCTTTCTTCATCTGTTACATAGGAAGACTGTAGCACTACTTTTTTTTTTAAAGAAAAGATTTATTACTTATTTGAAAGTCAGAGTTACACAGAGAGAGAAGAGGCAGAGAGAGGGAGAGGTCTTCCATCTGCTGGTTCACTCCCCAATTCGCAGCCAGGAGCCAGGAGCTTCTTCCAGGTCTTCCACAGGGGTGCAGGGGCCCAAGGACTTGGGCCATCTTCTACTGCTTTCCCAGGCCATAGCAGAGAGCGGGGTCAGATGTGGAGCAGTGGGGAGTTGAACCGGTGCCCATATGGGATGCCAGCACTGCAGGCGGCAGCTTACCCACTATGCCGCAGCACTGGACCCAGCACTACTAACCTTAAAATATTGTAACTGTAGTTTCAAAATACTGCATTTCAAGTGTCAGGCACAGAGGGTAGCACAAGACACTTCTCAGTAAAGGTAAGGGTGATAGTGACAGTGATGACAGCATTGATGGGGAGGACCACAGGCCACCTTCCTGGGGGAAAACATGGGGTGAGCGTTTTGTATTTGCTGAATAAATCTTCAAAAGAAAAGGAGGGAGAAAAGAAAAGGTAAGAGAACATCCTCAAAGAACTAAGACAGCTTTAGATTAAAAGAAGTAGGGGGCTGGCGCCGTGGCTCTCTTGGTTAATCCTCCGCCTACAGTGTCGGCATCCCCTATGGGTGCCAGTTCTAGTCCCGCCTGCTCCTCTTCCAGTCCAGCTCTCTGCTATGGCCTAGGAAAGCAGTGGAGGATGGCCCAAGTGCTTGGGTCCCTGCATCCGCATGGGAGACCAGGAGGAAGTTCCTGGCTCCTGGCTTCGGATCGGTGCAGCTCCAGCTGTTGCGGCCACTTGGGGAGTGAACCAGCAGAAGGAATACCTTTCTCACTGTCTGTAACTCTACCTGTCCAATAAAAAAAAAGAAGCAGGAGAAAGTACAGCACTCTACAAAGTTACTGCCTTGGGCCCCCTGGCATCATGAGGTGTTCCAGTAAGTTTCATCAAGGTGATGTTTCTTCTCTTGTCTTTATTTTATTTTTAGACATAGGGACAAAGAGCTTCCATGTACTATTCCACCTTCCAGATGCCCACAACAGCTGGGACTGGGCCAGGCTGAACCCAAGACTCAGGACCTAATCTGGGTCTCCCACGTGGGTAGCAGGGACACAAGGCCTTGAGCCATCCCTGCTGCTTTTCAGGGTGCACATCAGCAGAGCTGGGACTCAAAGCCAGGTACTCCTTATGAAATATCTGCAACCCAAATGGTGTCTTCACCACTAGGCCAAACACTTGCCCTGATTTCTCTTATAGACTATATACAGTTTTCAGCTTGGTCCACATGCATGGCTCCTACCCCAGCAAAGAGAAATCTTAGTCCTGTCTTTGAAAATACTCATTCTCAGGAATTTTGCAATGATTTAAATTAATCACATAAAACTATCATTATAGCCTATTGTAGAAACTCAAGTCATGATAAGTGGATTCAATTATGACTGTATAGTAGAAAGAAATAAAGGGTAAGGAATCATAGCATTTGTAAGTATGTTAGATGATGTTTAAGAATAGCAAAGTCAGGATGCAGTTTATTTATAAGGTGAAGCACAAAAAAATCTGGGCATATTGTATCTTGACATTTTTCAGGCGAAAATTTGAAATGTCATCCAGTCCTAACCACAGAAGACAATCCTCGTGAGAATTTTGAAAAAGAGAAGTTGAGTAATATGTTGGAGTGAATGATAGGTTTTTAGCCTCCCACAACACCAAATCATGGAAAGATTTCAGAGGTTGAGTATATAAATAAAATATGAATTTCAAAGCTCATAGTTCCCTTTCTGCAAATACTCTATCTCTGTTTATGCGAAGAATTGGACATAAAAATATGAATTAAAATGAACTATTCCCTCCATGGTAATGTGTCTAGTTTCCATCATCAATGAGAAGAAATAGTAATGTTCAAAAAGTATTATTTAATTACAATCAATTATACAGTCCTCTTCCTTGCTGATTTTAATTCCCTAAAACAATCTGACCTTGGGTCTGGCACTGTGGCATAATGGGTAAAGCTACTGCCTGTAGTGCTGGCATCCCATATGGGTGCCAGTTCGAGTCCCAGCTGCTCCACTTCCAATCTAGCTCTCTGCTAATGCACCTGGAAAATGAGCAGAAGATTGCCTAAGTGCTTGGGCCCCTGCACTACGAGGGAGACCCAGATGAAGGTCGTGGCTCCTGACTTTGGAACAGCCCCACTCCAACTATTGTGGACATTGTGAATTGAACCAGCAGATGGAAGATTTCTCTCTCTCTCTCTCTCTTTCTCTCTCTCTCTCTTTCTCTTTCTCTCTTCCTCTCTCTCTAACTCTGCCTTTCAAATAAAGAAATCCTAAATAAAATAAAATAAAATAAATTTGACCCTCTTTTTCACAATTCAGATTTGTTTAATCCTCAACTTACATATCGCCCAAGTCCTTGCTTGCTCTAACCTTCAGTTCTAAACCAAAAGTCTAAATCAGAGTTTTCATCTATGCTAAATTTACACGAATCAACAATTTGATGTCATTTCCAAAAATGTAAGCATCATCTTGAACTGTCTTAAGAGAAAGACAGTATTCCAGTAAGACAGGTGCTTCTGCAAAGGCCACATCTAAAATATTAATGAATTATATCTCCTAAGGAAGCTATAGATTCAGCTTCCATTTCTCCTGTTCTTGAGTTCAGAACCAGTAGAAAAGTAAAGACAAGTTAAGCTGTCAACTTTATTCTTGATAATCTGTTTCGAGAAAGTGATATTAGATCTGAGGACCAAGATCCCATTAGTACTCTGTGCCAGTCAACTACCACTTTTGTCCCCAGGCACCCAAAGCTTATGCCAGCACCTAAGAGAGTTTGGAGCTGGCTCTAGGGAGGGGAAGGGGAAGTTTACAGTTTTCTGATAGACTTGTTCTGCCCAATTAAGGCACCATGTTCTCCTCGTAATTAGGTGACTGACTTCTCTACAGGGAGGAGTGAGAGAGGAGTGGGACTAAGGCCAAGAGTCTTATTCTAGGAGAGGTCCTTCTGCACAGACACGAACCCAGGGAAAAGGAGCTTCCCTCCCAAGAGCACTTAACCTGCACTCCCCATTAGACAAAATTGGTACACTGTAAGAACACAAGGCCATATAGCTCAACAAATGGTTGCAAGAGCAAGACTGCAGGGAATTAATACCTTCCTTCCAACAGCTGTATGGGTAATTCAGCTGGTCTGTATGGCTCAGTGGTAGAGAGGCACGTTGTATGTGCTCCCTCACCTTCCTTGCTTTCTGTTCAGTTAGGCAAGGCCATGTGACTAGCCCTGGCAAAGGAAATAGGAGCAATGCTGGCATGTGAGACTAAGGCAATGCCAATTCTGCTCTTGGTTCTAGTCTTTTCCTCAGTGGATCGGGAAGTCACACTTTCTAGATGGTACAGCTATGCAGAGTGGGACCTTCATCAACCTAGGATCAACCTAGGTCCTGAATGAATGAGGAAGAGGGCAAAGTCACGCTGAACTGAAGATACTGCTTAGGGTGCCTGCATCCCACGTTGGAGTGCCCGGGTTTGAATCCAGCTGAAAGCTCAGCTTCTAGTTCCAGCATCTTGCTAATGTGCAATTGGGAAGCAGCTCAAGTAGCTATGTCCCTGCCACTGACAGGAGACCCAGATTGGGCTCCCAGCTCCAGACTTTTACATAGCCTGGCCCCAACTGTTGTGGGCAGCTGGGAAATGAACAAATAGATGGGAGATATTTTCTCTCTCCCTCTTCTCTCTCTCTCTCTCTCTTTCTCTCTCTCACCATCCCTCCCAAATAAATAAATACATAAATTTTTTAAAGAAAAGTGCAAAGTCAGACCATGAAAACCAGTAAGAGAAGCAAGCTGTTCACAGAGTGTAGACCCAATTCTGAGATCAGAAATGTTTTCCATCCCCCAAACAGGAGGCTTATAAAATATCTACTTGGCAAGATTTCAGAGTTGCTGCATACTGATGAGTGCTTGTACTGCTTATTCTTCGCCACTTCAAATGGGGTGTTTACTGACTTTGCCTCAAACACAACCTCTCAACCACTGAACCTTGTGTTTGATAGACACATTGACTGGTCTCTCTCTCTTTAGTTCCTAAGTGTCTGGAGCAAGAGCAGGAACATTCAGAGCTGATGTAGACACTAGTGTGGGATCACTCAGAAATCCCAAAATTGAAACTCAAAACCATGGTTTGATGTGACGTTAAGTTGCCCCCTTGTGGAGTGAACCCTATGTTTGGAAAACCGAGAGCAAAGTCTTGTTAGCGACCAGGAGAGAGGACTGTGGCAGCAATACGGTTGCCCAACAAATGTGGTTAAACAGGGCTGTGTGACTAATTCTGCCCATGGGCACTTCTGCTATGGGCAGCAGTGACTTCAGTTATCTCTGTGTGACCAGAATGAGACTGAGAGAACCTTGGGTTAGCTGTCCGGGTGACAAGGCTGACAGCCTATCGCTGGGTCACTATGTGCGGAACAAGTTTCCTGGAGAGTTGCATGGATGTTACAGACTTCTCATAGGAAACAAATGATTAGGTTAAACCACTGAGGTTTGGGGTTGCTTCTCTTTATAGCACAACCTAATATATCCTGTTTTATATAGAACTACAAGGAGCGAACTTTGAAGTTCCTTGGAGTTCAATCCAGATCCTGTTTTTCTTCTCGCTCTGAGTTCCTCCTAGGGGAATCTGTATATTCCTGTGGTCTTAAAGATGACCATTGTACCAAACTTTGCCCCCAAAATGCTAGATTATACCTAATGCCCTCCCATAATCAGCTATGTCCCTTTCATTCTTTAAAGGGCCACAGTTTGGATGATTAAATTAAAGGAAACATCTGCATGTTGATTTCACCTGACTTTCCACCTCCAATCCCAGGCCCCTTTTTCAAGCATCCCACATGGAAGATCCAACCACACACCTCCATCTGCATATTCTCAAGTATAGGCACCTCCAACTTAGCATTTCCTAGACTGAAATTACTATTTTCTCACCTTCCCCAATCTGCTTCTTCTCCAGTGAGCCATAGACTACAGACCCACTTGCTGAAGTTGGAAACACAGTATTATCTCCGATAGCTGCCTCTCCCTTGTCACCACATCCAATCCATTATCAAGACCTGTCAATTCTACCTGTGAAATATTCACATATAAACTCTCTTCTTATCACTACTGCCACCACCTGATCCAAGTCACCTCTCTCTTGGACTCCTGTAATAGCTTCTTATCTGCTCTGTGCTCTTGCTTCTACTCTCTCCACAGCAATGAGAATACTCCTTAGAACCTAAGTTACATCATGTCCCTTTCTAGCTTACAGATACTCAGTAATTCTAAGAACTCAATCCTCAGTCTTCACATCTGGTCTATGAGGTCCGCATGATACTTTCCTGTGCACCTCCCAGGTTTTAATTCCCATATCTCACATCTCCCTGCTCCATTCATTCTGTCCTTAGTCCCCCAGAAACATTCTTTTTTGCTCTGATTCCTTTGCACCTGCTGATCTTTCTAGCCAGCAGACTGCTGGAGGTTCATCAAAGTCCACATTCTCCTCCCCCACCTATATGTACTGTTGGACTATATTTCCCAGACTCCTTTGCAGCTATTGTGGCTGAGGAATGTAACCACAGGCATGTGAGGTGAGCAGGTGGAATCTATCCCTCTCCCAGGCCTGGCCAGTGAAACATCCCCTCCATGCTTCACCACGCTCTTTCCTCTCTTCCGCTGGGAGCGATAGAGATGACCACTGATGCAATCCTGGTGGGCACATGCAGAAGATGGTAGATTCTTCAAGAAGAATGGGATGGGAGATGCAGTGGGAGATGGGATGGGTTGTGGGTGGGAGGGAGGTTATGGGGGGGAAAAACCGCTATAATCCAAGGTTGTATTTTTGAAATTTATATTTATTAAAAAAATTTTCTGAACGAAAAAAAGATGGTAGATTCAGGATGTGTCCCCAACTGTGTGGTAAAAAGGCACCTTATCTATCTTCTTCCCAGTACAGGTCCCTGGACCAAGAAATATACTATGTTCTAAGCTAACATATAACAGTCTTTTTTAAAAAAGTTCATGGAAAAATAGAATTAAAAGACAAGCTTATTTTGGTACAAAAAATGGAAATCCATGCATAATTTTATCATAATATCTATTTTCCATGAACTTTTGGAAGATCCTTTGCGTATCTGAAGATTCACTGCTACAACATTTAGCACTATCCTAACAAAAATGTGTACCTGCGACATTGAGCAATCATACTACCACCAGCATACACACACACACACGCACATGCACACACACACTCAGTCACTCTGCAGGGCTCCCATCTACTCATATTTTAAGTCTGGGCTTATGTGCATAAAAGGCCTCACTCTCGTACCCAGTGGAATTTAATTTTGTCTATTATTCTTACTCTCCACACTCTATTCTTTCCCATTGATTTACTCACCAGAATGCATTAATTACGTATTAATTTTTGTGTGTGTTTAAAGTTTGTATCCACAGCTAGCCCATAAGATCCATGGAATCAGAACCTTTTGTCCAGCATGATAATATACACAATGCCAACACCTTGCTTGGCATATAGAAGTCCACGCATTTTAAAATGCAGATGAACAAATAAGAAGTCACTATTAAGGGAATATATTTTTTTCATTACAAGAACTCAGCTCTAAACCAAAAACAATGAAGAATCAAAATACACACCAGGAAGATTTTTTTGTAACCTTTATTCATTCAGAATGCATTTTTGAGTCAATCTACAACCAAAAGAAAATGCTAAATTCTTACGTAGTGTTAACAGGCTGAATGATATAATAGTGCCCCTATGTGTGCAAGCAAGAAGTCGGTCTCTATTCCTTTCATAAAATCTCTTGGTAAACATGTATGTGTTTTTTCCATCAAAAATGCATTAACAACATCATGCTTATGTAGCTAGTCAGCACAATAGACAAATAATAATTTCTACTGAACTACTGAAGTCTTGCGATAGAGTGCTCACAACTCCAAGCAACGTCCATTGATCTTTTCAATGGCATTCATTATGTGACAGGCTCACCAGTTACATTAAAATAAGTCTACTAATTTTAAAAGCTAAAATTACTCAAAAAGTCCTGTATTGTAAATAACACCTAGAATATTGCGTTTGGCTAAGATGACTAGATGACATAAATCTTTTCTACAGTCCTTTCCGCAGATGTAGGAAAACAAATGCTATAAGAGAGTGAAATAAAGCTCTTATATTTTTGCCTAAAAGTCTATTTATGTATTTTGCTTAATATTTAAATGATCAAAAATCAATATTAAATAACTGCACAAAACCTAAAATAAAATGGCCACATTACATCATACTACATTATATAGACAGATTAGAAGCAGCTAATTAGAAGCCTTTCTAAAAATTCAAAGTTTCTGACATCATTTTCCACCATTCCATCAACTCTTCCTTCTCCTCTTCTTTCCTTTCTGAAAATGACTCCAGTTCAAAATCAACCTAAGGGAGAAAAATCAAGAACTTATTTTTATCAAATTGCTTTTAAAAATAGACATAAAAATGAACAGTTTCATTGCTTAAATAACAATCTCAACTCAGTCACCCAAATTAAAGTAGATCCTCAAAAAATCTCTTATAATAAACAAGAGATATTCTCGGGGAGAAAAATCGAAAGTCATTATGTTTGAAATGTGTTTTGCTCAAATCACTTTAAGGCAGGTATAGTTCAAGAAAACCTCCTGCCCCAGTCTCTTTCCCTCATAAAAAGGTGTCACTTGGAGTTAATATTCTGCCTTTATCTATTGAATGAGCTTTCCCTGCCAGCTTGGACTTTCTCTTACTAGATGGAGACATATGGGAGAATACAGTTCTATGTGCTGTTGTCCCCAGCCATCAAGTTCTGCCTTCCAAAGTCTTGAGTTTGTTGAAGAACTGAATGAAAACACGTATCTCCAAACCACTGCCCTTGTCATGTGGGAGCTTCGTCAGGTCTAGGCGGCCTCCTGCACAGAGCCTATTCAAAATCCGCAGCACTCAGCCCCAACCCTCAGGCCCCGCTCCGCATGAAACCAAGAGTTCTGAATGTGGCCACCTGCACCCCTGGTTGTTCTAGAATGTGATTACATATCCCGGAACCAAGACAGCCAGAAAAGTTAAGGATCAAAATGGTTGAACCTTTACGGACTGTTCCTGGGGCTATTTTTTTTTTTACTTTTTGAAAATTTGCCTCCTTATTTTAATGTATACACAACCTAACTCACACGCACACACAGCCAAAACCAAAGCATAAGTTAAAAACTCGATATATTTTGTTTGCCGAAAACAAACTTTAATACTCCAAACTTTGGGTGCACAAATAAAACACAATACATTTATTTCAGGTAAGCCTTTGAATTGGAAATACTGTGGTCTCATCACCATCTCCTTTCTAGCAAAATTAATGGTATCTGCTTGAATAAAATATACGTTTCAGTAGTACTTAGCATAGGGGCCGTGCTCATGGTGTATGCTTAACAAATGTTTAGTTAAAGCCCCAAATCGTCTAGTTGGCATCATTTTTTTTTAAATATTTGGTGAGTAAAGCATTGTGCTATGTGCCAGAAATAAAGACAGAAAGGAACAAAATTCCATGTAGATTGAAATTCAGGTTAGCAAATAAAATTGTAATTTTTCATGTATCTTTAAGAAACTGAGAAATGGTAACACCGGTGGTAAATCATTCAATGAGATTTGGGGCAGATCATCTAGTATTGTTAGGCTTCAGTGTTCTCATCTATTAAATGGGGCTAATACTCCCCACCTCATAGGTTTATTATGAAGATTAAATGTAAGTCACTCGAATATGCCTGACAATGGGTGGTACTTAGTTTTTACTAGGTTCGCTATTATTGCCATGCTAAGTTCTTACGTTTACTCACCCCAACAGCAGGGCTATAAGGAACTGCTACCTTCTTCGTTATTGCCAGATAGCCAGGAGCTGAGGCCGTAAGTTTATAGTTTCCAGGTACGAGCAATCTCCAGTAATCACCATCTTTCGCTGTAGGAAAACAAAATATCAAATCACAAGGCACACATGTGGATCGCATAGTTATGCCATCTAAGAAATACCTACCATTGCTTGGTTAGACTCCGATCCCTATTTTTAAAATAAATATACAGGGAATTTGAAGAAGTTCTCTTGAAAAGGGAAAGACGCTCTCCCAATATGCTCGTTTCTTACAGCTGCTTTACAGACATTACTGTTATCTAGCAGACATCTAAGAGCATGGCTCTTCTGATTGCACCAGGAGAAATACAGGTAAAAAGACGTCTACAGTGGGGCCGACACTATGGTGCAGTAGGTTAAGCATCAGGCTGCAGTGCCAGCATCCCATGTGGGCACCAGTTCTAGTCCTGGCTGCTCCACTTCTGATCCAGCTCTGCTGTGGTCTGGGAAAGCAGTGGAGGATGGCCCAAGTGCTTGGGCCCTGCACTCACGAAGGAGACCAGGAAGAAGCTCCTATCTTCGGATCAGCCTAGCTGGTGAATCAGCAGATGGAAGACCTGACCTCTCCCTCTCTCTATCTCTCGCCCTCTATAACTCTGCCTCTCAAATAAATAAATCTAAAAAAAAAAAAAAAAAAAAAAAAAAGATATCTATCAAGTCCTGAGTGGGGAGGTCAGAGCACCTGGCAGCACGTTTTGATTCATGCTAGGTGAAGACCTGATGGTGCAAGTCCAGGTCGGGGGTTTGCAGAGTGCAGCCCAAGGGCGGCATCCCCACAACTCCCGAGGATCTAGTTAGAAATTCCGATTCCTAAAGATTTCAGAGCAGGTGGATCTCCTGAGTTCTTCCAATCTCCTGTTTTCCTACATCAAGGCTTCTCAAACTTAGGTGGATATCAGCCTCCTGGAAAACCTGACAAAATGCACAATCCGTTGCACTGGCTCTGGGTGGGCCCGAGATGGGGGCCTTCTGCCTCTGCAGGGTGGTGCTGAGGCTGTGGTAGGAGCTGCACTCTCTGCAGGAGGTCCTCCAGGACAAGCCACACTTCCTCCTTCTCCTGAGTTGGGCCACACATCCTCCTCACCCGCTCTCTCAGGGCATACTTCCCATCTTATCTCACGGTGAAACAGATCGAACCAGGGCAGGTGAAGCCCCCATCACCACATCGTCCCGTCTGTCTCCAGACCCCCACATCTCCTTTCAGACAGTGCCTCCTGTATCTTGTTGATAACCAAAGTTCTGGAAAGATCTGTCCGCATTCTCTGTTACTGATGATTCTCCTCCTACTCTCTCCTGGACTTTCTCCAATCAGGTTCTGCTTATGCACTCCACAGGAAACAGATCTTGTCACAGCTACCCACACCGGTACAGGGGAACTGGGCAGGGTGTCAAGAAGAGTTGAGCCAGAATATTTTCGCATAGGCATTGTAACTCCTCTCCCTTACCTGTCAATCCAGTATGCTCACTTTCCCATGATGCTCCAGTGTCTCATCTGAGACCAGGAAGGAGGAGATGCCATGATGGGCACATGGAAGTTAAGCTCCAGGTGGAGGAGGTATGGAACTCCCAGGAAGCCTCATACACACTAAACTCCACCTCGCTTGTATATTCTATTAGGGCACTTCACCGTAAAACAGATACATGTGGAGACACCCTTCTTTTGCCCTTGGCCATGTTCATGGGTTGCCCTCTGGCCTCCTTCCCATCTCTCCTCATAGGCAACCCTCTGGCCCACTCCTGATGGGCATTTCTCCATGTAGGGTCCCCCACACTCTGGCATGAATGTATATTCACCGTCTCCCTTAAATAAATCTCTCACATGTGTACCATGTTTATGTCTCTGCTTTGAATTCCTATCTCTAGGCAAGCAAGAACCTGGAATAAAATGCATGGTACTTGTGCCCCTAATGACGTGGCTAACTCCAGCGATGCATTCACGAGGCTGCTCTTGCTGGCATTCCTTATCACCCCCTCCTTCCTGAAACACCCCCAGGCTTCCAGGACAACGCATATTGTTTTCCTTCTGCTTTGGAGGCCATTGTTTGTTCTCCCTTCCTTATCACCTTGACTTTGAAAAGCTGGAGAGGCCGGCACTGTGGCACAGCAGGTTAACACCCTGGCCTTAAGCTCCAGCACCCCATATGGGTGCCGGTTGGAGACCCGGCTGCTCCACTTCCAATCCAGCTCTCTACTATGGCCTGGGAAAGCAGTAGAAGATGGCCCAAGTCCTTGGGCCCCTGCACCCACGTGGGAGACCTGGAAGAAGCTCCAGGCTCCTGACTTCGGATCAGCGCAGCTCCGGCCATTGTGGCCAATTGGGGAGTGAACCATCGGACGGAAGACCTCTCTCTCTCCTCTCTCTGGGTAACTCTGTCAAATAAATAAATAAATCTTAAAAAAAAAAAAAAAAAAAAAAAAAAACAGGAAAAGCTGGAGTATCCAAGAGTCCAGTCCTCAGATTTCATTCCCTTTGATTCCCTAGGTCAGAGTTTCCTAAACTTTTCATATGATGGAATGAAGAGAAAGTAATATTTGTATGGCAGCCAATGGTTCACAGACAGAAGAGGTGTCCTGGAGCCAGAGGGTCCCAAGCCGGAGTTCTAGCCCTGCTAAGAGGTAAGAGGACCATATCTTGGCCCAGATTCTGGAGGCATGCTGCCCTCAGTGGGGTGTTGATAAATACTGCTGGGCATGTGAGTAAATGGCATTTAAGAGGACAGATGTTATAGATTTAAAACAAATCCAAGCAGTGAATGTGAAGATTAAGAAACAGTGATATATACACCAGTTTGGGAAATTAAGGTTAATTATGCGTTAGACCTAGAAAAATTATAAAAACCTTATGACTTAAAAAAAAATGTTGCAATGATCCCAGCAGATGACAGTTAACCTAAAATGAACTTGACAGGAGTTTAATAGCAGGAGTGCAGAGAAGTGCCAGGAAAATAGAACATTTTTCCCAAACTGGGAAACTGGAAGTGGGGCTTTAAACCAAGAAATAAATAACATCCCACTTGAATCCTACAGCCTCCAGTTTCACCTTGAATAACTCTGCATTTATGATACGGAGTAAGTGAAGAAATAAATGCAAATTCCAGACACACTCTATGCCAGCAGTTACCTTCTACCCTACCCTTCTAGACCCCTTCACAGCTCATTGCAGAGACTAGGAAAGACACTAGTATGCTAACTCCAGCCAGCTTTGTTTCCCTTTGCTTTCCTGGGCAGCTCTGGGGAGACACAGCTGAAGAAAGGGCGCCACCTGCTGCACCCTGACTTCCAGGCACAGCAGCCACCCTGCGTTTCACTGTGCCTGACCTGCTCCCACAAATGCAATGGGCCTAGGTCAAAAGTAAGGGAGAGACAGTGGAAAGAGACAAGGAGGCCAGGAGTGTAAGATTATAATTACGATAATGAGAAGTAGGCTTTTTTGTACCTTGGGCTCCAGGTCAGAGCAGACACTCACCAGATGTAACATCGTGATCTATTCCTTCCACGGAGATGGTTGCATTGGCAATCGGGTTACCTTGAAGGTCTCGGACAAATCCTTTAACTCCTCGGTGTATCTATCAAAGTCAAGAACAAACAAAACATTCCTGTAGTAAGTGGCCTTCCAAATGTTCCATGCCAAGCATTCCTTATTTTCTAGCGAAATACTGTCGATCCTGAGTGTTAAAGAATCAAAGCATGAGAAACATGCCAGGGGATTCCAATGCAATCCCATCAAGGTGGCATGTACCAATGCCATCTCACTAGTCAGTTACAGGGGACTCAGATGATGATTGATGTCATATGTAAGAGTGTCAATTGTTAAATCAACAACAGGAGTCACTGTGCACCTGCTCCCCATGGAGGATCTCTGTCCTTAATGGGTTGTACTATGCGAATTAACAGTAAAACTACTACTCAAATGGTACTTTATACTTTGTGTATCTGTGTGGGTGCAGTCTGTTGAAATCTTTACTTAGTATATACTAAGTTGATCTTCTATATATAAATAGAATTGAAAGTGAATCTTGGCCGGTGCCGCGGCTCACTAGGCTAATCCTCCACCTGCAGCACCAGCACCCCAGGTTCTAGTCCCGGTTGGGGCACCAGATTCTGTCCTGGTTGCTCCTCTTCCAGGCCAGCTCTCTGCTGTGGCCCGGGAAGGCAGTGGAGGATGGCCCAAGTGCTTGGGCCCTGCACCTGCATGGGAGACCAGGAGGAAGCACCTGGCTCTTGCAGGTGGGAGGGAGGTTACGGGGGGAAGCTGCTATAATCCAAAAGTTGTACTTTGGAAACTTATATTTATTAAATAAAAGTGGCAAAAAAATCAAAGCATGACCAAAAGGAAATGACAAGTAGCTTCCTGAAAATTTGTATCTTGTTCTGAGTTAAAGAAAGACCTTAAAGACCTTGAAGTACTTTCTGGATTAGAATAAATAAAGTTTTTCATATTTGTAAAGTCACAGGACTTACTACAGTGTACAAATCAACACCCTGGTAAGTAGGTAAGTATCAGGGGCCGCTGGCTAAGTTGCTGCCTGTGGCACCGGCATCCCGTGTTGGAGTGCTATTCTAGGTCCACGCTGTTCTGCTTCAGACCTGGCTGCCTGTTAGTGCTCTGGAAAGGCAGCACAGGGTGGCCCAAGTGCCTGGGCCTCTGCCAGTCATAGGGAGTTCAGGCTCCCAGCTTCAGCCTTGCCCAGGCCTGGCAGCTGCAGCCATTCCTCTCACTCTCGCTCTCTCTTTCTCTCCCTCTCTCTCTCTCGCTGTCACTCTCCCCAATGCTCTTCCTTTAAAATAAATGAATAAATCTTTTTTGAAAGCATCTCCCCTCTACTATGCCAATTGTGGGCAGCATTTTTCTCTCTTTTATCCTTTCAATTTTATTTTTTCTTTATTCTTTTTTCTGATATGCCAACTTTTCTGTTTAAACGATTCCACTGCAGTAATAAATACCAACAGAAGGGTTATGGGCTGTCAGAACCCCACATGAATTCAGGTTGGAAAACACTATCACTGCATGGCTTTTGCGAAGGAAATCACAGAAGTTCTAGTTTCACTCACAACTTAGAGAGGCTGTTCATGACCCCTGCCCCTCTAATCATCTCTACCCAGATTCTAGGGCGTTTCCATTTCAACCAGAGTTTAAAAAGCATCCAGGAGATTCTCCATTGTTGCTGGGACTATTTGTATCAGTAGCTTCTAACCTCTTATGTGCTTAGGTATCACCCAAAGAGTTTTTGAGGGGCCAGTGCTGTGGCATAGCCGGTAAAGCCGCAGCCTGTGGTACCAGTATCCCATATGGGTGCTGGTTTGAGTCCTGGCTGCTCCACTTCCAGTCCAGCTCCCTGCTCATGCACCTGGGAAAGCAGTGGAAGATGGCCCAAGTCCCTGGGTCCCTGCCACCCACATGGGAGACCTGGACGAAGCTCCTGGCTTTGGATTGGCCCAGCTCCAGCTGTTGCAGACATTTGGGGAGTAAACCAGTGAATAGAGTATCTGCCTCTCTCTCTCTCTCTCTCTCGCTTGCACTCTCTCTCTCTCTCTGTAATTCCGCCTTTCAAATAAATAAACATTAAAAAAGAAGAGTTTTTGAAAGAGTGTGACTCCACATGAGACAAGAAATTCATTTTTAAGGACTCAGATGATTCTGATACAGGTATCCATGAACCAGTCCTGCAAGATCCCTTGAGAATCTTCGTAATAGACCTTTCCAAAGCTGTTGAGTGGGAGACACTGCTCCTCAGCACACCGTTTACCTAATTAGCTTCACAGGTCTCAGTTCCTGCAAACATTCCTTTAAAACCCTGCAAGAGATTCCTTCCCAACCAACCAGAGTTAGCGCCACTAATCACCTACTTTCCATGAAGTGCAAACTGGTCCCGGCCTAGATTTTAGGCCCAGGTGTTCAATCAGTAGTCACCACCACTGTCAAGAACACCGCATCAAGGCAGAGCTCCTGGCGGTCTTCCCTGATCTTTCATCAGCCTCGGATTCCCTAAACGGAGTGTTTATGGTGTCAGCTGTGTGAGCCTGTTCATTACAAAAGACCACTGTATCTGCTGCTACACAGCTCGCACCCCTAACACCAGCACCGTGTCAGGGCAGGTCATGGGGATCACAGAGCAAACCCCTGTCCAAGTGACTTCCAACAGAGTACATAACTTCATCCCTCTTTTCAGCTGATTTCTTTTCTTTTTTTTTTTTTTTTTTTTTTTTTTTTTTTTTTTTTGACAGTCAGAGTTAGAGAGTGAGAGAGACAGAGAAAGGTCTTCCTTCCTTCCTTCGGTTGGTTCACCCCCCAAATGGCCACTACGGCTGGCGCACTGTGCGGATCTGAAGCCGGGTGCTTCCTCCTGGTCTCTCATGCGGGTGCAGGGCCCAAGTACTTGGGCCATCCTCCACTGCACTCCCGGGCCACAGCAGAGAGCTAGCCTGGAAGAGGGGCAACCGGGACAGAATCCGGCACCCTGACCAGGACTAGAACCCGGGGTGCTGGCGCCGCAAGGCGGATGATTAGCCTAGTGAGCCGCGGCGCCAGCCTCAGTTAACCTTGATCTTAGAAAATCCACCTAAACACAGCTGTCTTCAAAGAAGACCTATAGGGTTCCCACCAAACCTGATCTTGGGTTTGGAACATGGCTACTTATCCTTAACTTTTGTGGTTCAAACATATTTTTATGCTAATTTGCAACAGGAATCCCCTGACTGAAAAAATCCTGTGGAATGGGGCCAGCGCCATGGCATAGTAGGTTAATCCTCCACCTGCGGCGCCGGCAACCCATTTGGGCGCCGGTTCTAGTCCCAGCTGCTCCTCTTCCAATCCAGCTCTCTGCTGTGGCCTGGGAAAGCAGCAGAAGATGGTCCAAGTCCTTGGGCCCCTGCACCCACGTGGGAGACCAGGAAGAAGCAACTGGCTCCTGGCTTCGAATCAGCAAAGCTCCAGTCATTGCGGCCATTTGGAGACTGAACGAATGGATGGAAGACCTCTCCCTCTGTTTCTCCCTCTCACTGTCTGTAACTCTACCTCTCAAATAAATAAATAAAAGCTTTAAAAAAAATCCTGTGGAATGGGCATTCTGTAATCGGGTCCATTCCAGTGGCTCTAGTCCATGATAGTCCTTGTTAGTAGGGCTGTACAGATGTTTGACATGTGTAGAAGAGTTGCTAAGCTGACTTTGATTTTTGGAAAATGAATTGGTTTCATATATATATACATGTGTTTATACAAACACATGTATATATGTAAGTGACTAAATATTAACAGCCTTTGTTCGTATCAGATTAGCTAATAAATGTGTGTTTCTACTGTCATGGATGTTGACATCACTCTACTGGACTTTAGGTGTAAATGACCACATTCAGAACGGAATTCAAATACTGTCTAGGCACTCAGGCAAGGAATGGCGTCTACGTCCTTCCACTGCCCATGCCCAATACCAATGTCACAGCCTATACAGGGAGTGAGGCAGCAAGGGGCTGTCCCGGTCTTAGGCAGTGAAGTGCTGGCAGAGGATGAGAACCTCTGCAATTCTACACGGATCTCACCAGAAGGGCTGCATCAGTGACTCTCTGGTGACTGTCCCAGCTATGTCATAAGAGGCATAGAGCACAGTGATTCTGGATTCAAATTCCAACTGAAGGACCTCCCTGTGTGACCTCCCTGTGTAGCTGATTCTTCATCTTTAATTCACACACTGAGGAAGGTGATGGTGGTGGTGGTAGTGGTGGTGGAGGTGGTGGTAGTGGTAGTACTGATGTAACTTCCCTCACAGGGTTGTCATGAGGATGAAGTGCCACTATTGTTACATGCCAGTCATTTAGGATAATGACCGGGAAACAGTAAGTGCCCAGCCAGTGTAAGCTGCCATGATCGTGATTACCCATGATGCAGCTGAGCTAGGCTGAGACAAGCGAGGGATGCAGGACATACAGTCAAGGACAAACTCACTCGCAGTCCTGCTGCTACACTTGCATGAGCTCAAGAGTGAAGTGCACCCTGTGGGCCTCACTTTCCCTACTCAGCCCCTGGCCTCCTGGGGTGCCACACACTGAAGGGGCTCAGGGAAGGTGAGAGTCCGGGATTGCTCGTTTCGAATAATATGGATGAAAACAAGGTTCTACCTCACTTCTCCACAACTTTCCAGTGCAGACATTCTCAGTGAATAGTCATGAAGCACAAAAGCTATGACAAGTGAAAGCCTAACTAACCCATGGCCAGCACCTGTCTTCCAAATAAGACAGCCTCATTCTGGGGCAGATGGATGCCTCGGGCTGAACACCTCTTGGGAGACTGTGGCACACCAGTGTAAATGCTCCTGAATCTCCCATTGCATGCTGGGGACTGCATTTACCTGCTCAAGGTAGCTGATGAGGGAGTTCTTATTATCCTTCCAGTAGCTCTTCAGGGTCTCCTCGGGTGGGAACTTCTCACAGCTGAGCTCCACTGTGATCTCGAAACAGTTGCTGCTGAGGTAATTGAAGTCCTGCATCCCTGCCAAAGCACCAAATGGAAAATCAAATACTCTCATGGTGATTAAAACTCTACACAGAGGCCGGCGCCGCGGCTCACTAGGCTAATCCTCCGCCTGGCGGCGCCGGCACACCAGGTTCTAGTCCCGGTCGGGGCGCCGGATTCTGTCCCGGTTGCCCCTCTTCCAGGCCAGCTCTCTGCTGTGGCCAGGGAGTGCAGTGGAGGATGGCCCAGGTGCTTGGGCCCTGCACCCCATGGGAGACCAGGAAAAGCACCTGCTCCTGGCTCCTGCCATCGGATCAGCGCGGTGCGCCGGCCGCAGCGCACCGGCCGCGGCGGCCATTGGAGGGTGAACCAACGGCAAAGGAAGACCTTTCTCTCTGTCTCTCTCTCACTGTCCACTCTGCCTGTCAAAAAAAAAAAAAAAAAAAAAAAAAAAAAAAAAAAAAAAAAAAAAAAAAAACTCTACACAGGCCACTCTGCCACCTTGAGGGCCAAGCAAAAGATACACCAACTGGTGCATTTGAGGAAGTTTGTAGGAAACTTCCTACCATCAGTGATTGAAAAACACACTTAGAAAAGACAGTCACTACCCTTAAAGCACCAACTCTCCTAGGTTCTTAAGCGATCATTTAGCTTAATGCATTGCTGAGGTAGGGTGCTAAGGCAGGTGTTACCCACATTCCCTGCTTCTGGAATGGGCTTCAAGAAAGACAACAAGGTAAAAGATTCAAGCTCATTTGGACAACCGCATCCCATATTGGAGTTTCTGGATTCAAATCCTGGCACTGCTTCTCGTTACAGCTTCCTGATAATATGCACCCTACGAGGCAGTAGGTGATGGCTCTAGTTGGGTCCCTGCCACTCACATGGAGGATATGAATTGAGTTCCTGGCTCCTGGCTGCAGCAACCACCCAACCCTGGCCATTGCAGGCTTTGGGGGAATAAACCAGCAGATGGGAGCTCTGTTGTCTGTATCTCTCTCAGTCTCTCAAATGAGAAAAAAATTCATGGAAAACAGGTATTATGAAAAAGTATGCCTTAGTTACCAAAAAATTTGCACAAAATAGACAGGAAATTTATTGGTAGAACTGTAAATTCAATGTACTCTATAACAATGGAGGAGGATGAATGGCTGACTCTCAGTGGTAACTGTCAATAAGCAACCACCACATAAACAAAGATCAGAATGGAAACTCACCGCCAGGCACACTATACCAGGCACCACCGTTGGTTGTGCCTTCTACAAAGCTGCTGTCATCATCATTCTTGCGACAGGGTGGCCGGTTGGGGTCAGACATGACTGGGTTGAAAGAGGAGTACGCCCGAGCCACGCTTTGGAAAATGGCATCATCTGGGCAGGAGCTGTATTCATGAGCACTTCCTGCAAAAATAATTCTCAAGATGAAAGGACTCGACACTGATCAAAATACCCTGCTTGTTTTTCCAAGGAGCGATTCCGTGTTGAGTTTTTACTGGTACTTTTTTTCCAGCTATGTCACCAGGGGAAGTGGGGTAAAGGGTGAAGTACTAAACTATTACCCATTGTGCTTAGGTTCTGTAACTTCCGCTCCTAGCACTGCCATGGAGAAGTTGGATAGAATGCATATGCCACTTACTAACTGGAGCTTCACAAGAAAAGCTGGTAAGGCCACAAATTTTGCAATCATAGTTTTTTTATATGCATTTCCCATGAACTCTTACTCAGGTAAGGATAACAGAGACAATCCTGCTGATTAAATGTTATTTAAAAATGCACCTGCACAAACCTCACTGACTCTATGAACCACTCTCACACAAGCTATTCAGTATTCTACTTTAATTTCGTTTTAAATCTCCTATGTACATTGAAGAAATACATCATATCAATTTTATGCTTTGAATTCTTACTTATGTACTATAAAATATGAGGGGACTTCAAAAGGTTCACAGAAAACTGTATTATGTGAAAACTATGCATGGATTTCCAAATTTCTAATACACTTATCTTTCAATTGCACGTTTTGGAGTTTTTTGAGGTTTTTGGAGCTCCCCTTGTATTTCTAGCCTACAAATTTCCCAGCTCCTGACAAGTCACAAAATTCCTAAGTTTATTTAACAATTTTGTTTCACTAACCTTTCTTCAACTCCCAAAGCTTCCCGAAATCTAAAAGCATCATAGCATGTTTACAAAGCGCTAACTCTTTCAAGGTCCCCAGGAGTGGATACGATGCAGGAAACTTCCTGGAGCAAGAAAAATTAAGCTGAAATAACTAGCTAAAGTTTGCGCTACCTGAGGTGCAACTGAAACTCATGGAGGAGACCAAGCGACACTTCCCCTTCCTGGCATCCCCAGAAAAAGCGCACACCAAGATGCACAGAGTCACGGCGCCCTGCCCAGGCACCAGGAGGCTGTCTCTGTGTGGAAGTCCTTGGCGCACAAGCCTATGTAACTTCTGTAATCGCTCCCTTTTACCAGTGACCAGGAGCGACCCAACTTTGACTTCTGTCTTCTTTTCAGAAGTATTCTATCGGCATCATGTTTGGGGGCGGGGGGCGGGAATCTAGCCTAGCCATTGGAACACTGGCTGCCCCATCAGAATGCCCGAGTTCAACCCTGGCTCTGGCTCCAGCTTCCTGCCAATGCAGACACTGGAGGCAGCAGTGCTGCACTGATCTCTCAAGTTATTGGGTTCCTGCTACCCACGTGGGAGACTGAACTTGCACACCTGGCTCCTGGCTCTGCCCCAGCCACTCACTCAGTCCCGCCTGTTGCAAGCATTTGGAACTGATCCAGTGAACAGGAAGGTTCTCTCTCACTCACTCACTCACTCTTCCCCTCCGCCACTTTGCCTCTCCTCTCCTTCTTCCTCTCCCTCTCAAGTTAAACAAATACACCTTTGAAGAAAATCCTGTTTCTATTCACCTAAGCTTTGAAAAAACATTACAGTCTTTTTATGTCCAACAGATGTGCCACTGCTAAATGAAATTATTAGAGGATGTTCCTGTTAAACAATACGTATGTCTATCACTTAATGACTGGTTATCTAACAGAGTATCACACAAGTCATCCTATATACCCTCACTGAGCATAGTCATTGCAAACCATGAACCAGTTGGACAGGCAAGAATACCTACCACTCCTGGTCTCATCGTAGGGATAATTGGCCACAAGGTCTCCTCCATGGAGATTGGCAGAGAGCACAAAAGGAATGTCCATAATCCAGTGAATGACAGCCTTGGTCTCAGGAGCAAGCTATATGAAAGATTGGAGAGGAAAAGGACTATGAATTGGAGTCATTGGTACGCTCTCATGACAGCAAAGACATAGGAAAGGTCAAGAAAAAAAACTGGAACCTGGTCCTATTTCAACCACTTTGCGGTTGTTTTCATTGGAAAAAAGTTTCCTGTAAGAGCAGCAGCCCGCATATCTATCTTTCTCAGATGTGTAATAAAAATATTTCAATAGCACTTAAATTTCTTTACAAGTCCTGTCCGTTTTTCTCTCTTTGGTAAATTGAAAACAAACCTGCAAATCACTTACAAATGTCGGGACAGCTTTAGCTGATCTGTCATAGCTCATGCATCTCGGCTCGTAATAGTTAAGAATAAGATAAGGAGAGAAGATAACAGTTGGGCTGCAGAACAGAGTTCCTCATCTAAGGTTCTTCAAACACGTGGTAGATTTTTGTTTCCAACTTTTGGCTTACTGTTTTTCCAGTTTTCTTCTACTACTTCAAACACTGTCCCTATAAAAGAATATTAGTCTGGGTCTATTTTAGAGGTAACTATAAAATCTCAGTTTACTTTGGAATGATCATCTTAAATTTACAAACAAAAGCACACGTTTCAGGAATTCATGTTGAGTTTTTTGAATGATTCACATCCCCTCATATCTTGGAAGCAAAACAAAGGAGAAAAATTTATACCAAAAAATTAATCTGGAGCCAAAAACTTGATACTTTTATATGATGAGCTTTTAATAGCAGTAGGGGAGATTCTAAAACTCCAAGTATTTCTGTGGTAAAAAGAAAAAAGCTGTCCCTGGAGATGTGATCTGTACTGTTCTTTGGGACAGCAATTCTAAAGGCATCCATATGGGTTGGTGGTCAGGGTGAGATCATGTATTTGTGTATCCCAGTTTGGCTTATGAACAGCTCTCATATATGCTATTTTATTGCACTTCGTAACACCTCACTGGATAACAAAGACAGGGAGCTCCACTTCCCAGGGGAGAATCTGATGCTGGGGGGTGTGAAATCCCATGCACAAGTCCACACAGGTGAGGATTCCAATCCAAAGCAGGAGCCAGAAGACACACATTACTCTTAGTATGTCAGCGTCACTGCAGAAAACGCTCCTATTCTTCACATGTGCTACTCAGAACTGTGGAAAAGGGTGATTTAGGATATTGTTAAGGGGTAGCAAAACATGGCTAACTGGAAGAATAAGTTGTAATGTTCTACAACATGGCAGGGTGACTATAGCTTACAACAACTTATTGCATGTTGTATAAAGAACTAGAAAAAGGAGTCCAGAGGCTCTCAATGCAAAGAAATGGTAAATGTTTAAGGAAAGAGAAACAGTAGATACCCTGATTTGATCACCCCACAATGTGTTTGCTGTATTATCATACCATACTCCAAAAATTCGTAAACTTATTGTATGTTGGTTACAAAAAGATTAGGGTATTATTTTTGCTATTTGTCTGGTTGGTGGATTTTCCCCTCACTATTAACAAATGCTCACTGCACAAACTGTAGAGGAGACAGATAGTCACAAACAAGAAAATTAAAATTACTCATAACTTTGCTACCTAAAGAACTTTTTGAGAACTCCCACATTTAAGTGGCCCACCGAGAAGACACCAAGACACCCCTAAGATCAAGCCCCTGTGGAACCTAAAACCAGCTGTGGCCTATCTTTACAGCCTGCACTTGGGGGCAGGCATTTGCTGCGGTGGCCAAGGTATCACTTGAGTGGCCCTCATCCCACATCAGAGTGCCTGGCTTTAAGTCCTGGCTCTGCTCTCATTTCTAGCTTCCTGCTAATGTGCACCTTGGGAGGCAGTAGGTGAGGGCTCAAGGACTTGGCTCCCTGCCAGCCATGTAGGAGACTAAGATTAAGTTGCCAGCCCGGCCCCAGCTACTGAGGGCATTTGAGGAGGAGTATCTATGTGCGTCTGTCTCTGTCTCTCAAATAAAAATAAATACTTAATTAACTTTAAACTTCCATTTAAAGACTGTAAATGCAGCCCAAATTTTAGGCTGTATCATTAGATGACTTTGGCTCCCAAAATAAGTTGAAACTCTAGGAGTGGTATTAAAAATGTATAGAAAATACATACCATAAAAAGGTTATGCATGGATTTCAAAAGTTTTACACCAAATTAAACATATCTGTTAACTCTGCTTTTCTATAAACTTTAAAATTTTTTTGTTTCTTTATTTCAGAGACAGAGAGAGAGAAACCTCCTACCCTCCAGTTCACTCCCCAAATGCCTACAACAACTGAGGCCGGGGCTGGGCCAGAGCTGGAGCCTGGAGCTGGGAATACAGTCTGAGTCTCTCACATGGGTGGCAAGGACCCAATCGCCTGCGCCATCACTGCCACCTTCCAGCATGCTAGCAGGAAGCTGGAGCCAGCAGCAGGAGCCAGAACTCAAACTCGGGCACTTCAACGTGGGACCCAGGCACGGTGCTAGGCCAAACAGCCGCTCCCCGATTTTTCCATGGACTGTTTGAAGTTCCTCATTTGATTTAGGTTTCTTCACAACGGTAACCATTAAAGGTAAGTATAAACTCAACAAATTATGGGATGCATTTTCATCCACTGAGCCTGGATGACAGGGGAGGCAGCTGGACCGACAGTTGAAGAGCGGCTGAGAAATATGACCCAGCAGGAAGAAGAGCAAGAGGAAGCTCTATGCAGAGAGGCTCAGAGGGGCCAGGAGAGTGTTGGCCTCGCGGCCCGTCTCAGGGGGGCCCCGGAGCACCAGGGGCTCGTGGAGAATGTCAACTCCTTCCACCACCAAGGCCACAGCACACACCCCAGACTCCATGGAGCCGTATCAGCTGGAATCTGCATCTCTAACACAGGAAGGCTGGCCCAGCAAACAGCAGAGCTAACCTTGCGATTCCAAAGCATTCCTAGGTGATAGGCACAGACAGAGGTATCAGGGGCGAAGGGAAGGGAGTGGGAGGGGATATATAGTGACGCTTATGAAATCCCTGCCAACTGTCTCTTCCCTGCTGGGTCTTAACACTCCCGCATTCTTACTGACAAACTGGGGAAACGGAGACAAGGCACAAGACATGCACAATACCATCCCCCAATTATAAACAGCTTTACTGAAGAATCAGTATACAGTAAACACATTTGCTTTATGTTTCAGGAAGGGGATTGAACTTTGATTTCCATGTATTTTTCTTTAATTTGCATTTATCTAGAAAATGTAGTGGCACTGAGTTTTGGGTTTTTTTTTCTTTTCAATAAAAGTTGTTTATTTTTTTATATTTGACAGGTAGAGTTATAGACAGTGAGAGAGAGAGAGAGAGAAAGGTCTTCCCTTCATTGGTTCATTCCCCAAATGGCAGCCACGGCCGGCGCTGCACCGATCCAAAACCAGGAGCCAGGTGCTTCCTCCTGGTCTCCCATGTGGGTGCAGGGCCCAAGCACTTGGGCCATCCTCCACTGCACTCCCGGGCCATAGCAGAGAGCTGGACTGGAAGAGGAGCAACCAAGACTAGAACCAGCACCCATATAGGATGCCGGCGCCGCAAGCAGAGGATTAACCAAGTGAGCCACCGCGCCGGCCCCTCAATAAAAGTTCTTATTTAAAAGAATACCATCGGCATAGGCATTGCGGTACAATCAGGTTAAGCCACCACTTAGGAAGCCGGCATCCCGTATTGGAGGGCCTGGATTGAGTTCTGCCCCCCACTCCCGCCCTGTTTCCAATGCAGTTTCCTGCTAACATGTCTGTGAGGCAGCAGGTGATAAGCCAAGTACTTGGGTCCCTGCCACACATAGGGGGAACCTGGATAGAGTTCTAGGCTCTTGGCTTCAACTTGGCTCAGCTCTGGCTATTGCAGGCATTTGGGGAGTAAACCAGCAAATGGAAATCTGTCTCTCTCTTTTTCTTTCTCTCTCTCTTTCTTCATCTGTCATTCTGCCTTTCAAATAAATATTTTTAAAAAATAATAATACCAATAAGCATGCATCATTTAAGCAAATATTGCCCAAGCTAGAAATACAAAATTATCTAGAGATTACACAAATATTATCCCGGTTAAAGCTGGGATGGAGAAGGTGGTGCAGGCTGGAAATAATGTCACTTGCACAAAGTTGCCAATCACACATCTGGTCAACATGAGTTCAGTTCACAATTCTTCCATGACAGGTGCCAGAAATTATTTTCCTTGTTTCTCAGATGTAACAAAGGCAGGTTCAACAAAGACAAAGATGGGAAAGTCTGAGGCTAGCGTTTTGTTTCTGCTGAAGTCATACTAACAGGTCTGTACCCTCTTTGCTGGCCATCACCTGTCCAGCTCTCCCTCTCCCTGGAAAAGGTACTTTGGGGGGGCGGGGCTGAGAAGCAGCGAGTGTGTCTGTGACTCCCAGGCAGGGAAGCTCTGGTCACTCACTTAGAAGGTCTGGCCAGAGCCTAGCCCTTGGCAGACCAGCCTGCGCCTGTAGGCTGAGCCCAGGTTTCTGGGAGGAATCCTAAACACAGGCAGGAGAATGTCGAGAATTTAGGTCAACAATCTGGGACCCTCTGCCTGAGGACCCTCTCCCCAGTGTCCCAGCCTGGATTGTTCATGACTGCATTTTCACATCCTACATTTTTCAGATTTGCTTGTGGGACTGGATTGCACCTGCACTCATAGCAGGCCCTGGGAACAAGGGGGTGAGATGCAGACTCATGGAGAAAGGCAGCCACATAAACAAATCCTGGTGAGAGGAGGAATGCTCCCGCGACAGTGAGCACCGCCCTGGAGAACACAAAGCAAGCTTCTCAGGACGCATCCTCGAGAGCAGAGGGACATTGCCCGGGGGGGACCTGGGAGCAAAGGCAAGGGATCCCAGGCCTGGGGACAGTTCAGAGCCAGGCACTGAACTGTCAGAAAACAAGATCCCGGGAACAAGGAGAGGGTGTGGTTGTACCAAGCATCCAAGCCAGATTACGGGGTGAGCCAGCTGGCAGCTTCCAGGGGCCAAGGGACTTGTGAATGACCCTGAAGCTATAACAGGTGGGGAAATGGCTCTTTCCCCCTCCCACTTAGAGCAAGAATTGCCTGCGGCAACCAAGCAGGAACTGAGAGCTGCCTCCTGCGCTTCTTCCTTGTGGGCTCAGCTTCTCTGCAGCACTGAAAAAATGTTGGTTTGAAGACACCAGTGCTGAGTGAGTATGTGTCCATCTAGTCCTGAGTACCTCCCTAACAGGAAGCGCTGAGAAATTACACGGAGATGATAAGAGTTCTGGCTCCCGACCTCACGCCCTACACCTGTTAACTCTTTCAGTCTCTATGAGCATCTGATGAGATGGACACTGCTGCCGTCTCCACATCCCTGATGAAGACACTGAAGCACAGAGATGTCAAGTAATCTTTCAAAGTTCACACAGCAAATCTCAGAGCTAGAACTTGAGTCAGGGTCTCCGAGTTTCACCGTCACACTGTTCTCCCATATTGGCTTTTCACTCTGTCAGCATTCTTCACTTTATGGACCACTGGCAAGGTCTGAAGCAAAAGAGTGACTGGGGGTGGGGGAGGTGGAGAGGTTCACTATGGAGGACTCTGGGAAGACTCAATAGAATGGAGAGAGGCTAGACACAAAGAGTGGGAGTCTCACCCAGCAGAGCAGACCGTGGGGACCTGAATTAAAGCCGTGGGATGTCTTTGCAAAGGAAAGGAGACTGCCGAGGTGGGAGCTGTGGGAACTCACTGCTGGTGAGGGCGGGGAGCAGAAAAATCAAAGGTTTTCATGATCAGGATAATGGAAGAATAGTGACTCTAAGAGAAAATAGTTGTTTCCAGAGAAGCTAAGCTTGCGGCCCTGGGTTCCACTGGGCAAAGGGACCCAGCGAGCAGGTGAAACTGAGAATGGAGCTCCACCAAAGGTCTGGAGCTAGAGCGATGGAGCCGGGAGACCTTGAAGAGAACTCACAGGGACACAGATCCAGGGCCGTGGTGACTGAGATGCCCATTCTGGGTTCCTCCCGTCTGTCCCCACCCCTGAACCCAATTCCAGAGAGCAGGACTCACGTCCAGCACCAGCCCGCCGGCCATGACTTTCATGTCAGAGTTAACTACTCCACACGTGACAGTCTTCGCCCTTTTCTGAGACCTGCAGTGAATGCCTGCAGGTACTACCAAGCCCTTTCTATAAGATGCTTTTGGCTAGACATCCATCCCTCTGATAAAGTTTAATTTGTAAGTCAGACACAGTCACAGATTAACAATAACTCACAAGAAAATAGAGCTATAATGATATACTGTAATAAAATAGCCAACGTCACTATTCTCACACATCGGGGTCCCAATCCCGGAAACTGTTCAAGAATGACTTGAACAAAACCCCGTGACAACATGACAGCTGATCTCTTTAACAGAGACACCACTGAATGGTGGGGTGGCAGATACAGTGTGGATGCTCCAGGGACGACTCACAGCCAGGGAGGATGGAGTGGGACAGCCCGAGGTTCCATCACGCTACTCTGAACAGCTCGCAATGTAAAGCTTAGTGAACTGTTTATTTCTGGAATTGCCCATTTAATCGTTTTGGACTGAGATGGGTGGTGGGTAACTGAAACCACGGCAGGTGACAGGGCAGACACCCGCCGCACGCCTGCATCCTTCAGGAAGAACAAACACGTGAGGGCCCATCGCCTTAGCTTAGAGGACACAGCCCGGAAAACGACGACGACACGTATGGTCGACCTTTGTGTTCTGATCCACAATCTTCTTCAGGTTTTTCAGCAGATGGTTATTGGGGCCGCCTTCTTTCTCATTGACGTACACGATCCTATCCAAGTCTGGGAAGTTCCGGTTCAAATCTATTCCCTGGGCGTTGCTTCGACCCACAAACCAATCCTTGAGCTCACCAGGCTAAAAAAAAAAAAAAAAAATTCACAAAGATGCTCAGTTATTCGGCATTGTGTAACTATAAGGTCTCTATTCATGGTTTTTAAAATAAGTTTAAAATAAGGATTAAGTATTCATTTCAATGATATCCTCCCATAATGCAATTTTCACTATTTTACTTACAAAAGAATGAAGGTATCGATTTAAGGTACTTGTTTGGATATTGTGAAAATATTTTGATGAATCATATTTTAAGTGTTAATAAGTATTTAAGAGGTATGTGTCATTCAATTTCAAAAATTCAGTATATATTAATTAATAATAGCATACATTCTGTATTTAGATTTAACTAAAATATTCATTGCCTCTAAATCATAGCAAACTATTTTTAAATATTTAAAAGAATCATTAAATAAGAGTAGAAGCTTAAAATAAGTCCAACATGAATAATTCATGTTTTAATAACACATCTCCTTCCAGTAGTCCTCAAGAAGAAAAACAAGCTCTAGAACAAAAGTTCTAGAGTCTTGCGATTTGAGGAATTTCTGTCCAATTTAAATGCTTCCTTTCACTGTGCTACAACCTAGAAACTTAATGAATTTCCAAGATACTCGGTTTAATGTTATAATGTGAATTTTGTTTTATGATCAAATTACTTCAAATCTATGATGGATTTTTAAGTCATGTACTCCTATATACCTTAGACTGTGAGAAATAAAAATCTGTAAGACACCAAACAACCATGATAATCTTTTATTCATCTGTCTTATAAGATCAAGATCACATTAAGACATCAAATAACTTAATTTTCTTACTAGATTTTTTCTCCTATAACTTTGGAAAGCATATCAATATTATACTCATATACAGAAATTCACTTTGTGAGTAGATATCAAACTACTGGGTCCCTGGATTTTCTTAATTGCAGCTACACACAAAAATATTTACTTTAAAAAATAAAAATTAAAAGCTTTACTTGTGTTCCCATACAATAGGAAAATTATTTCAAACTGAAGAAAACTGCAAATATTATATCCCCAATCCTGTCCAATCAAAATGAGAATACACTCTATAGCTTCTCTTAAATACCATTCATTTCTAGCTATCTAACAGCCAAAGTCTATCACATTATTTTTAGTTTATTGGCGAGTTAATTTTTGTTTTATTTGTGTTTTTTTTTTTTAAGATTTGTATTTATTTATTTGACAGGTAGAATTACAGACGGTGAGAGAGAGAGAGAAAGGTCTTCCTTCCATTGGTTCACCCCCAAAATGGCCACAACAGATGGAGCTGCGCCGATCTGAAGCCAGGAGCCTGGAGTTTCTTCCCAGTCTCCTACGTGGGTGCAGGGGCCCAAGCACTGGGGCCATCCTCCACTGCCTTCCCAGGCCACAGCAGAGAGCTGGACTGGAAGAGGAGCAACCGGGACTAGAACTGGTGTCCAAACGGGATGCCAGCGCTGCAGGCGAAAGATTAATCTAGTGTGCAACGGTGCTGGCCTCTGTTTTATTTGTTTTTTTAAATATTTTTCATGATTAACCAAAGATTAGACAGCTATTAAAACACTGGTCTGGCCAGAAGCTCTTCCTCTTTGGTTTCGGTAGAGGGCGCTGTGTCCCTGACTCATCCAGACCGAGCCGAGGGATTCCCCTTCAATACAGAGCAGTATTTTTCATACTGGCAAATTTTTAGAAGGAAATTTATCTAGTCACAAACGAGGATGAATTAATCAGAATTATTTAACAACACAAGCAAAACATTATTAAAAAATTAACTGATTAACAAAACTTCTCATTCAGTCTCTGCTGAAGAAGAAATTCTTTAACCCCTCACGTTCTGGCTTATTTTCTTACCAGCCAGCTGAGTTCTGTACCACTTTTACTCTCCAGTGAGCCTTGTGGAAACTCCAGATGACAGCATTACTTACAGATGTGTACATACGTACAAGCACATGGATCACGAGGAAGGCCAGCCCCACCTGACCAGCCGGGCACCCACCTGGGATGCTGCCTTCTCAAAGCCGTCGGGGTTCAGCGAAGGCATGATGTGGATTCGGGTGTTGTGGATCAGGTTGACGACTGTCTCATTCCCCTTCTGGTATTCGTTGCATAAGTACTGGGCCAGGAAAATGAGCAGTTCCCTTCCAACAGCCTCATTACCGTGCATATTCCCAATGTACTTAAATTCAGGCTCACCTGGCAAGATCAAAAATAGAAAATAGAAAGACGTTTTCCATAATACCAAAGAGAAAGCAAATAGCACACACTGGTGACGATCTCTTCTCCCTACTGCCGGACGACACATAGCCACAGCTTCCTTTCCTCCCTGAGGCGATGCCTGAGACATCTACCTTACACATTAAAACTCTAGAAACATCCTTTCTCTCCTAGCCCTCTCTCCTCAGCTTCCCACCTGCTAGGGACTGAACTGTGTCCACCGACATTCATAGGTTGAAGGCCTAGCGCCCAGTGTGACTGTAATTTGGAGATAAGGCATTTACAGAGGTAATTTAGGTTAACTGAGGTTATAAAGGTGAGGTCATAATCCAACATGACTGATGTCTTTAGAAGAAGAGACAAAAGATAACTCTATTCTCTATTTCTATCTCCCTCCCTCCTTCCCTCCCTCTCTCTCCTCCCACCACTCAACACAGGAACGGCCATGTGAGGACATGGCAGGAAGGTGATGGCAAGCCAGGACAAGAGCCCTCAGCACTCAGTGGAAACCCACTCAGCGGCACCTTGATCTTGGACTTGTAGCCTCCAAAACCATGAGAAAATAAACCTGTTGTTCAATCCACCTGGGCTGTGGTATTTCTTTTTTAATGACCGTCTGACCAGGCTACCCCACCACCAAAATCTATTAATAAGCTGCTAACATGACTCCTGTTGGCTAAACACTATATTTGGCATGTTTTCTTATTTGATCCCCACCAAACATCTACAAGTGTTTTCATTGATGAGAGCCAGGCTGCCTAAGAATCTGACCACACAACACAGCCCGTGAAGCCAGGATTCAAATGCTGGTCTTCTAGTGTGGGCAAAAGTTTATGCTTTTGTGGCTTTTTTTTTTCCCCTCTAAACCATAGTGGTTAAAAGGAATCAGCCTGGGTTCAAATCCTAGCACCAGTCCTTCCCGGATGGCTTACTTAGAGTTCCTCCAGGTCTCCGTGGTTCTCATCACCTATCTGAAATATAAAGATAGCAACAGACTTTTCCCTCAAAAGGTTACAGTGAGAACTAAGTGAAATCATGAATGTAAACTCAGAACAGTGCCTGGCAGTAAGCAAGAGCTACGTGTTTGCTGCGCTTGTTTTCCATGGTATCATGGTATTATTACTCCCCCATTTTATCTTGTCGTTGCGGGGTGCTTTAGCACACATAATCTAGTTTTTCTTTACAACAGCTCACTGAACTATGGAAGGCAGGGACTGTGTTTTCATTATGGCTCCAAGGCTGCCTGAAGAGCACAGGTTGTGTTGAAGGGCTCGGCACCCAAACACAAATCGCAGTCGCCTGTCTCTGCTGCTTTCCGACGCGGTTTTGCAGGAGCAATGAGAACGCAGAGCGAAGTGGCCCAAGGTAACCCTGGGGCTCTGCTCCTTTCACGCTCATCCAGCCCACAGGCCCAGCCTCTGCAGTCCAAGGATTCTCCCATCTGGGACCGCCTGCTCCTGGCACGAGCAAAGAAGCCGGAATTCCTTTTCTCCCGCGAATGCCCCGGTATCTAAAGATTCTTCGCCTGAGATTCTGAGTGTCTGATTTCAGTGGCTACTAACCCAGAACCCAGGCCCTCGTCCTCCTGTTGACCTCTCCAGCTGAGTTTATGCTAATCTTCATCTGCGGGTCAGATGGGGGTAGGAGCAGTGCTATTTATACCCCCTCGGATTTGACTTGGACGGAGAGATTCTTAGTAAAACCAGACTCGCCCAGAAGGTGCGAGAACAAACGAGAAGGCGTGAGAGGAAGCAGTTCCTTGGCTTCTGAGTTCAGAAGTGACAGTAACTCTCTCCTTCCTGTGACTCTCACGCACTTTGTACCACCTCCCCCCAATGTATTAATTTCATTGAGGCACAGGAGGAGTTGCAGTAGCCCTGTATGTAAAGAAAAGGAGAGCAAGCAGCCAGGGAGGCGGGAGAGGCTGGTGCAGCTCTGAGCTTGGCCCACAACCCGGGAGCCGAGAGGAGCACACTGAACATTGCCTATTACTTCTCTGGGAGCAAGTGTTTGAAAATCATTTCAAGAAGAAATACCAAACTCATAGTCACTTAGCCACGTTGTTTAAATACGGCATTTTGTAAGACACACAGAGTAGACGCAAATCTTGGTGTCCAGGACGCTACAGAAGCCCCAAGAGCAAATAAGGTGTGTCTCCAAACGCAAGGAATACAGGGTCTGGGGGAGGACCCATAGCACCTGAGCACTGCTCAGAGGGGAGGGAGCACCGAGCAACGTCGGATCCGAAACTAGCCAGTCCCACGGTGTTAAGCTGCAGTGTTCCACCTGCCTCTCAGGACTGTCTCCAGGCCCCTTTCCCTCAAAGCCAGAGTTATCTTTTTTTTTTTTTTTTAAGATTTATTTATTTATTTGAAAGTCAGAGTTACACACAGAGAGAAGGAAAGGCAGAGAGAGAATTCTTCCATCTGATGGTTCACTCTCCAATTGGCCACATCAGCCAGAGCTGCGCCCATCCAAAGCCAGGAGCCAGGAGCTTCTTCCGGGTCTTCCACGTGGGTGCAGGAGCCCAAGCACTTGGGCCATCTTCTACTGCTCTCCCAGGCCGTAGCAGAGAGCTGGATGGGAAGTGGAGCAGCCGGGTCTTGAACCAGTGCCCATATGGGATGCCGGCACTTCAGGTCAGGGCGTTAACCCACTGTGCCACTGTGCCACAGCACCGGCCCCGCAAGAGTTATCTTTACAAAACACAGCACTCATCAGGTCACCGGTACATGAAAACCCATCACTAACCTCCCACTTGCCTTCACAATTGACACAAAATTCTCTACAAGATCTCTAACTGCTACATGGTCTTGATATCGGAATTTGGCCCCCTAAAATATGTGTCAAAATGTAGTCCCTTAAAGTTCCCTGAAAGTCCCATCTGGGGTGCCACATGTTATTGGAATTTGGGGTGCCATACAATATCACCATATGCTTATTAATAAGTTCCCAATATTAATAAGCCTGTGTAGGTTCTTGCCTAATATTCAGAGAATTCTGAATACTGGCATAAATGAACGAGGCAGCATGGTACATTTTAAGCTTTTATTCAGTGCAAAAGATGCATAGGTTAGGGGCTAGCGCTGTGGCACAGTGGGTTAAAGCCTTGGCCTACAGTGCCAGCATCCCATATGTGCGCCGGTTCGAGTCCCAGCTTTTCCTCTTCCAGTCCAGCACTCTGCTGTGGCCTGGGATAGCAGTAGAAGATGCCCCAAGTCCTTGGGCCCCTGCTCCTGGTTCCTGGTTTCAGATCAGCTCAGCTCTGGCTGTTGCGGCCATCTGGGGAGTGAACCAGCGGATGGAAGACCTCTCTGTGTCTCTCTGTCTCTACTTCTCTCTGTAACTCTTTCAAATAAATAAAATAAATCTTAAAAAAAAAAAAAAGATGTATAGGAGAGTGAGGGCTTTATCTATTAGAGAGAGGTAGATCTGGGTTCATACCGAGTACCAGGAATCAGCCACGTGGAAAAGTATCTAGGCCAGGAAGCATGGAGCGGGTGGGGCCTCGCACCCTGGAGGCGCAGGGCTGCAGCCAGCCCCCTACTGGTAAGTGGCTGGACACACCCTGTCCCAGGCTTTTAACCCACTTCCAAAGGGGAGTGGTTAATTAACCTGATTGGCCGGTGGGCGCTCAGGTGTGGCCAGTTATGGGCATGCGGTCACACAGGGGCATGCCGAAGGCGTGGTCTAACAGCTCACAAACCTAATCAATTTTACCCTCTAGGCCTGTCTTCTTCAGGCTGGCCTGGGGTATTCCTGTCGCCCTGGAGGTCCCATGCCTTCCCTCCTCTCTTGCCTGGAATGTTCTCTGCTCAGACACACACGCTGCCCTCAGATCCTTCTAACACCGCACACATATAGCTTCCTCAGAGTAACTGTCGCCTGGTTCCAGCCCCTTTGCCAATTCTCATGCCTCAATCTGAAACATACATTTAATTATGGGGCCCTGCTGTCCCCCCAGAACTGCAAGGACCCTCAGCACTGGGATGGCGTCAACTTTAGCTCACTCATGTGTCACCTGTGCCCAGCGTAGTCTGGAACATAGTGAGAGCGCCACAGACAATGATTCAGTAAATTCACGAGTAAATGAATAAATGAAGAAGTCTGGCTTCCCCCACCCCAACCAGCCATGGCCACAGCCATGGACAACCTTCCTGGAACAGTGCGAGGGACTTGGGCATCAGGGGGCGACAGCCCAGGACTGGCCGCTCCATGGAACACCCAGGCAGGAAGAGCCATTCTGTGGCGGTGCTGTGAACAGCTGATTTCCCACGAAGAAGATTAATCTCCATGGTCACGGCAAAGCCTCTCTCCTGGCAAGCAGCTCTCGGAGGCTATTTTTGTTGTACATTCTAAACAATGAGCCCCAAAGAGACTTTGCCTGCAGCATCCTTAATCCACAAATAGGAATCGAATGGAAGACACTGGGTTTTGAGGGAACCCCTTCTCTGTCCGTGTCCCTTCCGTTTATTTGAAATATTTTTTTTAAAAAGGGAGAGCTCTCCATCACCACCTAATGTTCTTTTCTGCAGCTACAAAAGCAGGTTTACAGCAGGCTGAGAGATGGCTGACGTATGCCTTCCTGTTTACGGTGTTTACAGAAGGACAAACCCCAGGTTTCACAGGGCTGCAGCTGCCAGGTGCGTCACTGCTGGTGGAGGCGCTGGGCAATGCATGCAGTCCAGAGCTAGCGCATCTCTCTCCTGGCAACGGGAGCAAAAGGCAGCAAGAAGCCGAGCTCCCGGGACACTTGGGGACGGCTGTCTGTGCATTCATATGTGGTCTCGCTCACTCTTGACCTCACCTCTGCTTCTTGCACAGTAATCCTGAGGTGCTGATCTGGCAATGGAGGAGGAGTCCTATTTGCACAGGGTGCGTGGCTAGGCAGAAAGAGTATTTCCCTGCATCCATCTCCCCACAATGTCATGTCGTGATCTTCCAGCGACTTCCCGTGACACAGAGCAATCATCTGACAAACGCAGCCCAGCCTGGCAGGGCCGGATATTATAGTTTTATATGCTGTTCAGAACAGGTAGTGGACCTAGTTGGATCTGCCTTCCCATCAGAACAAAATAAGAATAATTTCTAAGTTTTTAAAATTAGCTCCACACTTTTCATGAAGAAATAACAACACTAATTCCAAACTCCAGTGGGCAAAGAATTTGAAGTACAAGTTAACTCTCAATTTGCCCAACTTATATATTATAAAGATCAAAAAATAAATCAATCAGAAAAGAAAGAAACTTAAAGCAAGGTCCATTCTTTGCCACAGCTACTGTGAGAAAGACCACTGTCAGCAAAGCAATGAGACTGTCCGTGTTCCAGGAAATGTCTCCATGGCCCTAAAGGGACACACTCACGGTAACTGAGACTTCAGTCACATCCACGTAGGATCAGGCTCCTTGAAAAGAAAAAGAGGCTGCAGGCTGACGAGTGGCAGGCAAGGAGAAAGGCCCTGGCTACCTTGCGCGCTGTCTGGAGTCGAGGACCAAACACGATCAAGGGTGCTACACTGGCCTCTGTTACTGGATGAGGTCTGTGTGCACTCACTTCCCCCTCACTGCCTTCATCAGGAGAATGGGTCTCTTGCTGAAAGCCAGAATTTCTTGGGTGAAAAACGTATCTGCAAGGTTCGGTTGAGGCCAGGTGTTGGTTGTTCGGTATCTCAAGCTCAGAAAGATGAGCTAGCCCTTGAAGGGAATGACATTGACCTGGCTTCAAATTCAGCTGCATCGAAGCAGCAAGCCACAGAGCTTAGCAACAAGGATGTCAGCACGTGTGGATGGCACCTCTGGAGAAAGAACAGGTCAGCACGCTGACAAATGGAAGCTAAGCATTGTCCAGCTTCAGAAACCAGATCCCGGTAGGAGCTAAGCATTGTCCAGCTTCAGAAACCAGATCCCGGTAGGAGCTAAGCGTTGTCCAGCTACAGAAACCAGATCCCGGTAGGAGCTAAGCGTTGTCCAGCTACAGAAACCAGATCCCGGTAGGAGCCGATGTGTGGTATTACCATGATCCAATAAAAGACCTCTACTTTAAGAAAGAGAAACATCTGACGCCTCAAAAATAAAATGCTCATGGGCTGGTGTTGTGGCATAGTGTGTAAGGCCACTGCCTGTGACGACGGCATCCCTCATGGGCACCAGCTTAAGTCCTGGCTGTTCCTCTTCCCATCTAGCTCCCTGCTAATGGTCTGGGAAAAGCAGCGTAAGATGGTCCAAGTTCTTGGGTCCCTGTCACCCATATGGGAATACAGATGAAGCGCCTGGCTTCTGGCCCCTGGCTTCAGCCTGGCCCAGCCCTAGCCATGGCCATCTAGAGGATGAACCAGCCGATGGAAGATTCTGTGTGTGTGTGTGTGTGTGTGTGTGTGTTTCCCTCTCTGTCTGTAACTCTACCTCTCAAATAAATAAATTTTTCAGAGATTTCAGACAAATAAATAAACAAATGTTTAAGAGAGACAGAGAGAAAGACAGGGAGATCTTCCATCTGCTGGTTCACTCCCCAAATGGCCACAGTGGCCTCAGCTGGGCTGATCTGAAGCCAGGAGCCAGGAGCTTCTTCCAGGTCTCCCATGTGGGTACAGGGGCCCAAGCACATGGGCCATCTTCCATTGCTTTCCCAGGCCATAGCAAAGAACTGGATCAGAAGAGGAACAACCAGGACTTTAGCCAGCACTCGTATGTCATGCCAGTGCCACAGGCAAAAGCTTAACCTACTATGCCACAGTGCTGGTCCCAATAAATAAATATTTAAAAAATAAAAATAAAAAGCTCATATTTTACACCCCCAAAAACCCACATCCATGTGGATAAAGTTTAATGCCAAAGGCAAGCTAATAATGTCCCCAAATGGAAAAGAGAATTTATAGCTTAAAGACATCAGAGAGCTCCTAATGCATAGGTCTGTGGACTCAGTAGGCTGAACTTGGAAGAAATGGGCCGTTGTCCATCTTTACCATGAAAGAGACCATATCACTCCATTATTTGGCCCAATGCTTAGTCTACCTCCTTTTCCAATATTCTCCTCTTGGACATAGCAGGCAGGCTAAACACTAAATACAGCAACTGATCAGTTAGCTTTGAAGACTGCTTTTTTTTTTTTTTAAAGATTTATTTATTTGAAAGTCAGAGTTACAGAGAGGGGGAGAGAAAGAGAGAGAGGTCTTCCATCCACTGGTTCACTCCCCAAATGGCTGCAAAGGGCAGAGCTGATCCAAAGCCAGGAGCCAGGAGCTTCTTCCGGGTCTCCCATGCGGGTGCAGGAGCCCAAGCTCCTGGGCCATCTTCCACTGCTTTCCCAGGCCACAGCAGAGAGCTGGATGGGAATTCGAGCAGTTGGGACTCGAACCAGTGCTCATATGGGATGCCGGCATAGCAGGCAGCGGCTTTACACACTACACCACAGCGCTGGCCCCAAGGACTGCTGTTAAATCTTAGAGTCAGTCATTCAGTGACCTCCATATGGCAAGAAAACACCAGAGGGAAAAATCGCTAAAGGAAAATGAGGTAACGGCCGGCGCCACGGCTCACTAGGCTAATCCTCCGCCTAGCGGCGCCGGCACACCGGGTTCTAGTCCCGGTCAGGGCGCCGGATTCTGTCCCGGTTGCCCCTCTTCCAGGCCAGCCCTCTGCTGTGGCCAGGGAGTGCAGTGGAGGATGGCCCAAGTGCTTGGGCCCTGCACCCCATGGGAGACCAGGAAAAGCACCTGGCTCCTGGCTCCTGCCATCGGAACAGCGCGGTGCGCCGGCCGCAGCGCGCTGGCCGCGGCGGCCATTGGAGGGTGAACCAACGGCAAAGGAAGACCTTTCTCTCTGTCTCTCTCTCTCACTGTCCACTCTGCCTGTCCCAAAAAAAAAAAAAAGGAAAATGAGGTAACAAATAGTTGTGGCTGGCGCCACGGCTCACTAGGCTAATCCTCCGCCTTGCAGCGCCAGCACACGGGGTTCTAGTCCCGGTTGGGGCGCCAGATTCTGTCCTGGTTGTTCCTCTTCCAGGCCAGCTCTCTGCTGTGGCCAGGGAGTGCAGTGGAGGATGGCCCAAGTGCTTGGGCCCTGCACCTCATGGGAGACCAGGAGAAGCACCTGGCTCCTGGCTTCAGATCAGCGCAGTACCTGCCGTAGCAGCCGTTTGGGGGGTGAACCAACGGCAAAGGAAGACCTTTCTCTCTGTCTCTCTCTCTCTCTCTCTCACTGTCCACTCTGCCTGTCAAAAAAAAAAAAAAAAAAGTGAGTTGTGAAATTCTATGCAAGAAGTACAGCATCATCATTTAGGAAAAAAAAAGTAGGTTAAGGATATTTTAAGAAAGAATTTGATTTTAGTAACAGAATTTCCCCATCTTTCTTTCTGAAAATAGAAAGGAGTCTCACACTGAAATGGATATGTTCTTCCTCCAACATCAAGCTTTAGTCAAAATGTAAGTACCCTAACAAATTTGGAAGGTATATATTTAACTCACTGATTACGCAATTTTTAAAAAGATTTATTTCTTTGTATTATTTTGTATTTGAAACTCAGAGTTACAGAGAGGGTGAAGGGGGGAGGGAGGGGGTGAGAGCAGGAGGGGGTGAGGGGGAGAGGAGGAGAGGGAGAGGGAGGTCTTCCACTGCTCATTCACTCCCCAGGTGGCCACAAAGGCCAGCACTGGGCCAGGCTGAAGCTAGAAGCTTCTTTCAGATCTCCCATGTGGGTGCAGAGGCCCAAACACAGGCCAACTTCCACTGCTTTCCTAGGCTACTAGCAGGGAGCGGAATGGAAGTGGAGCAGCCATGGCACAAATCGGTGCCCATATGGGATGCCAATGTCACAGGTGGTGGCTTTACTCACTATGCCATAACGGCAGCCCCCGATTACACAATTCTCAAAGCTGTTGGCACTTTCAAAATACATGTTCCTGCCACAAGTAATATACCAGGGAACTTCAAAAAGCTTTTGCGAAATAAAATATAGGTTTATCTTTGGTGCAAAAATTTATGAAATCTATAAAGGCGTTTTTCATGATACACTTACTTTTAAATGGACTTTTGAAGACCCCTCATATGTATGGATTTCATGTTTTTGGCAAAAAAAAAAAAAAACCCTTTTCCTCTAATTCCATTTTTCGGTACTTTTTGAAATCCACTCATGCTAAACATAGTACTAGGTAGCAATAGGATCCCAAATAAAACTCCATTTCTCAATAACGTCATGATAAGCACATGAGCAATGAAACTGAGCAATAAACAGTGAACGGCTATCCAAAGAAGCTTACTGCTGAATTGATCTGACTTGCGCACCACTAAATGCAAGCAAGTCGGAAACATCTCTGAAACAGACGGGCCTTTTAATCAATGATCTTCCTCCCTCACTGGTAAACCTGGGGTTAAGACATTAGTGCAACTAATTGTTTCCATCTGTTTGACATTCTAATCTATTACAGCCCGTGAACCATCCCCACAGAAAACTGAACTCTGCAAGCTTCCTAGAACTTGTCAATAAGCACGTCATTAACTGGCTCATGTTTTAGCACATCCGAGCAGCCTAAAACACTGAGCGTATTCCTCAAGGAACTGCTAATCTCCAGGGGTCAAATAAACAATGGAAGAGGCTGGGCATGGTTATAAAAATAGATTCCTTTTCTCCAGAAGAAATGAGGAAAAAATAGAGAAGGAGGGAAAAGAAACCAAGAAACAGCCAAGAAAAACAAAAAATCGTTGCAAAAGAAATTACAATGTATAAAAGCATCATATTCTCTCCTCTCCTTCCTTCAGAATCATATCTTAAAACAACTAAATTAACATTTTAAAAATGAAGTCTTCATATTATTTTTAAGACTTTTATTTACTTGAAAGAGCTATAGAAAAAGAGTTCCCATCTGCTGGTTCATTTCCCAAACGCCAAAGCCAGGAGCTGAGACTCAATCCAGATCTCCCAGGTGTACGTCGGGGGTCCACCTACTCGAGCCATCACCTGCTGCCTCCCGGTATCTACACGAGCAGGAAGCTGAAAGTAACAGCAGAGCCTGGTGTTTAACCCAGACGCACTGCGTGGGACTCAGGCATCTTAACCACTAGGCCAGAGGCCAAGCCTGCATCTGATATTTTTTTTAATGGGCAGTCAAAATGGCATGCAGCACACAACGATTCTGCAGAGACATATTTCAGAATTATTTTTGAAAATTTTAATTTTAAATTAGCCACTTCTCTAAGTTAAATGTTCTCTAATAAATGACAATAAGATTATGATTGAAGAGATATCAAAAAAAAAAAAAAAACAAACAAACAAGAGTTCCAGCCTCACGAGTTTGTAAACAATTTGTCACAGTTCCACTATTCACAGAAACAGCTTCAATTTTTTTTAAACAAACTATTTGGAGCCTTTACAAAAAGTATGCTGGGAACTGACTACAAATACCCACACAGTGTGGTGTACACTGGCAAATGTTTAATAATCAGTTCTGATTCGCAGCACTGCCTGCTCCCATGGTGTGAATACTCGCACCATAGCCAAATTGGAACTGCCAACGTGAGGTCACTTGGCTCACACATTTCCTGAAAGTCAAGGACAGGTTCTGAAGTAAGCACTTGGCCTAGCAGTTAAGACGCTCACATTCCACACTGGAGGGCCTGGGTTCGAGTGCCTGCTCAGCTCCAGCGCTAATGCACGTCTTGGGAGGCAGCAGGTGTCGCCTGAAGTACTTGGGTGCTTGCCATCCATCCATGCTGGAGATCTGGAGTGAGCTCCCCGCGCCTGGCTTCGGCCTGGCTCAGCCCAGGCTGTTGTGGGCATCTGGGGAGTGAACCAGTGAATGGCAGCTTACTCTCCCTGTCTCTTTCTCTCTGTGTGTGTGTCTCTGCCTTTCAATTTAAATGAACAAACAAAAATAATTTAAAAGAAAAAATAGATTCTCACAAGCCAGCGCAAGTCTACTCCAACACACCACTGCACATGGAAACAATCTTTTGGGATAAATAGCTTTCAGTTTCACCACAGATTCTCCAAAAGGGGAAACTAAGTTCTCAAAAATCTGGGGAATTCTCAAACACAGAAATAGAGTTAGACTAGCCTTTACAATACCACTTTCTAAAAAATATTTCACTTGATGCTGAAAGAATTAAAAGAGGTTGGCTTGGTTGCGCTTTTACTTTTTTCTTGTGTAGTTATAAAGCTGTTTTTGTAGAGCATTGCACCATGATCAGTTCTACTGGGGGAAGCAAAGGTCAAAAGGACTTCAGAGATTTTTTTTGGTTTTAGCTAATTATTCTGGCAATTACTGATTTGCCAGATCATATCACCCTTTGCTCTAAAATCGGCTATAAAAATTCAATGAAGAAGTTTTACTTGAACCTATTAAGTGCTTTTTTCTGGAATGTTTATCAGCGATACTATCAGGTATTCAAAATTTCTTGTTTTCTCCACAATGTTGACCCAAAAGATCATCTTTGAGATGGAAAAGGCAATGTCATTTCTATGTCTATACACAAATTCATAATTAAAAATTCAAAGAAATTAGTTACTTAAGATTAGTAATGTGAAATGCATTGTTTTTACTATCCCAGGAGAAGCTGCCTATGAGCACCTTTAAATGCAAAAGAAAAATAAGATAAACTTTGACTTATTTAAGAAAATCTCAAGTGATCAGTTTTAATATATATATGTATTAGCTAAGATAGAGATTGTTTTAATAATAGTTTCATAACTTGAAATCTTTCTGTAGCTATTAGCCATCCAGAAAAACCAAGCATTATTTTTTTAAAAGTACTATAATAGCTACTGTCTACTTCAAATGCTTATCAGAACGCTTGCGGTAACAGAATATTTGTTTCTAGTTATTTTAGATAATTCTCTCAGCAGATTCTGCTGTCTTTAATTAATATTCTTATCGAGCAAAATAAGACAAAATGTAAAGATAGACTTATCTAAGGGGTGAAGAATAAGCAGAGCTAAATGAGCTGCCACTGGAAGGGGCGAAGGCAGCGTGAATGGACCCGGTTCATACACAGTGATTCCGGCTCGGGTCTCAGCTGATTCCGACATTAGCATATTTGGTTGTGAGTTGTGTTTCAGAGCCATTTCCATGAAGAGTTCATTGCACAGCTTGGGAAGGTTTGTGGGCAGCATCAAGCTCCTTAAGGTGGAAGGTTCTTCAGGTTGCTGAAGGTGGCTGTGCGGAAAAGGATTTGATTCATCCTGCAAAGCTCCAGAGGGCAAAACCAGCATCAGGAACTAGAAGGTCCAGAGAGGGAGCATGCAGGAGAGCCGAAGCACAGACTCTTTCAGTCAGAGCTGTTGAAGGACAGAGAGGCGGTGAGGGGGGCCAGCGCTGTGGCCTAGCAGGTAAAGCTGCCACATGCAGCAATGGCATCCCATATGGGCGCTGGTTCGAGTCCCGGCTGCTCCACTTCCAATCCAGCTCCCTGCTGTGGCCTGGGAAGGCAGTAGAAGATGGCCCTAGTCCTTGGGCCCCTGCACCCACGTGGGAGACCCGGAAGAAGCTCCTGGCTCCTGGCTCCTGGCTTTGGATCAGCCCAAGTCCAGCCACTGCAGCCATCTGGGGAGTGAACCAGCAGATGGAAGATCTCTCTTTCTCTCTCTCTCTCTGCTTCTGTCTCTCTGTAACTCTGCCTTTCAAATAAATAAATAAATAAATCCTTTAAAAAAAAAAAAAGAAGGAAAGAAAGACAGCTGCTGGGAAGCCTTTAGTTCCCCCACAAGCAGAAAGCTAAGAGGCACGCCCTAAAGTTGACAGGACAATCTCTGAAACATCTCATTAATTCTATCAGAACAGGGCCTACAACTCTTGTTTGACTGACTGTTGGAACTGAAGTTTCTAAGGTGGTCCTATATGTAATAGTTCTCAATAAAGGTCAGCTGACATTTTTTCCTTTTCTCTGAAACAGTGAGAAAACAGTTCATCAGTCACCTAAGACGTGATTACAAAAGTAGTGGAAAAACACTCGTCTATTGCTACCAACCAACTCTGTGCCCACGAATGAACAGCTCATCCATGCAAAACTAAGTACATAAGAGGATGAGTAAAAGTGATGTCATCAGAACCTGTGTGGGTGGAAAACGTCAGTTACAGCGTGGACAGATGCATTATAACAAGCAGATAAAGAGGTCACAGTGTTAACCACCTGCGACAAAACCAACAATGTAAACACTGTGAACCATCTCTTCCCAGCAGATCCTTGGAGCATTGTGTTTAAAGAGTTATTTGTTGGTTTGAAAGGTAGAGTTACAGAGAAGCAGAGAGAGAGAGAGAGAGAGAGAGAGAGAGAATATTACTCTTAAATAGATAGTAAAAAAAAAACACAAAGCCTTGAGTTCTTCTCCTATGGTTGGTTATTCCAACCAATTTAAGCACTCAGTGACACGGGATCATTTTCAGGGCAGTTAAATGGCCTCAGATCTGAGACTCATTCTGTGTGCCAAACTGCATGACCAAAACCAGTATCTGCTAATGCATATAAAATCCGAGGCAGGGAGAATATTATAGAGTTTCCTGAAATATAACCCTAAAATGCTCCAGACTATTCAGAATGCAGTGTTTTGCTCATCTCATTTCTAAATTCTATATTTAAATTTTAAATATACATTAAATAATTATGCATGGCTTTACATTTTAATGCACTTATGAATAAATTATGAGTAATCATGGATCCTCATAGAGTATCAGTATCATATTTTGTTTGTGGCTTCCTCATTAAAGTACTTTCAAGATTTTTACTGACTGCAATTATTCTAATTTTATCTGCCAATCAGTCTCATCCATTTTCTGCTACTCTTATTTATTTCTCTGGAGACTAAGATGAGACCTTTAGAGAAATTTGTTTCTATGAAGAGAAGAAAGTAGTAACGTGAAAGGCAAAATCTCCCACAAGGTCAAGTAGATAACTAAACAGATAAACTTAGCCCCTAACAAAGACCTGAGATTTCTGAACATACAATACTTTTTATTAGTTTCTACTGTGTTCCAACTGTCCCTCCCCTTAGGGGTCCACTAATGGATCTCTATTACTTAAACATTCTACAGCCATTCAAAATTTAAAATATTGAAATATTTTGCTAAATAAAATATAAGGCACCTGACTTCAATGAAGAAATAGAGAATTACGATATTACTAAATATTAACTAATATTTAATTTCATGTGCTTCCAAAGTAAACATTAACACCAACATAAAATTTTATGCTGAACATTGTCATTGTTTTTGCTAATAAGTTTGTGATTGTTTTTTAGAAAACTTTTATTTATTTATTTATTTTTGACAGGCAGAGTTAGACAGTGAGAGAGAGAGAAAGAGAGAGAAAGAAAGGTCTTCCTTTTTCCGTTGGTTCACCCCCCCAAATGGCTGCCATGGCCAGCACACTGCGCTGATCGGAAGCCAAGAGCCAGGTGCTTCTCCTGGTCTCCCATGTGGGTGCAGGGCCCAAGCACTTGGGCCATCCTCCACTGCACTCCAGGGCAACAACAGAGAGCTAGACTGGAAGAGGAGCAACTGGGACAGAATCCAGAGCCCCAACCGGGACTAGAACCTGGGGTGCTGGCACCGCAGGCAGAGGATTAGCCTAGTGAGCCTCGGCGCCAGCCTAGAAAACTTTTATTTAATGAATATAAATTTCATAGGTGCAGCTTTTGGATTATGGCGGTTGAGATTCTTTTAAAACCATATAAGATTCCAACCTGGATCGCTTAAGATACCTTGTCAAAAAGATCCTTACTGAAACATTTCTTTGTGAAAAAAACAAAAACAAAAACAAAACAAAACAAAACAAAAAAACAAAGAACTGTCTGCTTTCAAACTTGATGATAAAAATCATTGAAAATATCAGTCTTATTTGAAAAGATTTTCTAATGGCTTAACAACTCAGAAAAAGATAAATAACCATACCCAAAGCTTAGCAAGAGAAAAGAATTTATTTTCTGGGGAGGCCATTTGGTGCAGCAGGTAAGTCATCTCTTGGGACAGTCACAACTCATATCAGAGTACCAGGTTCATGTCCCACCCCCCTGCTGTCAATCTAACTTCCAGTTAATGTGAACTCTAGGAGGCAGTAGATGATGGTTTCGTTGGGTCCCTACTACCAACATAGGAAACCTGGATTGAGTTTTTGGCTCCTGGTTTCAGCCTGGCCCAGGCTGTTGCAGGCATTTGAGGAATGAACCAGCAGATGGAAGATCTCTCTCTCTCTCTGTTTATCTCTTTCTTTCAAATAAAATGGAGATAAATAAAACCTTTAAAAACAATGTATTTAAAATGATGAGAAAAATTCCACGTGAACTTGCATAAAGCCAAGCCAAACAAACATAAACAAAAGCCTATATAGTTCTATCTGTATAGATACTTTCACCATGTATTTCAATTTCAAGATTAAGAAATGCTGTATTTTCTTCCAACAATGTCCCTTCAAGAATTTCATGGAAAATTCATGTTATGAAAAATTATACAAGGATTTCAAAAATTTTTGCACCAAAATAATCTTTTTTTTTTTTTTTATTGACAGGCAGAGTTAGACAGTGAGAGAGAGAGACAGAGAGAAAGGTCTTCCTTCCATTGGTTCACCCCCCAAATGGCCGCCACGGCCAGCGCTGCACTGATCCAAAGCCAGGAGCCAGGTGCTTCTCCTGGTCTCCCTTGGGTGCAGGGCCCAAGCACTTGGGCCATCCTCCACTGCACTCCCTGGCCACAGCAGAGAGCTGGCCTGGAAGAGGGGCAACTGGGACAGAATCCGGCGCCCCAACCGGGACTAGAACCCAGGGTGCCAGCGCCGCAGGTGGAGGATTAGCCTAGTGAGCCGCGGCGCCGGCCTGACCCCCATCTCTTTCTATGTATAGTATATCCCATACTATAATCAACTCAAAATGAATCAAAGACTTAAATATCAGACCTGAAACTATGGAAATACTAGAAGAAAACAAGAGAAACATTTCAAAATGCCAAGCAATTTATTGAATGAGACCCCTAAAAGCAAAGGCAACAAAAGCGAAAAGTAGACAAACATGATTATATAAAACTAAGAAGTTGCACAGCAAGGTAAAAACAGACTGGGAGCCAGTGATGTGGCATAGCCAACAAAGCCTTTGCCTGCAATGCCGGCATCACATATGGGTACCAGTTCCTATCCCGGCTGCCTCCCTTCCAGTCCAGTTCCCTGCTAATGGCTTGGGAAAAGTAACAGAAGATGGCCCAAGTATTTGTGTTCCTGCCACCCAGGTGGGAGACCCTAAAGAAACTCCTGGCTCCTGAATTTGGTCTGGCTCAGTCCTGGCTGTTGCAGCCACCTGGGGAGTAAACCAGTGGATGGAAGATTTCTCTCTCTCTCTCTCTCTGTTCTCCCGTTCTATAATTCTTTCAAATAAATAAATAAATCTTTTTTAAAAATCAACAAAGAGACAACTGACAGAAAGAAAACAGTTGCAAATTAGTCATCTGACAAAGGATTGATATCCAGAATATATAATAAACTCAAATAACAACAAAAATAAAAAATCCAGTTCAGAAATGAGCAAAAGGAGACGGGCATTGAGAGCAGCAGGTTAAGCCATGGCTTGGGCCCTCTGAATCCCATATTGAGTGTCTGGGATGAAGTCGCACCTCTGCTTCCAATCCAGCTTCCTGACAATACTGTGCGCTGTGGGAGGCAGCAGGTAACGGTTCAAGTCCCTGCCACCCATGTGGGAGACCTGGATGGAGTTCCTGGGTCCTGGCTGTACCCTGCCCAGCCCTGGCTGTTGAAGACGATTGGGGAGGAGATTGAAGATCTATTTCCCTTCCTCTCTGTCTGCCATTCTGCCTTTCAAATAAATTTTAAAATAAGCAAATAAAATAAAAGAAGAAATGGGCAAAAGATATAAATATTTCCCAAAAGAAGAAATATCAGTGGCCTATAAATAGATGCAAAAATGCTTAATACCACTAGCCACAAGGAAATGCAGAACAAAGCTAGGTGTAATTTCGTTCCTGCTGGAATAGCTAATATCAGAAAAAGACAAAAACTAACAAGTGCTGGTGAGTGTGTGAGAAAAGTGGGCCTTTGTACACTGTGGGTAGGAATGTAAATTAGTAAATCATTATAGAAAACAGCATGGCATTCCCTAAAACAGCTTTACCTCTTCTGGTTATATATCTGAAGGAAATGAAGTTCGTGTAAGAAACAGGTACCAGCTGCAAACTGATGAAATCTTTGCTTAATATATACTGAATTGATCTTCTGTATATAAAGATAATTGAAAATGAATCTTGATGTGAATGGAATGGGAGAGGGAGTGAGAGATGGGAGGGGTGCGAGTGGGAGGGAAATTATGGGGGGGGAGCCAATGTAATCCATAAACTGTACTTTGGAAATTTATATTTACTAAATAAAAAAATAAATAAATAAATAGCCAAAAAAAAAAAAAAAGAAGAAGAAGAAGAAAGGAACCAGTACCAGCACAAGCACGTCCTCTGCAGTATGACTCACCACAGCCGAGATAAGGAGTCAACCTGGGTGTCTACCAGGGATGGGTGGGTAATGACAATGTGACAGACGCACACAGTAGAATATTGCTGAGCTATCAAAAAGAATGGGATTCTGACATCTGCAACAAAGTGGATGGAACTGGAGCTCACTGCATTAAGTGAAATAATACAGACACAGAAAGACAAGTACTGCATATTCGCCCTCCTATGCAGAAATCAAAACGTCAATCTGCACTTATTCTTTTAAGAAAGAGATATATTTATTTATTTGAAGGCAGAAATACACGGGGCGGGGCCGGGGTGGGGGTAGAATGAGTCTTCCATCTGCTGGTTCACTTCCCAAATGGCTACAATTGCAGGAGCTGGGCCAGTCCAAAGCCAGGAGCCAGGAGCTTCTTTGGGGTCTCCTACAGGGATGCAGGGGCCCAAGTGCTTGGGCCATCTTCCACTACTTTCCCAGGCACATTAGCAGGCAGCTGGATTAGAAGTGGAGCTGCTGGGACTTGAACCAACGCCTATATGGGATGCCAACAAGGCAGGTGGCAGCTTATTAACCTTCTACATCACAGCACCAGCCCTGAAATTAGATTTTCATAGCTGGTAGGACTAGTAATTCAATGTAAGAAATTTTTCTGTTATCTTCTCCATAATTCCTATATATTCGTTATTTCAAACAAAGATGAAATAATCTTTTTCATTTCAAAAACACATAAGCCTGTGGAATCTCATTAAATGAAAATATCAATTTTTGTAGAATTTCTGTTTTCACAAATTTTAAGTCTTCTGAATTCAATTTCCATTTATTCAAGTTCTCTCAATAACATACATCTTTCTTCACATAGGAGTTGCACCTTTTTTGTTAAGTCTATTTCTAGTTATACAATTGTGAAAGAACATTTTTCCACTTCTATATATAATTTATTGTTAGTACTATTTTTAAAAGCTGTTAACTTTTCTGTTGTGTCTTTTATTTTTTTCAAGTTCAAGGAAAATACCAAAATCAGCCAAAAGAAGATAGGAGCAAAGATTTAAAAAGCTAAAAGAAAAAAATTAATATTATTAAGAATTATGAAAAACAGTATAAAAGATAAATAACATCAATAATACAAAACAATAGAATAACTCTGTCATGCCTAAGAAAAAAAGAGAGAAATAAAATAAATTTATATACTATTAAAAAAGGAAACAGGACCATAGATACGGAAGTCAGGATACATTTTTCTTATCATTATTAAACAAGGACCCACAGTATGGAAAGCATTCAACTTTCAATTTTGAGGAATGCAGTTCTGCTACAAGAGAACCTCGCCACAGCACAGGATGCAGCCCCCCCTTGTGAGAAGTCTCCCTCTGCAGAGAAAACTGGGGGGACAAAGAGGCCAAGGAGAGAGGCTAAGCCTGGGGTAGCAGGAACTCTGAGGCTTAGGAGGGTCAAGTCCAAGGAAGGACAGTGGAACCAGGGGCAACAATGGCTGTCTCCATGCCCCATCTTGGCCATCGCCACCCCCAGTTTGCCACCTCAGTGTGGCTGTATCTGCTCCTAATTAGCTTCAAACCCAAAGGTGCTATCAACAGAAAGTCCAGTACCTCTCCTGGTGGTTAAAAATCCAAGTTCTGACATCAGGCAGGTCAGATTTCTAACTGCCTCCCAACACTTGCTGGCTGTGAGACTCTGGGCAAGCTATGCATCCTCAGCTTCTTCAACTCTAATGTGACTCAGGGTCATAGCTTCTTTACAGGTGTTATGAGTGGAGAGCCCACAGAATGTCCCAGCTGAAGACTCTCTGTGTCCAGCCAGGCTGCTATCACCATATACCATTTTTGGGGTAGCTTATAAACAGCACACATTCACTGCTCACGGCCCAGATCAAGGCACTAGCAGATTCGGTGTTGGCTGAGGGTCCCCCTTCTGGTTTACAATTGGTGCTCTCTAGCCATGTCACCACATCATGGTAGAGGCAAGGAAGCTCTCTGGGGTCTCCTTTGTAAGACCACTAACCCCACTCAAAAGGGCTCCACCCTCATGATCCAATCACTGCCCAAAGGTCCCTATGTTAGCAAGCTAGGTAATTAGCATGCTAATTTGTGTTGGGAGATGACAAGTGAGTATGATAGCAAAACCCTAACCCATAGTTCCTCAAAACGTGACTATATCCGGTGAGAAGGCTGTTAAAGATGTAATCAACATACAGTGATGCCATCCAGAGGGGTGTTAAACCAATCTGACTGGAGCTTTTAAAGGAGGAGGAAATTGGAACACAGAAAGTGATGCCCAGGCACAGAGAAAAGATGTAGGGACGCAGACAGAGGGCAGCTGTCCACAAACCAAAAAGAGAGTCCCCAGGAGAAACCAGACCTGCCAACTCCTTGACCTTAAACTCCAGAACTGTAAGAAAACAAACTCCTGTTGTTTAAGTCACCCAGTCAACAGCATTTCGTTATGGTAGCCTTAAGAAGTTAATAAAATAGAGTTTGGGGAAGATTTTTTTTAAACCTACTAAAAGAACTTAGAATAGTGGCTGGCATTTAATCAATCTTAAATTTATTTATTAAAGATTGAATTTTATTTACTAAATATTTATTGAAGTCATGTATTAAATAATAGATTTACTTAATAAATAAATGCCCAATAAAATTAGCTATTTGAAACGGCATTGGGATTGCAGGAGGGGAAGGGAGAGAAGAAGAGAGGAGCCACTGAGAATGGAATTTACTGTGTTCCTTGTGCCGGCTTTTCTGTTGACAACACCGCTAATTTCTATTGCTTGCTCCTTCTTATGATCCCCAAGGAGCCCCCAAAATGATCTAAACCCCAGGGATGTTCATGTTTTTCTAGCCAGGCCCTTTTAATTGGCCTTGAGTATCTTTGGTGGGCCAGGCCCCAGGGTTACAACAGGGCCAACCATGTCAACATAGACCTGGATCTTACTTTCTTGAAACAAAGCCTTCCAGTTCTTGGGCTCTGCATTCTGGGTTGGCTGCACAACTTCAAGGTTTCACTGTTCCTCCTCATGGTGACCCAAAGGACTCTCCCAGAGCTGTGATGACGATGACACAGCATCACAATTGGGGCACACTGAAGGTTGCCTCACTTGCATTTTCATCAGAATGATACAAGAATATTTTTACAAAGTCTGCCTGTTCTTCAACACTCATCACTGTCCATTAGAGCTTTGTTCAAGGGTGTCCATTTTCTGTATCTTTGACATTTGAGTACTTGCGATGCCGCCAGTGTGACCAAGGGACTGGATTTTTAGTTACATTTAACTTCAAGTAATTTAAACAGATGCATGTGGCTGCCGCAGTTCTAACCCTTTATGTTTATGCATTTTTTGGTTATAATCTGGAAATTTGGAATTTAGCACTTTTATACAAATTGTCTGTGTGAGAGTCAAGTTTGAGGAATTTCAGTAGGAAATTTGGAAGTAGCACTGTGGGCACACCAGCACGAGCTGCAATTACATTTTGGAAAGAAAACTCATTGTTTTGCTGTAAGAAACAACTTTCCTTAGGGGAAAAATCAGAAGAGACTGCCAAACTATAAATGCTATTTAATCAACAGGAATTACAAAATGAATGGTGTCTTTTATAGAAAATATGGAGTGCCTTCCTTACTCCCCATTATCAGTTGAAGAGATGACCAATTACGATGAGAAGCATTGACAGGGGTTACCTGAAAGGTATCTGCATTCACAATCTAGGGCCGCAACATTAAAACTGGAGCAACAGTGGTCATTTTGGTTTGGTCAAAATGCCCACACATCCTCAAACGATGGCCCAAAATTGTCAACGGCCTCAGAGAAAACGCAAAATAAGAGGAGTTATAAAGGAAAGCCCAGATATGATGGAATAAATCATTGGAAGAAACTCAAACTGAGATGGCATGGGAAAATGCCCCACTGTGAGAGTCATCATTATTGGTTCTAGAACACTACTAGGAAAATGGGTTACCTGGCCTACAGGCTGGCGTGAGAGAGTTCCAAAAACTCAAGGACTGCACCTGCTCCAGAGGCAGCTGCAGCAGAACATTCGATTCATGGCCCCCTCCTGTAGCAAAATGGAGCTACATCACAGGAGTGCCAAGGCCGCCAAGTGCTGCCAATCTGGCCTCTGCGTTAAGGAGATACATACGAGCCACCTCTTCTACATCCACAATCCCCAAAGTTTCTTTATGCTGAGTCATTGAAAACAACTTTACTATTCACCAGATTACCAAGCAAAGCAGGACTCTTGAGAGCATGAAGGGTCTCGGTGTTCTGAGATGCAGGAAATAGGTATAGCCTGGACCATCCTCTGCACAGAAGGACATGTGGTTACCTAGCAACACGGGGCATCTGGCAGCAAGGTTCAGGGGCACAGTCAGAGATGTCTCAGTCCCTTGTCCCCCTCTTTGTTACCCTTTGGATGTGTGTTTGCACTGATGAGTTCACCACCCAGTGACATCCTGCAGTAGCATTTTATTCTTTTATTATTGGAATGAGGTTGTCAGAGCTGAATGCATAAGATTTATGTCCTAATGAGATTTGCTGATGTCGTACATGAAAGAAGGAGCACACCCGTGTGTCCAGCCAACAGAGAAGGCCCAAGTCTTGGAGGGAACCTTCCAGTGCTCATCAGCCAGTGGCTGGCTGATGCCTCCCATCAGTGCCTCATATATCACGGAGGGAGACTCTGCAAGGAAAATATTTCCAGATCACAGACAGCAGCAGCAGTCGCATTTTCCAGCTGACTCCTTAGAGTTCTTGCAGCCTGGACGCTCACGTGTGGCTCAGCGGGGAGTGTATAGGGAGGAAGTCTTATGAAGTGGACACGGCTTAAAGACACACATTATTACAGGAGTTTACTCTTGTTTATTCCCACGATGCTCACAAGAATCATGACATCAAGTGGCATTTCTCCAAATCCTGAAAATCAGGACACTACTCTAGAAATCATAGCTTAAAAGTACGGATTGAATCATTGGGGGGATTCTGAAGCTTTTTTTTGGGTTAATTTCTGCTGCAAATGAATACCGCGTATACATTTCCACGTTGTGAACACCTATACTGATCTAACTTCTAGATTATTAAATAGACACAGTTATTTTCTGTGAAGATGAAGACAAACTTCAAAACCACCATTCTCCCTGCCTCCCAGTGATTCCCCACTGGCAGAACACTGGGAGCCTTTTGATTAAAGGCTTCACAGCATGTTGAAAACTTGGAGGAGATTCCTAGAGAGTGGAAACAGAAAACACACACACGTCCATGAGCAAGAATGGCTGGTATAAAAGTCTTATATGAAGCTGTGCAAGTATAACTGAATAACTGCATTATACAAATGACAGGCCTTGAGCAAGGTGTTAAAATTTTAAAAATCTGAAAATCAGAGAAGTAAACCCTATAAGCAAGTGACTTGCATTTTGCTCACTCGTTGGGTTAATGAGTTAATCTGGGGAGTGCTTTAGTCCCCCTCATATTTCCATAGGTTCCCCCATCACCTTCAACAATCTTTTATCTAGAAGATTTTCTTATTCTTTTTAAAAATGTTTGTTATTTGTTTTCATTTTATTTGAAAGGAAGAGAGACAGAGAGATCTTCCATCCTCTAGATCATTCCTCAAATGCAACAGTCAAGGCTCCGCCAGGCTGAAGACAGGAACCCAGAAGTCAGTTCAGCTCTCCCATGTGGATAGCAGAGACCCAAATACCCTGCTGCCTCCAAGGGCACACATTAGCAAGAAGCTGGAACCAAGCAGAGGAGCCAAGACCCAAACCAGGAACTTAGCTATGGGTTGTTGGTGTCCCAAGCAGCATATTAGTCACTGCACACAAAACATCTACCCCCTCTTACTCTTTCATCTATTGATACTACCTAGATTTGATGTCAGCCGCTCCTCTTTTCTGATCAAACTGCTGCCCCAATCTCAATCTTTTCAAATATAGAAATTTCTAGCAGCAATTGAAAACACACAGCATCTCCTTAGTAACGGTATCTTGCTTTTATCACTAGTCTTTCTGACATCTGATGTGTAAGAAACACAGAAAGAATCTCTTGTCACAGAGATGAAAGTTTGAAACTGCAGGAAATCTTTAAAGTGATATGAGTCACATTTTACAAAAATTGCTCCAACAGACTTCTGCCACAACATATTGTTTCTTTTATGTGGATAAATTAGCAGTAGAAAGCACAGATGGCTGTTCTATGAATAATTTATATCTAGCAATTTAACTAGGAAGTGAATTTCTGTTGATTTATAAGTCAAAATTATAAACAACCAAGACATGGTCTATTATCCGTCCCTCAGTTAATTCCACCCTTTGCCCCTCCTCTTCTACCTCCCATCTCCTTTCACATGAGCTTTTTGCTGCCTTACCAAATTTTACACTTGGTTCAACCTAAGGTCATTTTTTGGCAACTACCAAAAAATGTGGGGTTTGTTTGTTTGTACTATTGTTGTTGTTAATATTGGGTGGGTTGGTGGGTTGCCTGGTTGGTTTTTCCAAATAGGATGCTAGACCATTTATCCAAAAGCAACTTCAATGAGCAAAATCAAATATTTCTCATTATTCCCCTTTTTCTAAGTCAGAATTCTACGAGGCAGATTGTCTGAAGGCTTGAGCCTCTTCGTGACTACAAATCAGACACCTCTCAAAACAACACTTGGTTTTTGTTTTTTTAAGATTTATTTATGTGAAGGCAGAGTTAGAGAGAAAGAGAGAGAGAGCGCGCGTGCACTTCCATCCACTGCTTCACTCCCCAAATGACCTGCAACAGCCAGGTCTGGACCATGCTGAAGCCAGGAGTCAGGAGCTTCTTCTGGGTCTCCCACGTGGGTGCAGGGGCCCAAGCACTTGGGCCATTTCTGCTGCCTTCCCAGGCACATTAGCAGGGAGCTGGATGGGAAGTGGAGCAGCCGGGACTCAAACCAGTGCCCATGTGGGATGCCAGTACTGCAAAAAGCAGCTTAACCCACTACACCACAGCGTCTGTCCTAACACTCAGGCTTTTAAAATACAGGGGCCGGTGCTGTGACGCTGCAGGTTAACGCCCTGGCCTGAAGCGCCGGCATCCCATATGGGTGCCAGTTCTAGTCCCAGCTGATCCTCTTCTGATCCAGCTCTCTGCTATGGTCTGGGATAACAGTAGAAGATGGCCCAAGTCCTTGGGCCCCTGCACCCATGTGAGAGACCTGGAAGAAGCTCCTGGCTTCAGATTGGCGCAGCACCAGCTATTGCAGCCAATTGGGGAGTGAACCAGTAGATGGAAGACCTCTTTCTCTGTCTCTACTTCTCTCTCTGTAACTCTGTGTTTCAAATAATAAATAAATCTTTAAAAAAAAATACAAGGACTGGGAGATTGGATTAAGGTAGAGGAGTAAGGAGGGAGCCTACTGCTATAGTTTTTAAAAACATGGCGTGCAGTGTCAGGGAAAAGTTAGGGAGACAACAGGAGAGGAAATGACACAAATTGGAGTAACACAGTGGACCTACGTGGAGGGCATAGATACCCACAGCTCAGGACCCCAGCAGCCAAGAGCTTCCACACCAGCATTGGAAAGTGAGGTGAGACCAGACTGTAGCAGCCCAAACCACTGGCAATAAAGCTGCAGGAAGAGCATGGAGGGAATCCAGCTTGGAGCCCTGTGGGAGATAATGTAACTGCCAAACTAGAGGCGAAAAAAAGGGGGGACACGTTTCTCTCCACCTGATCACCCTGCAATGCTGTCCCCATAACAAGCTGATAGACAGTGGGTGCCATTTTGGACATACGTAACAGCTGTGCCAGCTTCTGTCTGTGCCCAGCAGCCAGACAAGTGGAAAACTCCTGAGTCTGGTGGGGCGAACTAACAAGGGACTGGGTGCTTGTGACTGTGGGAGGCTTGCGTGCCAGGACTGTGAAAACACTGAGGCTGCGTGGGAGGGCTCAGGGTGTGGCTGGGACTTTGGGCAGTCACTGTGGGAGGCTCCACATGCTCAGAGCTCCCTGGTTTCCTGGTGAGGGACATTGCTGCAGAATCTGTGCTCCCACCAAGGATTGCACAGCTCCTTTGTGTGGTCCTTGTGGCAGTGCAGATGAATATTCTACCCACTGGGGGTAGCATCCAGGCACTGGTCTCCTTTGAGGAGAGGCGGTGAGCAGAGTTTATGCCAACAGAGCAGAACAAACCTCCCCTCTGATAAAAGTTAGAAAAAAAGAGGAGATTTACCAGGCCCACTTGGGTGTGTCACCTTAGACACTGCCTTCACCCTGGAGCCCCAAACAGAGCTCCCTGGCCACACCCACCTCAAGCCTCTAGGTATTCACTATAAAAAAATAAAGAAAAACCACTCCACTAATTCACAGAGGCATAATCCAAAGATAAAACCTGTCACAGCGAAAAAAAAAAAAAAACAAAGAAGAAACCAACGAGTATCTCCACAAATGCCAAATAATAAATGCACCAATTCAAGAAACAAGAATATGGAAAACAACATGATGCCCCCAAAACAATACAACACTTCAATATCAGATTGTGAAGATGAAGATTGAAGAAACAGCAGCAATGGAATTCAAAACATTGATCATAGGATTACTTAGAAGTAATCAGAAGCAAATGCACAGACTAATGAAATCCTTACTTGATACGAAAGAAAATTTCTCCCACAAAATTCAGATTTTTTTAGACTGTGAGAGAGAGAGACAGAGGGAAAGGTCTTCCTTCCGTTGGTTCACCCCCCAAATGGCTGCTATGGCTGGCGCGCTGCTGCCGGAGTGCTGTGCCGATCCGAAGCCAGGAGCCAGGTACTTCTCCTGGTCTCCCATGCGGGTGCAGGGCCCAAGGACCTGGGCCATCCTCCACTGCCTTCCCAGGCCACAGCAGAGAGCTGGACTGGAAGAGGAGCAACCAGGACAGAATCCGGCGCCCCATCCAGGACTAGAACCTGGGGTGCCGGCACCACAGGCAGAGGATTAGCCTAGTGAGCCATGGCGCCAGCCCCAAAATTCAGATCTTTAAGAGAAATCAAGGGGCCGGAACCATGGCTCACTTGGTTAATCTTCTGCCTGCAGTGTTGGCATCCCATATGGGTGCCAGGTTCTAGTCAAGGTTGCTCCTCTTCCAGTCCAGCTCTCTGCTGTGGCACCGGGAGGGCAGGGGAGGATGGAGGGCAGTGGAGGATGGCCTAAGTGCTTGGGCCCCACACCCGCATGGGAGACCAGGAGGAAGCACCTGGCTCCTGGCTTTGGATCAGCACAGCTGCCACTTGGGGAGTGAACCAACGAAAGGAAGACCTTTCTCTCTGCCTCTCTCTTTCACTGTCTATAACTCTACCTGTCAAATAAATAAAAAGTTTTTTAAAAAAGGAGAAATCAAAATGAAATACTAGAAATGAAAAATTCAATAGAACCAATACAAAATGAAGTGGAAAGCCTTAACAACAGAATCAATGAAGCAGAAGAAAGAATTATCCAACACAGAAGACACACGCAGGAAATTATACAGTTACATGAAAAACATGAAGAAGAAACTAGAAAATAAACAACACTGTAGGAATCTAGAGGATACTATCAAATGACCCAATATACGGGTCCTAGGAGTTCCTGAAGGTGTAGAAAGTGAGAAATGATTAGAAGGCCTTTTTAGTGAAATAATAACAGAAAACTTCCCTAATTTGGAGAAATAAAGGGCATCCAAGTAAAGGAAGCACATAGAACTCCTAATAGACATGACCAGAAAAGATCTTCACCATGACACACTGTAATCAAACTCCCCACAGTAAAACAAATAAAAGATTCTAAAATGTGCACAAGAAAAATGCCATTCAACATGGATTAAAGATATAAATCTATGACCCGACACCATCAAATTATTAGAGAACATCAGAGAAACCCTGCAAGATATTGGCACAGGCAAAACACTTCTTGGAAAAGACCCCAGAGGCACAAGCAATCAAAGCCAAAATTAATAAATGGGATCATATCAATTTGAAAAGCTTCTGTATGCAAAAGAAACACTGAGGAGAGTGAAGAGGCAACCAAAAGATCGAGAGAAATTATTTGCAAACTATGCAGCTGATAAAGGATTAATAACCAGAATATATAAAGAGATCAAGAAACTCAACAACAATAAAACAAATAACCCAGTTAAGAAATGGGCAAAGGACTTAAACAGACAATTTTCAGAAGAGGAAATCCAAATGGCCAACAGACATATGAAGAGATCACTAGCCGTCAGGGAAATGCAAATCAAAACCACAATGAGGCTCACTAGGCTAATCCTCCGCCTTCCGGCGCCAGCACACCAGGTTCTAGTCCCGGTCAGGGCGCCGGATTCTGTCCCGGTTGCCCCTCTTCCAGGCCAGCTCTCTGCTGTGGCCAGGGAGTGCAGTGGAGGATGGCCCAAGTGCTTGGGCCCTGCACCCCATGGGAGACCAGGAGAAGCACCTGGCTCCTGCCATCGGATCAGCGCAGTGCGCCAGCCTCGGGGGCCATTGGAGGGTGAACCAACGGCAAAGGAAGACCTTTCTCTCTGTCTCTCTCTCTCTCACTGTCCACTCTGCCTGTCAAAAAAAAAAAATGAGGTTTCACATCACCCCAGTTAGAATGGCTCTCATACAGAAATCAACAAACAACAAATGCTCTCAAGGATGTGGGGAAAAAGGTACCCTAATCCACTGTTGGTGGGAATGTTAACTGGTAAAGCCATTGTGGAAGACAGTGTGGAGAAATACCTCAGAAATATGAATATAGACCTACCATATGACCCAGCCATCCATCTTCTTGGAATTTACCCAATGGAAATGAAATCGGCATATGAACAAGTTATCTGCACCCCCATGTTTATTGCAGCTCAATTTACAATAGCTAAGACATGGAATCAACCATAACGCCTGTCAACTGAAGACTAGATAAAGAAATTATGGAACAGGTACACCATAGAATACTACACAGTGGTAAAAAAAAAAAAAAAAAAAAGAAAAGAAATCCAGTCATTTGCAAAAAAAAAAAAAAAAAAAAGAATGAATCTGGAAAACATCATACTTAGTGATATAAGCCAGTCCCGAAGGGACAAATACCATATATTCTCCTTGACCTGTGATAACTAATAGAGCACTTAAAAGTCAATCTGTAGAAGTGAAACTGACACTTTGTAAAGCAGTAACTTGAACAGCCCTTGTTTTGACTGTTGATGAATAGTTTTTTTATACTATTTTTTGAACTATTTATTTAACATAGAGTTAAACATATATATATATATATATATATATAAAGTCAATTGAAAATAGATCTCAGTCAAAAATAAGAGTGGGAATAAGAGAGGGAGGAGGAAGAGAGGTGGGAATATGGGTGGAAGGGTGGGCAGAGTGGGAAGAATCACCATGTTCCTAAAGTTATGAGTATGAGGTTTATGAAGTTTGTAACTGTAAAGCTGTATAGTTCTGCATACATCCCTATGGACTTATTTCTAATGGTACAGTTTAAAAATTTGACCGAGACTCCAAATCCCCTTAAGCTGGGTAGTAAAAATACCATCCTAAGTTTTAAAGTTTTCATATTCATGGGATTAGGTGTTTAGTGATAATAACAGAATTAAAAAGGAGTGAATGCTCCAATGTGGAAGCAGTCCACACAGCATACTTATAGAATGACAATAGCTTTAAGTAGCACTCTGACCTCAGAATCGGCCCTTAAGGCATTCTGTTCTGGCTGAAAAGCCCATGAGAGCATTTCAGGAATGGAAAGCCAAGACAGTGTGGCAAAAAAAAATAAAATAAATAAAATAAAATAAAATCCTACATGAAGGATCTCTGTAAGTGAGACCCCAGTGGAAAGAAGTGGCCATCAAAGAAGAATGTACGTTTCTCTGAAGGGAGCAGAGAACTACCACTTTGCTTATGGCCCTGTCTAAATACTGATGGAGTTTGTGGATTCAAAAGGCTTCCATAGCCTAGGCAGCTCGTGTCAAAAGCCTCAGGTGATCACTGACATCATATGTGAAAGTGTCAATTGTTAAATTAACAACAAGACAAGTGCTTGGGCTCCTGCACCCTCATGGGAGACCAGGAGGAAGCACCTGGCTCCTGGCTTCGGATCATCGCAGTGCCGGCCGTAGTGGCCATTTGGGGGGTGAACCAACGGAAGAAAGACCTTTCTCTCTGTCTCTCTCTCACTGTCTAACTCTGCCTGTCAAATAAAAACTAATTTAAAAAATTAACAACAAGAGTCACTGTGCACTAACTTCCCATGTAGGACCTCTGTCCTCAAAGAGTTGTATTATAACTATGTCTAAGTGCTCCCAAAAGATGTATCATTCTTGGGTGCTTTGATAAAGTTAATTTTCTTAAAAAAAAAAAAAAAAAGAAGAAGAAGAAGAAGAACTGAAATTAACTTCAAGATACAATGACTTTGAACAGCCACTGTCTGGACTGTTGAGCAACAGTTTTTTTGTGTGTGTGTGCTAATTGTTGAACTCTTTACTTAGTGTAGAGTTGGTCTTCTGTGTACAAAGTTATACAAAAATGGATCTTAGTGGAGAATGGGACTGCAAATGGAAGAGGAAGAGGAAGGAGGAGGAGGGATGGGAGTGGGAGTGGGAGGGCGGCTCTGGTGGGAAGAATCACTCTATTCCTGAAGTTGTAGTCATGAAATGCATGAAGCTTGTATTCCTTAAATAAAAGGTTTATTGGAGGGGAAAACACACACAAGGACTCATCAGTCAGGATTGCTTTGCCTCATTCTGCATTTGCACCAGGCTGCTGGACTTCAACGACCAGCATTTACTAAGGATCTTTACCTCTGTTTTTGGCCACTGGTGCCCATCCTTTGAGAAAGCACTTCCTGAAAATCTCTCATAAACTCCACCATTCACGAATCCCAAGAAATCCAAAATCAATTCCACGTATTCTCCCAGTCACACATACTGGCATACACCTTAACAATTTTAATACATGTTACCCTTAAAGCCAGGATGAACCCACCGACCTCAATAGAATATACCATCTTTTTAAAACCAATTCCACAAGAGTACTTCCTGAGGAATCATGAGAAAATTCAATTAAAAAATAAGTTTATTTGGTGCAAAAATTTTGAAATCCCCAGATAGTTTTTTCATACTATGCATTTCCATGAACTGTCTGAAGATCCCTTTTATGTCTGGAGTTCAAAATTTTTGCACCAAAATCAGTATCTTTTAATTCAATTTTCTACAAGTTTTTTGAAATACCTTTTTATTTTAGCAATTTTGTGACACTTGCCATGTTTTAAATTACCCGTTTGACTTCCTCACCAATTTGCAGGCTCCATTGGCACAGGGGCTATAATTGCGTTGTTCATTATTAGTCTTGTTAGTCTCCTCACAGTGACAATGACACAGAAGACACTCAGTAAAAACCTACTGATGAACCGAATCGGTGGAAGGGGACATGATTCAGCATCATGGTGTCTCCAATGATGAACCGAATCAGTGGGAGGGGACATGATTCAGCACCATGGTGTCTCCAATGATGAACTGAATCGGTGGAAGGGGACATGATTCAGCATCATGGTGTCTCCAATGATGAACCGAATCAGTGGGAGGGGACATGATTCAGCACCATGGTGTCTCCAATGATGAACCAAATCAGTGGAAAGGGACATGATTCAGCACCATGGTGTCCCCAAGGAAGGACAAGTGTACAGTTATTTCCATGGCTCCTGCCTCAGAGGCTTCTTTGAACTCCCAATTAAACCTGTGCTTTTTCTAGGCCAAAACATGTGGGGTGGGGTATGGGAAGGGGTGAACAGGTATTTGTCACAGAGAGTAAGCCACCACTCAGGGACACCCACACTCCATTTCAGAGTGCCTGGGTTCGAGATCTGGTTCCACTCTCCATCCCAGCTTCCCACCAACGTGCACCCTGGGAGGCTTAAGTACGTAGGTCCCTGCCACCCACATGAGAGCCCTGGATTAAGTTCCTGGCCTCTGGATTTGGCTTTCCCTAGTAAACCAACAGGTGGGACATTTTCTCTCTCTCTCTCTCTCTCCTTCCCTCCCTCCCACTTTATCTCCCACCCCCAAACTGCAATAAGTATCTTAGAGTGATTCACAGCCCCCCAGCCTCTCCCTGGTTCACACTTCGCCCTCAAGCTGTAGCAAACCATTTGTCCCTTGTCATCCACACCTTGCTCTGTCTCACTTCCACTGCGCTGCATCATGTTCCTTCCCCGAGAGAGGCCCTGTTCCCCTTCTTCCCCCAGAAAAGGTTACTCGTCTTCCAGAGCTCAGCTCAGACATCAGCTCCTCCAGGAAACCTTCCCAGAATTCTCTCCATATTCCACTCTTTGCTCCCAGATGGTCCCATGTCTTTCCTCCACGATACCCAAGGCATGATGCTAACTATCATGGCAGATATTGGGTCGCTGTGAATCTGTATGTTGGCCTGTCCTTTTTCAGACAGAATGGCCTCATGAGTCAGAGCCATGCTCTCCCCTTTCATCTTTGTATCTCCAGGGTCCAACAGACAGCCTGAATTACTAACAAGTGCCTGGCCCGAAGGGTTTCTATTTAATGTTTTCCCTACCCCCAGGCCCTTAGAAAATTATAAACTCAGGTGAGATTCAGGACCTAGGTGCCAGCAGAATAGAGCTGACTCATCCAGGAGCCAGGTCCTAAATAAAGATGCCTGAAAATGGTACTTCAATGACATCTGAAGCAGACATGTGAAGCTTTTGCTGGACTGGAATCAATTTCCCCTTGTTGAGTGACTACATTGTGACTTCCTCACCCTTGGTCCATATGACCCAGGACTACCCGACCAATATTCTCCTCATCTCTGACCATAACAGCTGTTTCAGAACCAAGCATGTGATGCACACCACACCAATAAAACTCAACTAAGGATGTTCATGGGAACATATTCTTCTAGGAGAAATGCTTGCGTGAGAAAGGAGTTGGTAACACAGAGAACCGGAGTCCTCAAGGCCAAGGCCTTCAAGAACTCCACTCTGGATCTAGCCATGCCTTCAGCTAGTTCTTTCCCGGCAGTTTTCATTTCTGTAGAATGTCTGTCACTTGCTATAAGAATTCCAACACAATGTCCAACTTACATTATCACTTGAGCTATGAAACTCCATCACTAGTCCCACTTTGAACTCCAAAAGTAGTAGAGAGAGGCTGGCATTGTGGGCTAAGCCACCACTTGGATGCCCACATCCTGTATCAGAGTGCTGGTTCAAATCCTGTCTACCCACTCTGGAAAAAAAAAAAATCTAAATGAAAGATCTCTGTGAGTGACATCCCAGTGGAAAGAACAGGTCTTCAAAGAAGGAGGTACCTTTCTCTGAAGGGAGGAGAGAACTGCCACTTTGAATATGACCTTGTATAAATAAGATAAGAGTCAGTGAACTCAAAAGGCTTCCATAGCCTTGGAAACTCATGACTGGAGCACAGGGAGATTACTGATGCCATAAACAGGAGTGTCAATTTGTAAAGTCAACAACAGGAGTCACTGTGCACTTACTCCTCATGTAGGATCTCTGTCCTTAATGTGCTGTACATTGAGATTGAATGCTATAATGAGTACTCAAACAGTATTTTTCACTTTGTGTTTCTATGTGGGTGCAAACTGTTGAAATCTTTACTTAATGTATACTAAACTGATCTTCTGTATATAAAAAGAATTGAAAATGAATCTTGATAAGAATGGAAGGGGAGAGAGAGCGGGAAAGGGGAGGGTTGCAGGTGGGAGGGAAGTCATTGGTGGGGGGAGCCAATGTAATCCATAAGCTGTACTTTGGAAATCTATATTCATTAAATAAAAGTTAAAAAAAACCTATATGTATGAGATACATGATTTTGTTCCATTTATATAAATAAAAATTTGAATAAAAAAGTATGTATATTACAGTAAATAAATTTAAAAAGAAAAAAAAATCCTGTCTACTGATCTTCCAATACAGCTTCCTGCTAATGAACCTAGGAAAGCAGCAGAATATGGCCCAAGTACTTAGACCCCTGCCACCCACATGGGAGACCTGAATGAATTCTTGGTTCTTGGTTTCAGCCCAGCCCAGCCCTGGCTGTTGTAGCCATCTGTGGAGTGAACCAGCAGATGGAAGATCCCACTCTATCTCTCTCTATCACTCTGTCTTTCAAATAAATAAATGAATCTTATTTTTAAAAAGTAGTACTGAATAATAACTAGTGAAGGTTTCAATTTTTCCTGAAGTCTAAACAAACTGTATTTTTAATCCCTGAATTTCTCTAGAGAACTACTTCACTTGAAGTACAAAACAGGACCATTCTATAAATTTTTAAAATTATTTTACATTGGCAGTCTCTAAAACAGACTAAATAGGAAACTGGCCAGGCCCTGCACAAGTCTGGTCCAATACTACGTAATGTTATTCTCTAAACGTGTTATGATAAGAAACAGACGAAATGTCTGGGACATTTCAAGCAAAATAAAAGCATCAGACACTACCCTGAGGGATGAAGTTACAAAACTCCCAGATACAAGGTGGGACCTTTTGTGATGTGTGTAACTATAGGCACCTGTACCACAAAGTCTTCAGAACCCACTGGCTTAATATCTTTCCTCTTTGACATCCCTGTACAGAGGGATGGGGGCCTAGACTAGGGGCAGAGCAGGGTCTCTCATCTCAGGTTAGGAAAGCAGTCAGTAGTTGAATTGGTTTACTCAGAAAACAAGCTGGTAATGCTTAGGCTACTGGTAAACTGTAGAGAAATAAAGATAGTAATTCTGGTACACCACGCCTATAGCACACACAGGTTAAGGAAATCAAGTAGAAAAAATAACATATTTATATCGTGCTTTTCAAGTGTTTTCAATATGTTATTTTCTTATTTGATCATCACCGTCCTTCCACAGGCCTGTGATGGTACAGACCTGGAATTAATAATCGGACCAGAGAGACAAGAAAGGTAAAACCAAGGGGCATGACTTGTTCAAGATCACTTTGCTGGCAAGCTGCAGTACCAGAATCCAGATTTTGATCTTCCTGTCCCCAAAATAGATACTCTTGCTGTACCAGGTTGTTGTTCTGAAAATGCCAAGTGTCCACACAACTGGAAAGCAATTACTTTGGCTCTACACAAAGTGTCCTGTTTACTTGTGAGATACAAATACTAACTTCTACCATATGTTGCACTACATAACCAAGGCTACAAAACCAAAGAACACAGTGGAAACTTAGGTTTCAGAAAAAGTCACAGAGCTCATTTCACTTTGGAAGAAAGAATATCACATGAGAGAACACAACTGTTTTCTTTCGAGGACAAAAGCCAGGTGGCCAGCTTAATTCTTACGACAATTGGGGAAAAAAAAAAAAAAAAAACACGAAGTAGGTGATAAATAGATCTCTTCTGGACACACTGAAAGGGACAAAAAGAAGTGGGATGTTTTGTACTTGTGGATATAGGTTAGCAGTGTAGATAACCATAGGGCTTGCAAAATTAGGACAGATGGTCTGAAGCAGATTATTAAAGCTTTCTCTTTAGTCCAAAGATTTATTTGAAAACAGAGTTTTCTGTGTCTAAAATGATTCTGCAAACCACGGTCCATGGTTCAACCATCTGCTTTTCTGAATAAAGTTTTATTGGGTCACAACTACACCAGTACATAAGTTCTTAAGGTTTGAACAAAAAATTTAACAATCATAACTTTTCCCATTGATTATTAAGGTTACTCTGCACAGTTCCTATGTGACAAAGTTGTTTCTACGGTCGCACATTGTCATGCAGAGCAGAATTTGCTTATATAAATATATATAAGCATAAATCTGGCTTCTAAACCACTTACAAAAATGTTTTTTCAATTGCAATTGTGACCCACTAAGTGGATGAGGAAATCAATTTAGTGATGCAAAGAGGAATTTTTTAAAATAAATTAGGAAAAATAAGGAAAGGGGAGGGAAGGAGGAGAAGTAGAAGAAAAAAGAGACAAAGGGAAAGATCAAAGTGCAGCTTTGTGAGGACTTGTACCCAGTGTGTGTGTGTGTGTGTGTGTGTGTGTTGGGGAATGCTGTGAAATAAAATGTATTTTTTGCACAAAGGCACCAAAGTAAGTTTGAAAGTCACTGAGCTAAGAATTGTGTACACACAAAGAGGCTCAAGGACTGAGCCCTAGAGTCCCTAAAATCTTGAGTTTGGGTGGTGAGGAGAAACTATCAGAGAAAGCAGAGAACCAGCCAAGAGGTAGGAAGAGAACCTGGAAACCAAGTGAACCCCTGTTTCAAGAAGGAAGAATGACCAACAGGGTCCATTAGAACCCAGGTACTGTAGTGAGAACTGTAAGCACTCTCTTAGAATGACGATGATGCTAGTGATAAAAAAAGAAACCTGTAATATCCTAAATTCAATTATAACAGCAGGAGGACAGAGGAAGAAGAGTTAAGAGAGCACCTCTGGGCAATCCGGAAGGATGTATGAGTAAGCTGAAACCTTGATTTAAGTTCATCTGGGCCAACCAATGTCAATCTCAAGAGTTCTGGTTTAACAACACTCTTTAATGGAATAGTAAGAGCAAAAGCCCTGTTGGGATTGATTCAAGTCAGGAAGGAAAGTGCAAACTCAGAAACAAAGGATGCAGTAGTATAATGACACATCAGTACTTCACATGTATAAGATATATAACAAATTAAATAAATGTCAGAACACTTAGTGTAATTGGGCAGAAAACCTGAGGGTTCTTGTCTAGCAAAATATGTTACTATTACAAAATATGTTACTATTAAGGTGTAAATTATGTTCTGCTTCCTTTCTATACCTTTTTATGGAATCCCAGAACTAAAATGGTGCATAAGAGGTCACACAATTTATATCTAAGAATCACACTCAGTTACTATATGGAAACTTTTTCTATTTTCCAGAATTTTAGTACTGTTTTAAATCGTGTTTATAATGATTTTCCAATGTTTAAGTAACCTAGAACATGCTCCATTAATAAATTAATTTCACATCTGCTCTTATAAACCCCATTTCAAGCTTTCATTCTTTCCCCTGCTGCTTCTCTACACTCTTGTCCAAGATCTGCTTTCTTTTGCAGCCTGAGAGACATTAGTATTTCAACTCTCTCAAAAAAGCCACCATGTGCAAAATCATGATTCCCTTTCATTTCATTGAAGCTATAAAATTTACTGAAACTATTGCTTTTCTGCCTTTTTCCTATAGTTTTGGCGACCACCTGTGAAGATCCTTTGTTATCACACACTCAGCTACCAGGTGCTAATGCAGCTCCTGTTTCTGCTGATGGCCTGGCTCCTGGCTGATTCTCTCTTCCTTGCTTCCAGGATCTCACCTCCATTAAGAGTTTATTGAATGCAGTGTTGCACACAACATGTCCCAGGTGTCTGCTGTGTCCCATATTAGTGTTCAGCATTCCATCGAGCTGTTTGGATGCTAGAAGTCAGACAGCAAAAGGAAGAGATAACCTGACATTTGGTATTAGAATGAGGCACATGAAATGTGTAGGTCATGACGCATGGTCAAACACAAGGTGGTTTTCAAAAGACTCATGGAAAATGCATATTATGAAAAAAACTATACAAGGATCTCATTTTTTTTCAGCATCAAAATAAACATATATTTAAATTCCATTTTCCACGACCTTTTTGGAGTCCCTCATACAGGCAGTTTCATGTGGTTCAGCCATAAGTTCTTGAAAAATCTGCATGTCCTCCATGGCTGTTCATTGAACACTTTCTGTAATTCACCTCGATTTGCGAACTTCCAACAAACTGTTTCTTTAATACTGCCTTTCACATCACACATAAAATTTATAGCTTAAATGTGTGCTAAATGCTTACTATACAAGGCACTGGATTCAATATTGAAAATTCACAGTTGGAAACTCGGATGTGACCTTGGATCTTTACTACCTGGCAAGGGACTAAATGTTAGAACAATCCCAAAAATATTTATTTAATTAAAATTGAAATAAAAGTTATGAAAAACCATATGGAAGTACTGCAAAGAGTTTATGGAAAATGAAATTAGAAGAAATGCTTATTTTGATTCAAAATAATTTTGAGGGGCTGGCACTGTGGCATAATAGCTTAAGCCTCCTATTATGCCAGTATCCCATATTGGCGCCAGTTCAAGTCCTGGCTTCTCCATTTCCAATCCAGTTCCCTGTTGATGGCCTAGGAAAGCAGTGGAATATGGCCCAAGTGCTTGGGCCCTGTACCCATGTGGGAGACCTGGAAGAAGCTCCTGGCTCCTGGCTTCGAATCAGCCCAGCTCCTGTGTTACAGCCATTTGGGCAGTGAACCATCGGATGGAAGACCTCTCTCTCTGTCTCTGCCCCCTCCCCATAACTCTGCCTCACAAATAAAAAAATAAACCTTTAAAAAATAGTTTTTAAATCCACACATAGCTCTATCATAATTCATATTTTCCATGAACTTTTTGAAAACTTCTCATAAGCACGGATTTCAAAAAAATTTTGCACCCAAATAAGCTTATCTTTTAATACCATTTCTATGAACTTTTAAAAGTACCCTCACAACAGAAAGAACCTAAGTCAGTCTAAAAGGGTGGGGAAGGTTTCCCTAAGAAAGTGACTTTTAAGTTGAGAACAGAAGGTTGAGTGGGAGTTCAGAAAAGGAAATTTTCAGGAAGAAGAAAAAACAGCCGCAAGTCAGGTAGGAACTCTCGAAGAACTGAAGCACACAAGGCCACCAGGACAAGCGCAAAGTGAACAAGAAAGGAGGGCTCAAGAGAAGCAGGATGAGGGAGGCAGCCCTTACCAGTGTATGCCCTGCAGCCGTGAGAAGGAGCCACACAATTCGGCTTGAAGTAACAGCCTGATGGACTCACTGGCGTTTCGGAAGGTTCACTACCTACAATGCAGAGCAAGGACCCCCAGCAAACTATGGCCAGGGCAACAAACGCCTCTTTGGAAAATCAAGTTTCTCTGAAACCGCACCACACCTGTTTGTGAGACATTGGCCATGGCTGCTGTCTCCAGGTGGCAGGACTGTGTAGTTGATACTTACACAGCTAGAAGGATGGGGAGCCTTTAAAAAAAAATCAAGGGAATGCATATTATGAGAAAAGCACACATGGATTTCACACATTTTTGCACCACAGTGAGCTTGGCTTTTAATTCTATTTTCCATGAATGTGTTGAAGTCCCCTCGTGTCTGTGATTTGTTCCTTCACAGAAAATGTTTGGTGACCGCTGGTGAGGATAATGACTCAGAGAGCCCAACAAGGTGAGGAGGGGAAGTAGAGACATCTTGGGAGTCCAAGCAGGAAACACTGTCAGGAGAAGCAGCAGGCAGATGTGAGAAAATGCATGACATACAAGAGGACTTTTTAAAGTCCATAAGAAAAGAATGGAATGAAAGGGTGCAAAAACAATGAAAACCCATGCATGGTTTTTTTCATAACAACCGTTTTTCCATAAACATTTTAAAGAACCCTGTGGACTTGCCAGGCCTTGGTGATGGCTGGTGTGAGAAAGATGCGCCCAGAATAATGATCTGATGTTTTGGGAGAAGCATCTGGAGTTTTGGGGGGGACTTCTTAGGCAGTACAGAACCAAAGAATGAACAGGTTTAGGAGGACAGAGCAGGAACTGGTAATGAACTTTAGAAAAAGCCACCTGGAACATATTTATTACAAGGAGGCATAACTCGAATTCACATTCCATTCTCCAAAATTTGCCTATTGAAATTATTTTATTAAAAGGTTTTCCAAAATTTCTGCAGTTCATTTCAGCTCCTCCTGCTGTGTTTTCTTGCCCACACATCTGTTATCTAAGCCCAGCACAAATGGCCGGGCACATAGCTATGCTCACAAAACATTCCAAGGGTCAGAAGAGACCACACAAATCTTCCTCCACCACTCAGCTTTTTGGGTTTTCAGTACTTAAAGTATGTTTCGGGGGCAGACATGTGACCTAACAGGATGCCAGTTAGGGTGCCTGAACCTCATATAAAAGTGCCTGAGTTTGGAGCCAGCGATGTGGCACAGTGAGTTAGGCTGCCTCCTGCCACACCAACACCCTGCATGGGCCCCAGTTCGAGTCTCTGCTGTTCCATTTCCAGGTCAGCTGCCCGCTAACATGCCTGGGAAAGAAGCAGAGGATGGCCCAAGTGCTTGGGGCCCTACACTCACTCGGGTGACCTGGATGAAGCTCCTGGGACCTGGCTTCTGCTGGCACAGCCCTAACAACTGCAGACATTTAAGGAGTGAACCACGGGATGCTAGACCCCCCCATAACTCTCATTTTTAAATAAATTAAGTAAGTCTTTAAAAAAGTAAAAGTTCTTGAGTTTGAGTCCTGGTTCTAATCCCTGATTCCAGCCAGTGCAGGCCCTAGGAGGCAGGCTCATGAGGTACACAGAATCCTGGATAAGATGATCATAGATTTATCATCAAAAACTTTGGAGGACATAGGGGATGATGCATTTAAAGCAGGAGAAGAAAAAACTGTTAATCAAGAATCCTATAGACAGCAAAAAATACAACTTCCTCACCCTAAATTTCCCTCATAGTATGTACAGGTTAAGCATCCCTCAAAAATCTGAAAAATCCAAAATCCAGAATGCTCCAAAATCTAAAACATTCTGAGGCTAACATGACATCATAAGTGGAAAATTCCACACCGGACCGCATGTGACGGGTCACAGTTAAAAATGCAAGCCCAGGGCCCTGCATTGTGGTGCGGTGGGGTCAGGTGTTGTCTGTGATGCCAGTTCCCATCCTGGAGCGCCAGTTCAAGTGCCAGGTGTTCTGCTTCCAGTCCAGGTCCCTGCTAAGGCACCGTGGAAGGCAGCAGAAAATGGCCCAAGTGTTGGGCGCCTGCCACCCACATGGGAGACCCAGATGGGGCTCCTGGCTCCTGGCTTCAGCCTAGCCCAGCTCCGACCTTTGCAAGCAGTTAGGGTTGAACTAGAAGAAGGAAGATCTCTCTCTCTCTCTCCCCCTCTCTCTGTCACTCTGCTTTTCAAATAAATAAATAAATAAATATTTCTTAAATGCAAGTGCACCAAAAATATTATATCAAATTACCATTAGGCTATTTGTATAAGATGTAAATGAAGAATAAATGGATTTAGTGTTTAGATTTGGGTCCCATCCCTAAGATATCTCATTAGGTATACGCAAATATTCCAAAAGCAAAATTCCAAAATATTCTGGTCCTCAATATTTTTAAAAAGTGATACTCAACTTGTATCCTTAAATAACTTTTTTTACATTTCTTTTAAAGCATATTTCATAATAAATAAAAATCACATTCATATAGATTTACATTTTTTTTTAAATTCCAACACAGGATGAAAACTGTGTATTTTACTACCACACAGTTCCAACCATCAATCATATAATAAATTCCAGAAAGCCCTTCTCATCTTCCTTTTGGGATTTGTGCCAGAAAGAGTGAGGCTTAAATTTTAGCTGACAACACTTTGAGTGTGTTACCTTCAAAGTGTCACAGGATCCCGTGGAGTACATCCATGAACATCATTCTGAAATCCCACACAAGCATTTACATTTGGAAAATCAAGCCAAAAACACATTTTTATGTTACTTTGTCACATGTTGTTTGGCACAACTTTAAAAAAAAATGTGTGCGTACTCCCCAAAGTGACATTTTCCTCAGGGAACAAGAAGGTCTTGTAGTAAGTATGACTAACATTACTTCTTCCAAAAACAGTCGACACATGCTATCCATTTGGCCACATATGGTTACTTGCAAGAAGTGATTTAAAAAAAAAAAAAAATGAAAACTGCCTTCAGGCTACGTGATTTCTATAGCCATTAAAATTGGCCAAAAATAAACAAGATTACAATCAATCCACTTCACAGCACAGTAACAATAATGGCATTATTTTTATGTTTCTCAATATTTCCGTTCAGTTTTCAAACAATCAGACATTCTCTAGGTACATGGACATTACCTGCAAAAAAGACTCCCAACACCTTCATGGCTAGGCTCATGCCAACAGAGGACATGACACACCTGAGGATTACGCATTCATCATAAAGTTCTTCTTACCTAACAGTTAGTCATGTATACAGCATGGAAAAGTAGTCCAAACACACAGGAAAAACAAGCAGGACTTAAGATGTCTCCTGGCTAGGTGTGCTTGCTTGATATTCTGTATAGGTGCATTTAATCTTTCCTATAAATTTGAAGTATTTGCAACATGAAAGAAGCTTAATAATTCTGAGAACACTAGAGGTCTTCAAAAAGTTCATGAAAAATGCATTTGATAAAAAGAAAAAAAAAACTAAGCACAGATTTCAAAATGGGTTGTAACAAAATAAAGTGATCTTTTACTCCCACTTTCCTAGAACTCTTTGGACGCCCTTTCATATATTTAAAGAACGTGGGGAGAGTGCTGGTCTCGCAGGTAAGCTGCCAGCTGGCATCCCCACACCCTATGTCACCGTACCTAGGTTCAATACCCAGCCCCACTCCTGCCTCCAGCTTCCTGCTCATGCACACCCTGGGAGGCAGCCATGATGGCTCAAGTACTTGGGTCTCTGATGCACATGTTCGAGACCTGGATTGAGTTCTGGGCTCCTGGCTTTGGCATGGCCTAGCCTTGGCTGTTGAAGGCATTTGGAGAATGAACCAGCAGATGGGAGTTCCATCCCCCCATCCCAATAAATACATTAAAAATGTTAAAAGTATCTTCCTAATATACTTTCTCTGAAAATGCTGTTGTATAAACTTGGATTTCCAAAAATATTACAATAAGCGATTCTAGAAGTTATTAAACTAATTGCTCCCAAGGAACCATAACTCCCTGAGTGCACATCCTTGTGTAGTCCCCTCTGGCCCACTGGTAAGGCCACTAGCATCAACAGTGAAGCCCCCAAATCAGCCAGCTTCCAAATGAACTCAGGCAAGATTAGCAGAACTGGCCAGCTGAGCCAAGCCCAAATTGCTGACCAATGAATTATGACAAAAAAAATCAAAGTATTGTTCTTTTAAGCCACTGAGTATTTGGGGTTAATTTATTATGTAGCAATAGACAACTAATGCCTGATACAGGACAGAAGAGGTACAGGATTGGCTAGAAGAAAGAGTAAAGATTGATGTGATAGGCTGAGAAATGGCTCCTCGGCAGGTATCCACAGCCTCATCCTGAATACAGTGAACATTACACAGCAAAAACAAAAGGGTCTTCACAGATGTAATGAAGTTAAAGACCTTGAGATGAGGGGCTCTCCTGGGTTATCTGAGTGTGCCCTAACTAAACACATGTATCTGTTAAGAGGGAGATCACACAGGCAGAGAAGGCAACAGGACACAAAGACAAGAAATGACAGCAGCCACCAGCAGCTGGAAGAGCCGAGGGAGGAGCAGCCTTGACAACATCTGTAGAAGAGGACTTCAGGAAGTTTTGGAAAGTGGGATTAAGCCGGCGCCATGGCTCACTAGGCTAATCCTCCACCTGCAACGCCGCCACACCGGGTTCTAGTCCCAGTTGGGGCACTGGATTCTGTCCCGGTTGCCCCTCTTCCAGGCCAGCTCTCTGCTGTGGCCCGGGAGTGCAGTGGAGGATGGCCCAAGTCCTTGGGCCCTGCACCCCATGGAGACCAGGAGAAGCACCTGGCTCCTGCCATTGGATCAGCGCGGTGTGCCGGCCGCGGCAGCCATTGGAGCGTGAACCAACGGCAAAAGGAAGACCTTTCTCTCTGTCTCTCTCTCTCTCCCTGTCCACTCCGCCTGTCAAAAAAAAAAAAAAAAAAAAAAGAATAAGAAAAAAGACAAGTTAGAAACTCTCATTCTTAGTCGTGCCTACGTGGAGTAAGTGTTTATCATAAAATTCATTGGTATTTAATGATTCTGTGAATTTCATTAAATGCTGTTACTTGAAGTAAATATTACTTTATATTTTCAAAAATTACAACTTAAATCTGGAGGTGAACTAAGAAAAGAAGAAACTGTCAATAATAATCCTACTAAAGAGAAGGAGGCTTTATTACAGGCAAAATGTAAGAGTTTAAATGAAGATGGCGGCAGTGATAATGTGTAAGAGAGTGAATGTCATTAAAATTTCAGAAGAGATGATGGTGTTCATAATAAGGTGATGACAAAGATGGAGGTAAAAGAAGAAAGGGAATGATGGCAGTATTTTGATGTCATTAATAAAAATCACATTGAAAGAGAGAAGTCCAAAAACAGCCAATGATATTGAAGGAGAAGAACAAAGTCAGAGGACTGACTTTAAGGTTTACTGTAAGGATACAGTTGTAATTATAGCACGGTGTGAATGAACAAATAAGAAATAAATGAGTGGAAAAGAATGGACAACTCAGAAATACACACATGAAAACAATCAACTCATTTTCGGCCAAAGAGCAAAGGAATAGAGTGCAGGAAGCATAATATTTTCGATAAATTTGCTGCAACAACTGGAAATCTACATGTGAAAAAGTTAGTCTAGATACAGACCTTATAGCTTCCACAAAAATGGATCATAGATTAAAACATGAAATGCAAAACCCATTAATTTCTTCAGGATAATATGGGAAAAATTTATGCAATCTTGGGTTTGGCAATGACTATATAGATACAATACCAAATGCATGGCCCATGAGAAAAGAATCCGTAAGTTGAAATTCATTAGTTTTGCTCTGCATAAAGACACAGTTGAGAGAAAGAAAAGACAAACTAGCTACTGGAAGAAAATAATTGCAAAATATATATCTGATAAAAAAAACTACTATACAAAATACACAAAGAGTTCTTAACACCTAATAATAAAAAAGCAAAAAATATAATTTTAAAAATATGAAGATATGAACAGACAACTCCCGATATATATATATATATATATATATATATATATATAGCACATAAGCATGTGAAAAGATGTTTAATGTGCTATTTCATTAGGGAATTACAAATTAAAAAACAAAATACCACCACACACCTATTAGAATTACAAAACTAGAAAACAAAGACATCACCCAGTGCTATTAAGGATGTGGAGCAATAGTGACTCTCATTCATTGTTGGTGGGAATGTCAAATGGTTACAGTATGATGATTTCTTACAAAATAAATATAGTATACTATCCAGCAATCACTGCCATGGTATTACCAAAGTGGGCACCCAAAAACCTGCACACACATGTTTGTAGACGTGTTATACATAATTACAAAAACCTGAAACCAGCCAAAAAAGGCATTGAATAGGTGAATAGAAAAACAAACTATGGAACATGCAAATGACAGAGTCTTACTGTGTAGTAAAGAGAAATGAACCATCTACAAAAGACATGGATGAGATATTTATATATGTGTGTGTGTGTATACATATATATATATATAGTAAGATTCTCTCTCCCTCCAAATGAAAGAAATGATGTAAAAAGTCTACAGACTGTATGATTCCAACTATATGACATTCTGAAAAGGCAAAACTATGAAGACGGCAAAAAGATCAGTGATTGCTAGGGATTAATAGAAAGAGCACAGAGCATTTTGGGGGTGTGAAATTCTTTCATAATTCTCTAATGGTGTGTGTGTGCTGCTGTATACTTGTCCAGTCCATAAAAGGCACAACATAAAGAATTCTAATGTAAACCACAGACCCCAGTCAGTAGTATATCAATATTGTCTCATCAATTTTAACAAATGTAGTACATGAAGGCAAGATGTTAGTTGTAGGGGAAATCAGGGAGAGTTGAGAGGGAATATATAACTTTCTGCTCAACTTTTCTGTAAATGTAAAACTCCTAAAAAATAAAGTCATTAATTTCAGAGAAAAATTTTCAAGTATAACATAATGATCTTAGTGTGACATAAGTTGTGTAGGTACATGTGTTTTACTTGGAGGAAATATAGGATTGGTAGATATGTCTAAGAAACACAAGAAATGGATGTACCTGTAGAAGAAGAAAAATAGCAGTCTTTGTCAGGAGTCTAAGAAGCATCAGCAGTTAGGAACAGGTGGAGGAGCCAGCAAAGAAGCAAGGGGTGGGGATGAAGTTTAGTGGAAGTCAAGAAGAAACAGAACAGGTTGCTTTATAAAGCAACTTTCAATTCTGTTCTGTTCAAATGCTGCATAAATATAAATTAGTTTGTGACTATTGGGAAACAATGTGAAACACAGGCTATTTTTAGGAAAGCAGAAAGGATGTAAGCCAATTTTTAATTAGTTGAATAAAGCAAAGGGTTTGAGAAATAAAATTGCAAGTGCGGGATCATAATTGGAAATTATGATTAAGAGACAGAGGAAGGCCAATCACTGTTCTGTTGACTCATTCTGAAAATTGCAAGGCAACTTTTGCTTTGCAGGACCTAAAAGAGGGGATTCAGATTTTGAGATGAGCTTTGCTGTTTTTGTTGCTTTTGTTGACATACCATATATCTAGCTGATGGTATTCTGGGGAATGTTGAGATGGCCAATGTAATACTCCCCTTGCCGTGGAGATTTATCAGAAAGCAAACAGCGACAAAGGATATACTCTTTAAGAGGTAAGATGACCTGCTTACAATGTACCCATCCCCTCATATACTGAGATTTTCCTGCGGTGAGAACATTTGAAATTTACTCTTGAAGCAATTTTGAATTTATAATACTGTTATTAGTTCTATTCACCACATTGTACTATAGTCTCAAAAAATCTTCCCCTTGTCTAAGCCTTGGTTTTTCAGTCACAGTTGGAGACTTTATCAATACAAGAAAGCACACAATGTTTGGGTTAACAAATATTCAAACATGGACATATAGAATACAACTACATACATTTACATATATCTAGTAATTAATATTAAGGAAATATGTATTATATTCAAATACATATTGAACACCCACAAAATTTGATCTTATAGTAGGCCATAAAAAATCACCCCCAGTCATAATCTATGTAATATGAACCAAAGCTTTTTAAAAAGGGAAACTAAATATAAAAATAAATTCTCCATTTGCATGTTAAAAAGAAAATATTCAAATAACTCATTAAGTTAATAGAGAACTAATACAGAACTTAACATGACTGAGGGACAGGTAATTGGGGCAGTGGTGAAGACGCTCTGTGGGACACCAGCACCCCGTATCTGAGGGCCTGGGTTTAAGTTCCAGCTTCACCTCCAGTTCCAGCTTCCTGAATGCACACTCAGGGAAGCAGGGGGACAGGGCTCCAGTACGTGGGTCCCTGCTACATGAGAGAGCTGTGTGAGTTCTTTGCTGGGCTTTGGCCCAGCCTAGCTTCAGCTGTTGCGGGTATCTGTGGAGTGAACCAGCATACGGGCAATCTCTATGTCTCTCACTCTTCGCTCTATCTCTTTTACTTTATCTCTCCCACTTCCTATATTTTAAATGAATAAGAATAACTAAATAAAATATGTGTATATTTATGGAGCACATTGTGATTTTTATATATGTATGAATTAAGAAAAGAGTCATTCAGACTAATTAGCATATCCATTCATTGCATTTTGTGGTGAGAAGGTTAAAAACCTATTTTAGGAATTTTGGAACCTGCATCAGGTTATTATTAGCTGTGGTCACCAGACAGTGCAATAGATCACTAAAACTTCCTCCTCTAGGCTACCCTTTGGTCAGTATCTTCCCTTTTCTCACTCCCATTCCCAGCACCAGGAAACCATCAGCCTCCTTTCCACTCTCCGCTTCTAGGTATTTAGCTTTTCTAGATTCTATGTGTAAGTGAAATCATACAGTAATTTTTCAATTCAGATCATGTAAACATTTTATCCTTTTTGGTCAAATACTTATTTTCATTCCCTATAGTTGAGATAAACATATTTGTATTATTAACATGATTCTTTCAACAGGTCTTCAAAGAAGGAGGTATCTTTCTCTGAAGGGAGGAAAGAACTTCCACTTTGACTATGACCTCATCTAAATAAGATAAGAGTCAGTGAACTCAAAAGGCTTCCATAGCCTTGGAAACTCATGACTGGAGCATAGGGAGATTACTGATGCCATAAACAGGAGTGTCAATTTGTAAAGTCAACAACAGGAGTCACTGTGCACTTACTCCTCATGTAGGATCTCTGTCCTTAATGTCCTGTACATTGAGATTTACTGCTATAATGAGTACTCAAACAGTATTTTTCACTTTGTGTTTCTATGTGGGTGCAAACTGTTGAAATCTTTACTTAATGTATACTAAACTGATCTTCTGTATATAAAAAGAATTGAAAATGAATCTTGATAAGAATGGAAGGGGAGAGAGAGTGGGAAAGGGGAGGGTTGTGGGTGGGAGGGAAGTCATCAGGGGTGGGGGGAAGCCAATGTAGTCCATAAGCTGTACTTTGGAAATCTATATTCATTAAATAAAAGTTAAAAAAATGGTTCTTTCAAAATATGCAGTTATTTGTCTGATCATGGTCAAATTCGGGACATTCTTCTTTTTTTGTTTGTTTTTCTTAATTAGTTTACCTTGTAGTTCTTCATTTTATCTAAGCATATGTTAAAGCTACTTATCAGTTCCTTTCTTTCAAAATTAATATTTTTGGATTTTTCTGAATTGTTTCGGTGGGTTTTTGTTTCATTTTATTTTTAAATAATTTTTTCAAGATAAATCTTCAATGATTATAAACCATGTTTCACAAAGATATCTATTAAGATCAAGTGCCTCTCTCTCTTTCTTCTTTTTAAATATGTATTGAACAACTGCCCATTCTCTCCTCCCCAGCCCTCTAGAAACCATTAAGAAAGTCTCCACCTCCATGAATGTGACATGATAGATAACTCACATATAGTGGAGTCAAAGTAATTTATTCTGTTATTGGCTTATTTTGTTTTTCCTAATATCCTCCAGGTTCATGCACCATGTCATGAATGGTCAGATAACTTTTCTGTTTAAAAGCTGAATACCATTCTACTGTATATACACTATATGCATTTTTCAAAATTCACTTATCTGTCAATGGACATTTGCTTTTTTCCATATCTTGGCTCTCATGAATAATGCTATCAGGAGCAGAGGAGTCCAGATCTCTCTGTGAGATCCTGATTTCAATTCTTTTGGATGTGTGTCCAGTGAAAATATATTTCAACTTTGAATTTTCTTGAGGTATGTTCCATACCTGATGAATCATTTTGCATCTCTTTCAAGATTTATTTTTTATCTATCTCTCTATCTATGTATTTATGTATTTAAAAGGCAGAGTTACAGAGAGAAAGGGAGAGACAGAAATTTTCCATCCACTGGTTCTTACCCCAAAGAGCAACAATATCCGCAGCTGGGTTTGGCCAAAGCCAAGACCCAGGGACACCATCCGGACCTTCCCTATCAGTGGAAGGGCCTCAAGTACTTTAGTCACAGGTAACTTAGCAGGAAACTGCATTGGAAAGAGAGTAGCCAAGAAATGAATCAGTGCACTGATATGGGATGCCGGCACTGCAAGCTGCAGCTTAATCCACCAAGCCACAAGACTGGCTGGCCCTCCACCCCCCACCCATTGTACATCCACACCAACAATGTATAATGGTAAGGATTCCAATTTCTCCACATCCTTGTTAATACTTACTATTATTTTTCTTTTATAGTAGCCATAATAGATAGTGAACTATTAATTCATAGATGTTAATAGATGTGAGGTACTATCCCACTTTTTTTTTAATTTGAATTTCTCTGGTAATTAATAGTGTTGCGCACTTTTTCATATAACTGTTGGCCATTTATGTGTTCCAATCTTTCGTCCATTGTTAAAAGGGTTAGTTGTTTGGCTATTGAGTTGTGGGAGAAACAATATTTTAGAAATTAACTCTTTATCAGATAAATGATTTGCGAACATTCCAAGTTACCTTTTCATTTTGTTGATTGTTTTGTTTGTTGTACAATTTTGAATATGGGAAAACATAGATAGCCCAGAAATAAGCCTATGCATGTACAACCAACTGATCTTTGACAAGAGTTCCAAGAATATGCAACAGAGAAAGGATAGTTTCTTCAATAATGGTTTAGGAAAACTGTTAAACATGTTTTTAAAAAAGTAAATTGGGGCCCCAGCATCACACCAGGCACAGAAATCAACTCAAGATGGATCAAGGACTTAACTAAGAATTTAAAAGCCTGAAACTATAAAACTCTTAAAGGAAAACATTGGGGAAAACTTCTTGACATTGGTCTTGGAAATGATTTCTTGGATATGACATTAAAAGCACAGGTGATAAAAGCGAAAATTGACATGTGGGACTACCTCAAACTAAAAAGCTTTAGCACTGTGATAGATCTCTTCCTTTGACATACATTTTTACTTAGCTCTAAACATTTTGCAGATAGTTTAACAGCTTTGTGGACTTTGTTTGACAATCTAATTTTACTGAGATTCTAGTAATAGGGGAACCTCACAGATTTAAAAAGCTGGGAACCTCTAGTCCACAAAATGAAGTAATTACAAACTGCAATGCAGCTTCAGCCTTAGCAAAACTATGAACCATAACTCCATATGTTTATAAACTTTCTGGTAACAGTTCTCTGTCTATTTTTTTAAGATTTATTTATTTATTTGACAGGTAGAGTTACAGACAGTGAGAGAGAGAGAGACAGAGAGAAAGATCTTCCTTCCATTAGTTCACTCCCCAAATAGCCACTATGGCTGGCGCTGCACCGATCCGAAGCCAGGAGCCAGGAGCTTCTTTCTGGTCTCCCATGTGGGTGCAGGGGCCCAAGGACTTGGCCCATCCTCCACTGCCATCCTGGGTCACAGCAGAGAGCTGGACTGGAAGAGGAGCAACCAGGACTAGAACCCAGCGCCCATATGGGATGCCATGCCACAGGCGGAGGATTAACCAAGTGAGCCACGGCGCCGGCCCTCTCTGTCAATTGTAGGATCAAGCTGTTCTTGGAAGTTGTTGTGGCAGATGGTCTCAAGGTGCTGACCAATACTTGAAATAATAGGTAATAGGATACAAAAAAAAGCAATAAGTAATCAGAATTTTTAGGTTTCAGAGGAGGGGGATGGACAATAAACTGCTTGGCAGAGGAAAGCAACTTGGAGGATAATAAACAAGCCATTTTCTCCAAGGGAGAAGACAGTACTAGTCATCCTGACTAATGCAACCCTTCAGTCCTCTGGGGAAGAACTGGAGTGCTGGAATTCCTGATGGATGCATGCTGTTAAGCAGTAACCACTGTGTTTCCCTTTTGCAACTGGGAATTTGTATATATTCTGTTCCTCATTCATGACTGTAGACTGGATGTATTGAAGGCGGGCACAACATTTGCTAATTGATAGGCTATGAGCAACTATAAATAAGCTTGATGGAAATGATAGTGCATCACCCATAAAATGCAACTTAAAGTTGATGGAGCAAAAGGTGGGCTCATTTTTGAAGGGTTGTGTATTTTCTAAGCACGGAGAAACACACAACCAAGCGGGTACCCAGGGAATAATGGGTCATCAATCATACATACTGGTCAATATCCATTCTCACTATCTTCCTTCGTCAAAAATTATTAAGGACATGGTTAAAATTAAAGGAACACAATCCTGAGTTCTCCATACAGCTGAATGTGAGCACATGTCTAAATGTTGCCCAGTGACAGCTAACAAGAAATTTGAAGTGCAACTCCTAGGAAGGCGGGGTTTTGTGTTTGTTGTTTCAGAGTGAGAGGGAACGCCTGTCTTTGTTCTTCCCTCATTTCTATTGTTTGTCTATGGTGTCTGCAACTCCAACAGTCATCTTAGATATCACAAGAACCACTTCCTTGGAATGACTGAGAGAGCAGAAGGAAATTCAAGTTTCTGATTTATAAGGACCTCCTTAACAGACATGAGTATATCTGGTATCTATTATGTACTATTAAACCAGTTAGAAAAAGATGCTGTTACATTGATGTATATTGATATATGCTAACATTGATGTATGCTTAGTCAATTGTTTTAACTTTTGTTTTTGAACTGTTTCAGATTCTTTATTTGACCTCCTTGATTCACCATCAGCCAAGAAATATGAGCTAATACTTGAATATTATTAAAATAGTACTAATCTCCTATATACCGACTTTACTATTTAGTTTACAAGCTATTTCAATATTATATGATTTGATAAGATCATGCATATATTTATGGAAATAATTTTGATAATATTAAATATTGCCATCATCTTGATATGTGAACACTTTTAGCTTTATGTAAATGTTAAAAGCAAACACCCCATTGAATTTAATCTTATTTGATATTCGTATTTCATGCTTTCTTCTCTTTGGGTTTACCCAGTCTTAGTTCACATTTTAATTTCAACCTTTTTGAATCTCTTTCTTTTTGAAAGAGTTGATAATTTGGTCTAATTTATTGCTCAAATCTGAAGATATGTTCAAAGATGAGTTGATTCAATTTACAAGTATTTTATTTTGTATCCAATTTACTTGACATGTTATATAATTTCAGTAATATATTGTTTTATTTTCAAAACTTACTGGATTCTTCATTCCGTTTCTAAGTAATGATATAAAGAAAATCCCATTTTGAATTTTGCAGTCAGCAGGTTCAGTTGTCCTCCTACAGTTCAGATGAGACAGTCACAGTCAGGACAGGTGTGTCAGGATCCAGACACACCCTGATGCAACTGACGTCACTACTGAGGTAGGAATGAGGGATAGGGGCTTAAAACTATGCGTGACTCTCTCAGTCTTGATGTTATGCAGGGAATGACCGGGAGTAAGGGAGTAAGGGAAGGGGAGAGAGAGAGAAAGAGAGAGAGAGGTCTCCCAAATACTGGTTTGCTCCCCTACATGCCCACAAAAGCCAGAGCTGTGCCAACCCAAATCCAGGAGCCTGGAATTCAATTCAGGTCTTCCACATGGGTGGCAGGGGCCAAGTACTTGAGCATTCACTTGCTGCTTTTGAAAGAAATTAAATAAATAAAATTCTGAAATGTTTACATATGTGATATGTGGGTTCATCTGCCTCTGACCCCACAATTAGGGTCAAGTCTAAATTTTAAAAACCACCACAGAAAAATACAATTATGATGAAATATTTGGAGAGATGTTGAATATGTTCCAAAGCTTCCTCCACTCATAAATATTGAGATTATGTCAGCATATTCACTGTAACTGTGATCACTAATAAAATGACCATGAAAGTCACATGGTCTCTCTGTATCAGAAGCACAAAATCCCAAACCCCTACCATCATAGAGGCCTTCCATCTGAATCTACTAATTGGTTAAGTAATATTCACTTCACCATTTGAATATGTAAAATATTTTACATTTTCTTCACTTATTATAAATTCTTATGTAACTTGTATGTGTTGTTCTGGCTTTGGAAATATAATTGTGTATATACAGCTGCCAAAGTCATTGCTGATTGTTCTTCTACTCCTTTTATTCCAAGCAACAAATGTAATTTGCCCTCTTCTTCCATGAGTCCAGCATATGCTGATGCAGCCAACTGCACATAAAAAATATTCTTCTCCAAATTCCAGAAATTTCTGAAAAGCAGCAATTGAATGTGTCTCCCGCTGAGTGGTACACAGAATCTACATCAATGAAGTGCTGGGTAGGCACACCAGAGTGCAATCGTGCCCCTGTGCAGGCCCTTATTCTGTCTCCAGCACTTGCCACTTCAGCACTGTCTGCTTTGCATCTCATTTGTGTATTCTGGTTATACTGAGGATGGCTTGGTCTGTACTGAGCAGGTACAGAAGGTACAGAGTTTGTTTTTTTTTCTTCACATTATCCTTGAACAATACCATACAACAACTGTTCACATAGAATTCATATTGTATTAGATTTTGTAAGCAATCTGGAGATGAGTCAAAAAATACAGGAGTATATGCATGAGTTATATGAAAATACTATTTTATGTAAGCAACCTCAGGAATAAGTCTGGTGTCCATGGGAGGTCCTAGAACCAACCCCTGTGGATACTGAGACTTTCTTTTGTTTTGTTTTGATGTTTAGGGAAGAGAGACACAGAGTGAGAGAGACAGAGACAGACAAAAATGGATCTTCCATTTTCTGGTTCACTCTTCAAAAGACCATAACATCCAGGGCTGGGCAGGCCAGAAGCCAGAAGCCAAGAAGTCGATTCAGGTCTCCCATGTTGGTGACAGTGATTCAACTAACTGACCCATAAGTTGCTGCCTCCCAGGGTGCTTGTTAACAGGAAGTTGGTGTACCCTGTTTGAGACAGGACCCAAACCCTAGCACTTGGATGTGAGATGTGAGCATTCAAGAGGTATTTTAATCACTGCCCCAAATGCCCACTCCTTGTTTTAATTTAATGAACTATTTTGTTTTCTTGACCAACATGTGTGAACTCAAAGGACTCCCTGGATTTAATTGCTTTCTAGACCATTGTAGGAAAGAATCACAATGCCACAATGACAAAGAGCAGAAGAGTTATTTGTGAGAATGACAAAAATATTACAGAGCTCACCAGACAGTATCAGTAGGAAACAATATCTGCCCTGAGGTCTCACAAAGGGAACTTTTCTATTTCCTTACCTTATAGTTATAATGCTATTCAATGTTAATTGATCATTCATCTTTTCAACATGTCATAGTAAGGTATAAGGAGTTGTACAACGAATTTCAAAGGAGATGATTCTCCTTAATAGGAACAGATTTTTCCATTACATGTTTTGGGAAGACTTGTTTTACCACTGAAATAGTAATAAAAAGAGTTTGTCTTGCTCAATTGGCCCTGATGGACTATGGTGGTCTTGCCTTCCTCCCACATTGTGGTGGAAGTGCATTGACCCTAATTTTTTTTTTTTTTTTGACAGGCAGAGTGGACAGTGAGAGAGAGAGAGAGACAGGGAGAAAGGTCTTCCTTTACCATTGGCCGCTCCCATGGCCGCTGTGGCCGGTGCACCATGCTGATCCGAAGGCAGGAGCCAGGTGCTTCCTCCTGGTCTCCCATGTGGGTGCAGGGTCCAAGGACCTGGGCCATCCTCCACTGCACTCTCGGGCCACAGCAGAGAGCTGGCCTGGAAGAGGGGCAACCGGGACAGAATCTGGCACCCCAACCAGGACTAGAACCCCGTGTGCCGGTGCCACAGGCAGAGGATTAAGCCTACTGAGCTGCAGCACTGCCAGACTCTAATTTTTAAACGCAAACTTGAGATTACATTTTCAGTGTTGACAATTTGAAATACCAATCATATGAGAAGTATTTGTAAAGAATTGATACATCTTCTTCTCATAAGCAAATGCATGTTTGGAAACTAACCTAAAAATAGAGATGAGGTCCAAACCCAAAACTCTCCTACTGATTTATCTTATTAGATAAAGAGAAAATTTTATATTAAGAGAAAATTTCAGAAAAGATTATACATGGGATACACAAAGGAATTTTCACCTTATCTTGAAACCACGATAAAGATAAAGGGATTTTTAATGATACATCAACCAGCACAGGAAGACCAGGATGGATGACCTCAGCTACAAATACTAATGATGAAAGACTGTTAGGGAAAGGAATATGACTCTCAAGAATATAGAAACCAAAGAAGGTAAATAGGAAAGAGAAATTAACCATAATCACATTTTTAAAAGTCTCCAGAAGACTCTGAAATGATTGGTACCAGTTATGACTTCATGTGTAGGTCAAGAGAAGAAAATTAAAACAGAACTGGCTGAAAATCTACTAAGAATCAGCAAACTGGATACAGTCTTTCCTCTATTACAATTACTCACCTCTCACTCCTGCAAGAGGCAGTGTTCTGTTTTCTGGAGAGGATAAAACAGGTGCTCTCTGGAGGAGACATCACCCATCATAGATGAGGACAAGGTTGCCTTGCACATCCACGGTCCCACAGAAATGTGTGCCTACAGAGCTAACACCTTGCCTGCCACCACAGTCCCTCTCCCAGTGCGGCAAATAAGGCTTTCACTTTCCGTGCTTCCTGGGCAAACACCCTCATCAGAGTCTGAGCATTTGCAGAGGAAGTCCCAAAGACGATCACACAGTAAATGTCCAAGTCAAATGTGATCCCTCTGGACAGAGGAGGGGATAGGTAAGCCCAGGATACACACTCAGAATGCTCAGCTAGCATGTGAACAAAAAGTGTCACCTGACACATGACAAAGCATCCAATGTGAAAGGTCAAGAGTAAGAAAAATAGACAGAAGAAAGCTAACAGGGGCTAACAAAGTCTGTGCAAATACACAAAAAATTCCAAAACTATAACTAGCATCCTTGGATATATAGGGGAAAATATTGCAAAAGCATCAGTCCAGAACAGGGTATAATACAGTTTGGGACTGTAAGAAGAAACAGAGAGTTCTTGAAAACTATGTGAGTATAGCCAAAAGGAAAATGTCAACATAATGCTTGAACATCGACTTCTCAGAAAGAAAAGGAATTGCTTCCTCTGGGAATAGCGTAAAGATGCAGAGACCAATACAAACTGTCCAAAGACTTTAAAAAGGCTCAGGATGTTACAGACACAAATGAGCAGTTCTAGAAAGAATGAAGGAAGAGCGAGAAGTCGCTCAGGAAATACTGAAGATTGTTTACTTCCTTTGCACACTCATCAGGAAAGCTACAGGATGGTGTATTCCACCAAACACGGTAAGAAAAAGGAAGCCATGAGGTTTGCAACTTAAGCTGCATACTTAAGATACTTAAGCTGGCATAATGGGAGTGTGGTAAGAGAAGACAGAGAGTGGAGGCAGGACACACACAAAAAAAGAGCAGAAAGCAAAGGGAATCTATAAGAAATACCCACTGCTGGGAGATAAAAAGTAGTGACAGACATATAATGTAGAGACATGGAAGTGAGAAGCAAAATTTTAAAAAGGCAGAAAGAGACAAAATGAAAAACAGGTGCATTAGCAGGGAGCTGGATTAGAACTGGAGCAGCAGGGACTTGAACTGGCACCCACATGGGATACTGGCATTGCAGGCGGCAGCTTTACCTGCCGAGCCACAGCACTGGCCCCCTGTGGCATCTTTTGAACAAACTTCTGTTGGAGGGACTTTCTTGGGAGCCCTGTCTATCCAAAACAGAAGCCAGAGGCACACTTTCTAGCCTCCTTGAACTTGACTTTCCCTGTCAGACAGGTCTACTTCCACAATGTCACGCACCATGAAAGACTCCGAGTGTGTTTTTCGGATAAGGAAAATAAATGTGACAAGAGTGATCAAACCTCACAGGGCAGTCCTGGGTGGATCTATGTTTTGGGAAGCTGAGCATTTAAGGTAGATTTTCTGGCTCTTCTGGATACTTGCTCATTCTCTAAAATGTTTAAATAAAGTTCTGTCCTTTTCAATCTCACTTTTGTCGGAACCTGTTGTTTGCTACCCGCATGGGAGACCAGGAGAAGCACCTGGCTCCTGGCTTCGGATCAGCACAGTGCACCAGCCACAGCGGCCATTGGAGGGTGAACCAACGGTAAAGGAAGACCTTTCTCCCTGTCTCTCTCTCTCACTGTCCACTCTGCCTGTCAAAAAAAAAAAAAAATACTGGGAAAAGAGCCTCTGTAAAGGACAAAAGCGGGACTGCTGTTCTTTTCTATGTATGTTTCCCAAGTGTTCTTATGACACCATGACAAGCGGTCTGGAGCAAGACATCTGACAAGAAGGAAAGGGAAAGTCGACAGGAGCCAGAGCGCCAGGTGGGAGCACTGCTTTTTATTCTCCAGCCTCGGAAGTCACGTAGCTTTATTCCCGCCATATTCTATTTATAAGACATGAGTCACTCAATCCAAAGCATTTGCAGGTATATTTTAAAACCATCCCTCTTATATAAGTTTATTTCTTTCTAAGGGAAACAAGTGTACAATGTCATCAGGGACTCAGGTTGCTGTCTTGCTGTGCAGATCACAGGGGCTGCTGGAGCTCGAGCCTTGGAGGCCTTTATCCCCACAGCAGAGAGGAAGATACTTGGTGGAATTGTATGCCCCTTGGCTTTTAGACAAATTTCAAGGAAGTCTCAGTGAATGCTTCTATTTAAACTTCACTGGTTAGACCCATGTTGTCCCCTTAGCTACACAGGAGGCTGAGAAATAATGTCTTGTATTACTTGTGAAAATATACCCAGCTTAAACTTGGTAGTTCTATTTCAGATGGGGATGGCAAAAGAGGATTTTAGGTTAGGCACTCAGCATCCTCTTCCAAGACATAATTAGTTAATTCTTAAAATCAGTCAAGGTTCTTTCGGTTTTGGTAAACTTGGAGTAGGCCCATTCCTTCTTATTTCTCCCTCTTAAGACTGAAAAAACTCTAAATCTAATTTTAAAAATAAGCATATGAAGACTCAGAAACACAGAGAGAAGGAGCTAAACCCTCTTGGACCCTTAACCCTTGAAAATCAACATGAAGGTGAGTTTCCTGGGCTCCCAAGCATTGCTTATATATCTCAGAAAGGGCATTGCAGAAGAGTCCAACCAGCAGTGTTATCAGGAACAGGTAAAAGTCCCTAAACTGCATCTTGTTCTTTCCATCCAGAAGATCTAGAAAAACGGTCTAGGAAAAAAAAAAAAAAAAAATGCCTTAACAACGGAACATGTTTTAGCCAAAAACACCATACTCCAGTCCAGCAGTGGATAATGTGCAACCAATTGTCTCTTCCAATGTAAATCTGAACCTCCGCTCCACCAGACATCAGGAGATTGAACAAGGGGTGTGAGTCTGGATGAATCAGCACTCCAGTTTCTCTCCATCCCTGGTAAAAGTGGAGTCCAGTGACCGGGCATTAACAAAGATGACTGGGATACTGCGGGGAGAAGCTAGGTACCACTGCTGTCTCCACCTCCTCCCTTGTTTCAGAGATCTTTAGGGTATCTAAACTTTCTCCATAGGATTCAGCAACAAAGGATTGTAATCAGCCTTCCATTTCTCCCTTCCCCTAGATGCCACAGAAGAGCTTAGCTGCTGTGTTTGCAAGATAGTTGTTAGCAGTAGCTGAACTTAGATCTCTACAGTCTTCGTTAAGGTAGTGCAGATAATTTTCAAATTATGATGGCTTGATTTACTGTGACAGGTTTAGGATGACATAAAAGTCAGAGGCATTCAGTAAAAGCCATACTTTAAATTTTACTCTTTTCTCAGGCTAGTGATTTGCCATATAATACTCTCCTTTAGTACTGGGCAGCAGCAGTGAACTATGGCTCCAGTCAGCCAGGTAAGCACACAGATAAATAACTAATAAATGTTTGGTTGGTTAAGTGTATTATTAGGTGAATTTTTGAATTACAATATTCTCAGTTTATTATGATATACCTAGAAGTAATACCATCATAAACGAAGGAGCATAAGTATATGCATAAATAAATGCTCCACTTTTGCCAGCAAGGGGTTGGCAATACCAACTTGGGAAGTTGAACTCATACACTTGGCATTATAGATAATTCAATGAGGGGCCTACTTAAGAAAAGAAGAAAAAGAAGACTAAATAGGAACCAGTCAAATACAGAATGAGAAATGCAACCCACATCAATACCAAAATAAAGTGGTTGTTTTAATGAGCTGACAGAAATAATTAAAAGCATTAAAATATTTCAACAAGCAGTTACAAATTCTCTTGAAATAAAAGGAAAAATATAACATCTTAGCAAAGAAATAGGGGTTGTCAAAAGAATTAGATGAAAATGTGAATATTATAAATCCAAAAAACATAAGAACTTAAATAATAATTATTTAAAATTCACTGGATGGGTCCAGGAGTAAAGTGAAGATGGCAGAGGGTAGGTTCAGTGAAACTAAGAATTACAGAGAGAAGATAAATTGAAGAGTTTATGTTCATATTATTGGAATCAAAAGAAGAACTAAAAAGAACATGCTGACAGCTGAAGAGAATAAGGGATGAAAACTTCCCAAATAAGGTGAAAAGAAAACACTCCCCCAGAAGTCAGAGACTGAACTGACATCAGACAGACTGTATCCAAAGAAATCCACCCTATACACATTCTAAACTTCAGAAAAGTACAAAGAACAACAACAACAAAAAAATCTTCAACTTAACCAGGTAGAAGCCACATCCATGGCAATGGATTTCATATCTGAAGCCATGCAGGACACAAAGAAAGAGTACATCAGTTTTCAGCTACTAAATTGGCTGTCAACAACAAATTATACATCTGCTAAATGGCCCTTTAGAATGAAAAAGAAATAAAGGCATTCTAAGGGAAGCTAAAAAAGCAAAGATCACTGGCCAACTTGCCTTTGAAATCTGACTAAGGGAAGGTTTTCTAAAGATAAAGCAAATGATAGAAAAAGAAATCTTGGAACTTCAGAAATGAAATAAGAACATCAGAATGTGAAAGGAGAAGGATATAAAAAATAAAATATTCTCATGAATTTCTTAAATCACATTCAACAATTGAAACAAAAATTATAACATCATTTAACTTGGTGCCACATTAGACAGAGGAAATATTTAAGACATTATTTTTATAATGAACCTAAGTGGAAGTAACATAACCACATGTTGCTCAAAGAGAGAGCTTCAGCATTAATAGACTAAGTGTGTTTATTTTGGTATCTAAAGCAAGAAAAATAGATCATATCTTTGGTCATAAGATAAAGCTCAAAAAACTAAAAGGATCTGAAATCATCAAGAGTATATGCCCTGGCCATATGGAATAAGATCAAAATTAGTAACAGAAAAATGTAGGAAAATGTCCAAACATTTGGACTGACAAACATGCAGAGAAGATACAAATCAGCAGCATCAGGAATAAAACAGGAGCTGTTACTGTGGATCCTGCAGCCACTCAGAGGATAATAAGGGAGTATAACAATTAACTCCACACTCAGGAGTAAAAACTTAGAATACATGAATCAATTCCTTGAAAACCACCAACTGCCAATACTCAACCAAGATGAAATATACTTCCTGAGTAGTCCTATATCAAGTAAAGAAATTAAATTTGTTCTTACAAACCTCAACCCTCTCAAAAAAATGTTTAAAAAGAATCTGAATTCAGAGTAGAATCTGAGTTAAAGTGAGCTTTCAATGTTGATTGCAACTAGCACTTGATTAGTACAGTAAATCTTTTAAATTACTGTGGCTCATTTAAAAAGAGCAAAAGTAGTCTCTATACCAAAAAAAAAAAAAGTTTTCATTATTAATCTGTGTTACCCTTTATGTCTTTACGTTCTAAAAGTTGAGAAAGAGTCTGCTTGATTTACAGGGGAAAGCGAGCCCTGGAAAACATTTTACAGAGAAGAGTGAGGCATGTTAGGTTGAACTATGCTAAAAATAGATTTTAAGGGGCCAGTGTCTTGGCATAACAGGTTAAGCCCGTGCCTATGATGTTGGCAACACATATGGGTGCCGGTTGGAATCCCAACTGCTCCACTTCCAATCCAGCTCCTTGCTCAAACACCTGGGAAAGCAGTAGAAGTTGGCCTAATGTGAGAGACCCTGAAGAAGCTCCTGGCTCCTCCCTTTGGATGGGCCCAACTCCTGCCATTATGACCATCTGGGGAGTGAACCAGTGGATGGAAGATCTCTCTGTCTCTCTTTCTCCCCTTTCTCTCTGTAACTCTACCTTTCAAATAATTAAAATAAATCTTTTTAAAAAGAAGAGTATGTTTTAAGAGAAATGTGTCTTATTTTTCCCCCTGATACCGTTGTTCACTTTATTTATGTCTCCATATTGGTGAAGTCTGGATGACAGAAAATAGCTACATTATGTGTAGGAAGGGCAATGTGGTGTAGTGGTGAAAATATCTTTTGGGATCTCTGCATCCCAGATCAGCTCCCAGTTCCTGCTGCCTGCTAATGCATACTCTGGGAGACAGCAGGTGATAGCTCAACAACTTGGATCCCTGCCAACCGTGTGGGAGCCCCAGATAGAATGCTGGGCTCCTGGCTTCAGTCTGACCCAACCCTTGCTACTGCAAGCATCTGGGGAGCAAAACAACAGATGAAAGGTCTATCTGTTGCTCTGCCTTTAACAAATTAATATAATAAAGCCATTTAAAAATATTTGAACAACACTTTATTTCACAGCTTTCACATCACATCTATGCTCTTCCCTCTACAAGACATGCTACCCCTACCACATTCTTTATACTTCCCTGGTTAATAATTCTTCAAGGGCCACAGGCCATGTCTCTTTAATGACCTATTCCTTTGTTCATACAGATTCTGCTGCCTGTGTTTGGTGGGAATCTCTTTCATTTGCCAAGGGTAAAACAAGGCTCTGAGCTTCTGTCCTTCGGGAAGCAAGTTCCTCCCCCATATCAAATCCAAAGATTTGATCGGGGCTGCTGCCATCAGAGCTGCAGTGTTGGGTTATCACTGTCTGCTTATTTATGAAAGACTGGGGCTACAACCACATTAAAACCAGTGCGCTTCAGCAACAGAACAGCTGGAGCTTCTAGGGCAGAGGAAATCCCCTTTTTCTTGGGGGTGTGTGATAAGAAAAGAATCCCTGTCTGTTCCTGGATGTGAGATCTGTGAGTGCCGGGGCATTGTTTCAGGCACAACAGCTCATGGACTTCCTGGGGTGGAGCTTCATGTTGTAAAACTCTTTGAGTTGGCCAAGTGTTTGGCCCAGTGGTTAGGACACAGATGGAGACAGCTGTGTCCCATATAAGAGCTCCTGGGTTCAAAGCCCACCTCTTATTCCCGATTCCAGCTTCCCCTTGGAGCAGACCCTGGAAGGCAATACTGATGATTCAACTAGTTGGGTTGCCACCCCAACATGGGAGACCAGAATTCAGTTCCTGGCTCCTGCCTTAGGACAGGATTCATGGGTGTTTGGGGAGTAGGTTGGCACAAGGGTTCTCTCTTTGTATCTTAAATGTTTTTAAAATTGTGGTAAAAATGGATTAAAAATACATTTATTTTAATGAAATAAAAAACTGACTAAATGGGCTCATGATGGAGACATCCCTCAGCTTTGTTTGAGGTTTTTGTCTGAGGTCAACTTTTAGTTTACATATGTCAACTTACATTTTAATGTTCTTGCATTGGTTCATGAAGAAGCTTGCTCCATATGATTTCACCTTCATTCATTGTATTTTAATTATTAATTTATAGAATTGACAGAAACAAATGTCAGTTACTCTGATTTGATCAGTGCACGTTATATACATTTGTATTGAAATGTCACACAGTGCCCCATAATATAATCAATTAAAGGACAGATAAGTAAAATAGTTTAAATGTTTAAAATAATAAGAAATGCAAGAATGCTTCTTTCTGACTGCAACTGCCTCATGTGTAAGAAGCTCCACATTACCCAGGAGTATAGAAGTCAGAGAAAAAATTTCAGTGTCACTTGGGATAGCTTTTGCCCACTGAAAAACAACATTTCATAATTTCATAGAGAACCTCACATGAAGTCTGGGGACTCAGACAAAAATAAGCAAATAACAATTTTCAGAGATAAACAAAAATTTCTCTGTAGATCTTGATTTGGAAACTCTATTGCCATTTTAGAACATAACCATGCCAACCAGCATTCTGAGTAGAAGAATAAACTCATTCCACACACATTCTTAACAGAAGGAGGAGTGAGGAGTAAACTTTATGAGATTATGGAAAACCCCTCTGGTATTTAAAAAGCCATTTTAATATGCAGATTTTTTCAATAGTTTTTTGATATCAACTCTTCCAATCCATGAACATGGAAGGTGTTTTCATTTTTTGTGTCTTCTCTTTCTTTAATGTTTTATAAATTTCATTGTAGAGATCATTCACCTCCTTCATTAAATTTATTCCAGGGAATTTCAATTTTGTAGTTATTGTGAATGGTATTGATCTTAGAAGTTATTTCTCCACCATGGTATTGTCTGTCTACACAAAGTCTAGTGATTTTTGTGTGTTAATTTTATATCCTGCCACTTTATCAAACTCTTTTATGAGTTTCAGTAGTCTCTTAGTGGAGTGTTTTGGTTTCCCAATTTATAGAATCTTGTCACATGCATATAGGAATATTTTGATTTTTTTCCTTTCTAATCTGTACCCCTTTGATTTCTTTTTCTTGCCTAATGTTCTGGTAAAACTTCCAGGTCTATATTAAATAGCAATGGTGAAAAAGGGCATCCTTGTCTAGTTCCAGATACTAGTGAGAATGCTTCCAACTTTTCCCCACTCAATAAAATGTTGGTTGTAGATTTGTCATAAATTGCTTTGATTGTGTTGAGGAATGTTCCTTCTATATTCAATTTGCTTAAAGTTTTCATCATGGAAGGATGCATTTTATCAAATGCTTTCTGTGCATCTATTGAGATAATCATATGATTTTTATTCTTTAGTTTGTTAATGTGATGTATCACATGGACTGACTGGCGAATGTTGAAACATACATATATACCAGGGATAATCTCTACTTTGTTGCAGGTAAATTATCTTTCTGATGTGTTGTCTGATTGGATTAGCTAGTATTTCATTGAGGGTTTTTGCATCTATGTTCATCAAGGACATTGATCTATAGTTGTCTTTCTCTGTTGTATCTTTTTCTGGTTTAGGAATTAAGGTAATACTGTCCTCATAGAAAGAGTTTGTGAGGATTCCTGCCATTTTAATTGTCTTCAATAGCTTGAGAACTAACCCTAACCCTAACCTTAACCCTAACCCTGACCCTAACTGCGTAGGCAACAGTTGCTATAAACTTCCTTCTTAATACTGCCTTTGCTGTGTCCCATAATTTTTTTTTGTATTGTCATCCTCATTCACTTCCAGAAATTTTTTTATTTCTCTTTTGGTTTCTTCAATGACCCACTGTTCATTCAGGAGCTTGTTGTTCAGTCTCTATGTGTTTGCACGTGTTCTAGAGATTCTTGACTTGTTGATTATATCATAAAAGACGTGTAGTGTGATTTTGATTTTTTTTAATTTGATGAGATTTGCTTTATGGCCTAGCATATGGTCTATCTTAGAGAAAGTTCCATGCACTGATGGAAATAGTGTGTATTCTGCAACTGTGAGGTGAAAAGTTCTGTAGATATCAGTTGGGTCCATTTGGCCCATAGCGTTGACTAGCTCTGTTGTTTCTTTGTTGATTTTCTTTCTGGTTGATCTGTCCATTGATAAAAGTGGTTGATGAAGTCCCCCATTACTATATTGGAATCTATGTCTTATTTTAGGTCCATTAACATTTCTTTTAAATAGCCAGGCACCCTCACAGTAGGTGCATATATATTTACTATAATCACATTTTCCTGTTTAATTGTTCCCTTAATAATTACATAGTGCCCTTCTTTGTCTCTTTTAACACTTTTACATTAAATAACCTTAGTAAAAGTTTGTATATCTCTGAATAAAATTATTTTTAAAATATTCTTCAATTTTTTTGCCTTTTTCTAATCAGTACTTTTCACTCCTCAAGAAAATCTGCATAGTTATAATTGATGCTCATTATATTAAAAAGATTTTCCTTAAAAATATCTCAATTTAAAAAAATTAATTTGCTTATTGGCCACTGTCCACTATTTCTTAGTAACAATTAATTAGCCCTCTGGTTTAAATGTTAAGAATTACAGTAATTGAACTCATTGATGAAATTCTCATATTTCCTACAGCTTTTAGAGTCTGTTTACCAACTGGATGCTTTTGATGAAGCTAAATCACAGGAAGGCTAAATCAAATTAGGTATTTAACATCTTTTGAGTTTAAGTGGGGTCATTTGTAAAAATCAAAGATACATTAACACCACAAACAAAAGCATGTTAACATCCTATTCCAGTGATTCCTGTACGGTTTTTCGTTTGTATGTTTTTAAATTCTCCCAACATAAGTCTTAGTGATTACTGCTGCTTTCTACTAAGTTAAGAACAGATGACCTGTAAAACTTAAATGGGGGACAGCATTGTTACATAGCGTTAAAGCCGCCACCTGCAGTGCCAGCATCCATTATGCTCTCTCTGTGTAACCTTGCCTTTCAAATAAGTAAATAAATAAATATTTTATTTGAAAGGCAGGGTTACACAGAGAGAGAGGAGAGGCAGAGAGAGAGAGAAAGAGGGAGAGCGAGAGAGAGGGCTTTCATCTGCTGGTTCACTCCCCAGTTGGCTGCAAAGGCCAGAGCTGCATAGCTGTGGGTGTAGGAGCCCAAGAACTTGGGTCATTTTCTACTGCTTTCCCAGGCCATAGCAGAGAGGTGGATTAAAGTAGAGCAGCCAGGACTCAAGCGGGTGCCCATATGAGATGCTGGCACTGCAGGCGGCAGCTTTACCCGCTACACCACAGCACCGGCCCTTAAATAAATAAATCTTTAAAAAAAAAAAAAAAAAACTTAAATGATTTCAGCAAATTAAATTTCCAAATGAGGACACAGAATGTTCCTTCTTGATAGGTTTTTATGATGGGACTAGCAAATCTTTAATTTGATCCTGGATTTTTAATACTTGGTATTTTGCTTTATTTTTCCCTTTGTTTCATATGCTTAATTTAAGCTCATAGATGGAGTCTGTGTAAGACAACACTCTGGATAATTGACTTTTACAGATCAGATAATGTAAGTCTAGCCTTATAACAAAATGTTTCAAGTAGTGTTATTAATAAAGCTTATTTATCAAGTAGTGATGTTAGGACCCCTTATTTAGTATTAAACCACAGCTTGTGGTGATGTCAGACTCTCTGGAAGCCCCTTACTGTCCACCTCCCTTTACCTTCCAGGAGCTGGATGAAATGGGAAGATGGACATTTGCTTAACTAGCAAACATTTTTGCATGAGAATGAGGCAGCTTTAGTCAATTCCCTTCTCACAGGGCTCCTGGCTTGCTTCTGCTGACCTGGAAGGGCCTAGGGGACAGGATCATCAGTTGAGACAGGGACTAAACTGCTCAGCGTGGAAGTGGAGTGACTTCTGTTGTAGCTTAGGAAGCTCCCTGAATTGCCCACTTGCTCTTTTCCTGATTTTAATCATAGAATGGTTCTAGCCTTTACTGAAATAAAGACAAATAAACATGCAACAGGTGAGGAAAGAAAGATACAAGAACAGCAGAACTGAAGAATGTAAGCAGGGATTGATCCACAGCTTACAGGGTGAGAGAGAGGGAAAATCAAGAAGCAGTGTGGTATGGTCATTCTCAAGAACCCTACAGAGACTCAAAGCCACCCCTGTACTCTTACCAGCCATGGGATCATGGTGGAGACTAAAATAGGCCCTGTGTGCAAAGATCCCAGCTCTGCGCTGGTCCATAGGAGCTGCAGAACCACCTGGGTTTTTCCTACATATCCTCCTGGGAGCCGGGAAACACAAGACTAGTATGCTTTTACACTGGTGGAGAAGGTAATCTGGGAAAAACAGCTAAGTGTGTGTATGTGTGTGTGCATGTGCACATATGAATTTAAAGAAATGAAATTCTATTAAAATCTTCATAAATCCAATCTCAAGGGAATTATAAATGGACCCCATGCCATTATATGCTTAGTATTTCTCTTTTTAGAATTGTGGCAAGTCTGGGCCCGGCGCCAAGGCTCGCTTGGTTGATCCTCGGCCTGCGGCACCGGCATCCCATTTGTGCGCAGGTTCTAGTCCCAGTTGCTCCTCTTCCAGTCCAGCTCTCTGCTGTGGCCCGGGAAGGCAGTGGAGGATGGCCCAAGTCCTTGGGCCTCTGCACCCATATGAGAGACCAGGAAGAGTCTCCTGGCTCCTGACTTCGGATCAGTGCAACACCGGCCATGGCGGCCATTTGACGAGTGAACCAACGGAAGTAAGACCTTTCTCTTTGTCTCTCTTACTGTCTATAATTCTACCTGTCAAAAGAAAAAAAAAAAAAAGAATTGTGGCAAATCTGAAAATGAAGAGATGAAGAGCAAAAAATCTAGAGAAGAAATGGACTTAATTAAAAAGTTCCTACCAAAAGTGACTTGCACATATTCAAGAATAGATAGTTATGGACTGCCTAAATGTTTACCAGATTAAGAGTTAAAAGGATAAAGAAATAAATACAGAGGTAGAGTTCAAGCTCACAGTGGCCCCAGTATCCACTAGTTAAAATGTATACAAACCATGATTTCTGCATAAGATGATAGAAGTGACAGAGACGGGGCTGGGAACCTGAAGACTTGTGTCCTGCGGTGAGTTCTAATTTTGCTAAGCATGACAGGTACACAAGATCAAGGTCTAGACCCGCCACTTACTTTTATGGTGTCAGGATCTTAATCTACCCCCTTCCCCTGACATACCACATTCTACTTTCTGGGACTTTTTTTCTTACTATTTCTTTTCTTTTTACATTTTTTACATCTCCAGTTTCCTATAGGCTGCAAGTACAACTGGGAAGCACCTACAGAGATAACATTTCTAACCCTGCCAAGTTCTACCTCTCATGTTATTCCTCTCCTCCTATTGTGCCTTGCTGTGTTTTGCTGCTAGTAAGCTTTCAATCGATTCCCACAGAAGTGTTAACTCATAACCAAGGTGTTAACTATCCCAAGTGTCCATTATCTGAGCACCATTTAAATGTTCAAGACGGGGTCTTTGAAGACCCATTAGGTCACACAGAGAAACATGCAGAGAAGATTTCCCCATGATCAGTAGCATCCCAACACTACACTTCAGACTTTCACTCTCTACCCACATTCCCAGTCACTTTGCCTAGACAGCGGCAATGGCTTTGGTAGGAGAGGCCTGAGGATCAGTGGAGGATGACCTGGACCATCCCAGAGCCACAAAAACTCGAAGGAAATAGGCCCAGCCTACCTCTTATTGCTTCAGAATTTCATATTTGTGATTTGCTTGTACATCTTATCTACTACCAGATCTGGAGTTTAATGCTCTATGAGATGCTTCCCCACCCCCACAAGATTCAGAAAATAATTGTTATTTGTTCTTCAAAAACAAGTTTTTACACTTATCAGCAGTCCTCATGGAGCTGCCTTGTTGGAAGTTGTTAGCGAAAGTCAGATGTGAAAAGATTCAGAGAAAGCAATGAAATAAGAAGGGTCTTCTAAAAGCTTATGGAAAGTGCATAATGGAAAAACTATGCATCCTTCCAAAAAATTCTGCCTCCAAATAATTTGCATTTTCCATAAATTTTGGAAGTAAGCACATCAACGATTTGGTGGAGGAGAATATAAACATAAATATATGTGCTTCCATAATTCTCAAAGTGAATGTTAGTCTTAGATGGCATCATATATTTATGCTAAAATACATAATGGATGCTGAAGAGGGTGTGTGTGAAAGCATCGTTCCTCATCAAATATTTCATGGCAAATAGCATACCTCTTCTCGAAAGGTAGGTTATACAAGGTAGAGGCTTATTTTTAATTGAAGAAGTACTGACTTCCTCCATGCAGTAGGGCTTCACCTAAGGAACAATGTCTACGTTTTCCATGTTGGCTTCAAATGATAAAATAATAAGATTTTAAAATACAACGAACTATTCTTATTGAATTGAGAACAAAGGACTTTGTCAAATATTGGGGTGGAGAAGCAAGAGTGGGCTAAACAGGTAGGGCCAGGGCAGCAGTAGCAGTGATGGTGGAGGATGAACCTATTATTATCTTAATGAGGCACAAAGCAAGATCTCAAAGATGCTAACATACACAGCACAGCTCTGTGACCAAGCTAATATAAATGTCCTTGGAGAATTTACACATTAGTGTCCTGACAGTTATCTTGTGTGTATTTCTATCAACCAGGGATTCTGTGGGTTTCTGCTATAGATTGTGTGTGTGTGTGTGTGTGTGTGTGTTTTTCTTTCTCTAATTCATCAGAAGAGAAATAGGAAAGTTGAGGAAAACACTTCTTTTCTGAGTTGAATAGCCATTTCTTTCCTATCATGTATGCTACATTTTTAAACATCCTGGATGCGAAACTTGAAATTACTATTACTCATTGTGTTTGCTATTTTAACATATTTTGACAAATGTCACCTCACAGAACACGGGAGTAGATGGTATTGGTGCCATCCAAGTAGCTCCTGAAGTTGGGAAGCTACAGGAAACCTGTGCGGTTCTTAGCTTTGGGAGATGTAGTTTTGCCTGAAAAACCTATTAAGTCCACTCGAGATTCATAACATTATTGCAGTGTTTCAGCTTCCAGAAACCTCTGGATTTACATGGGCTATTCACTTTGCCCTAAAACTCTAAGTACCGGGAGAGTCTTGGTCGCGCTCCCCTTGCAGGGAACTGATGACTGGTTTCCTTCTGGCTTACTGGGAGATGTAGAGAAGGCAGGGAAAACTAATATGTTGTCAAAGATGGTGGTGGTGGTGGGGGGTCGTGTCGTGTCAAATGCGCGTTCAAGGGCTGCAAATGGTCTGCTTACCTCTCCCAGGGGGGACACGGGAGGCTTGTTCAGCCTTGAGTCAGGTTCTAGAACGTCCAACGCACTCGCCAAGGAACAAGAAAAAACAGCCAAACCCTAAAATCCCTCCAACCGTCTAGGCTCGTGCTCAGCCAGCTAGAAGTTCACGGCCAACTTTGTATTTCCTGAAATGAAGCAGGGCTCCCAAGCGCCTACATGTGGCCTAGCTTTCAGGGGCAGAGTCTGCCCAGGCTGGCAGGAGAGCGAGTCGCGGGGATCCTGGCTCGGCGATGCCAAGTTCGCCTCCGCTTTCCCACTCCCTGCCTTTTCTCGCTCGCACCTGCACGGTAGGGGCAACCATGGGGCGACGGGGCGCGCTCGGGGCGCCGCCGAGGACTCCGGAGCGGGAGCTCCCGCACCCGCGCGCGCCCGGCGCCGCCCGCCCGCCCGGAGGCCGGGGCTGCTGCGGGCGGGCGGGGAGGCGGGGGAGGGCGCGGGGGAAGCGCGGGGAGTCGGCGCGCGCGAGCGCGGCGCGCGGGGGGAGGCGGCTGCGGAGCGCGCGGGGCGCAGGGCGCGGAGTGGCCGGCAGGAGACGGCGGCGCGTGAGGCGGCTCCGGCAGCAGCGCCCGCCTGCATTTCCAGCGGGAGGCTGCGAGCGCAGTCCCGGCTCTCCGCAAGGTGAGGTGCGGGGAGGCGGCCGCCTGCCGGCGCGGGGCTGCTGCCCCCCGACCCCTGCGTGCTCGCGCGTGGGTGTGCGGTCTGCGGGGAGGGAGCCCCCCATGCCCCCCGCTCACCCCCAGACCCCGCTCGTCTCCTCCGCCGCGGCGCCCGCACCCCTCCGCTGACCCCGGCCCCCGCCCCCGGTTGTGTCTCCTCTCCCAGATGCTCAAGGTGTCCGCCGTGCTGTGCGTGTGTGCAGCGGCTTGGTGCAGTCAGGCTGCGGCCGGGGGGCGTTCGGACGGCGGTAATTTTCTGGATGATAAACAATGGCTCACCACCATCTCTCAGTATGACAAGGAAGTCGGACAGTGGAACAAATTCCGAGACGTGAGTGCTGCGCGCCCCCCTCACCCCACCGCCACGACCCCCGTCCCCGGGCACGGCTGGGGTGGGGGAGTGGGCTCGGGCGGAGCGGGGCCGCTCTCCGCCGCCCCGCCGGGGAGAACTTGGCGGCGCCGGGCCGGGCCGGGCCGGCTGGGAGGGTGGGTGGGCGCCCAGCGCCCCCGCAGCCCCCCGAGGCTTGCAAAGTGCGGGCTGCACCTTCCCAACTTTTGAGTGCGATTCCGGGGCCCGGCAAATGCAGCGGATGCGCCGAAAGTCACCGGGGTCCATCCCCGCCGTGCACTGAGTGGTTCAGTGAGGAATCCGCTGGGAGAGGGACAGATGTAGGGGTTGACGGACGCCCGGCTCCCCGGGGGTGGGAAGGTGGTCAGTCCGCACCGGTCGGTCGGCAGAAGTTGAACTGCCCCCTCACGCCGTAAAAATCGCCGATCCGGTCCGAGTGTCATCCAGAACCCGTTCGCCAGGCTCTGGAACCCGGGCTCATTCCGAAGGGGAAGCTGGCAGGTGGGGCGGGGGTCGGCCAGGAAAGGGTTAAACGGTGGGCTCCCCCCCCCCAGCCCCAGCACCGGGGCGCTCCGTCCGTCCGAGGTTGTGCGGACCCCTCCGGGAGGCCCGCGGTGCGAACCCGAGACCGCGACGTCGCAGCCCCTCGGTCTGCCCCTCAGCTTGGAGCCTGGCGGCCGGGGCGGGCGGCGCGGGTCCCCTGGACGCGCCCGGCTCCGAGGTCCCAGCCCCTCCGAGGGACACCCGCAGGCCCGACCCGGAGTCGGCCCGCGCCGCGGCACTGGGCACTGGCGGGGGTCTCCCGCGGGGTCCCGCTGCGGAGCCCCGCGCGCCTTAACTTCTCTCCTCCGCCCCGGCTCCCCCGCGACTTGGGGTCCCCCGGCCCCCCAGCCCTGCACTGGGCCAGGAAGTAGCCGACGAGCCCAGCCTGGGAGAGGGAATCCGCAGAAAATGGTCATTTTGACTTTAAGTGTAGGTGCAGCTGGTTGGTGCGTGGGCACCCAGGAGGAACAATGATGAAATACTGAATGAGGGCTCTGTCTTAGAAACAAAGCAGAGCCTAGTTTTATTGCTAACTGGATGCTCTTATAAAGAAAAAAAAACTCTTAGGCGTTTGTTTTGAATGTATATTAATATATATATTAGATATATGTATATATTTACAAAAAAGCTAGAGAGTGAGATATGTATAAACCTGGAGAGAATGTGTTCAGCATGCTCTCAGTGGGGGGAACATTGAAAATTTTGTCAGTATTAGAACAATATTTCAAATTTCAAGTTTTTTTTTTATTTCTTGGCTGTTGAAATGTTTTTTAAAAGGGAACTTTGGGCTTTCATCTTGAAAACATACTTTAAGATTTTAATGTGTTAGTGTTCTCTTACGTTGCTTCAGTTACTTTGTTGAATTATTAAGAGTGACCGGTCCACACTTGGGCAGTTTGTGAATTTGTTTGGTTTAAAGTATTGAGAAAAGTTGAGTTGTTTACTGCAGAACTTAGTACTCTACAGTTTGTGCAGCCAAACTGTATAGAGACAGACTAGTGGGTTGTTACAGCACTCATATTTTCAGATCTTCTTAAGTGATCTCTGGGGAAAATGGTATGCAAATGTAAATAAAGGACTTAGGAGATACTTGAAGCAAATACGTTTTGAAATATCTGCAATATATGTGACTATAAAAATGATTTATCTGAAACGCTTATCTCGGTTCTCAGCGTTGCCGTTTCAGTAAGACAATTTCATTTTTATGAAGATGACTTTGGAGGTGGTGGAGAAATGAAGTGCTATCATTTTCCCCCTTGAGCCACCTGTTGCTTATTATTAATATGATAGAAGGCATGCTGAGAGCCTGGCTTCTCAAATACCAACACCGAGTAATTGATACAGAATCTATCCCAGAGTCATTAGCTTCATAATTTTTTGTGTACCTTCCAGGATGTTGTTTATCTTTTAGTTCCTTTTTAGATCAAACCAAATGATTGAAAATAGACTGCATTGCCTGTGAAACTACCTTGAAATGTTAAACCTGAGCATTTACCTAAAATAATGGATTTATGTACTCCGTCTGTATAAAGGCAAAGAAACAAGGAAATCTGAACCTCTCTGAGAAACAGTTTAGCTGAAGTACTTTTGCTTGGTCTTGTTCCATTAAAAAAGAATAGCTACTTTCATTTAGCAATAAAAGCTTCGGAAGATGCTTCAGCATAATTAATTCTGAAATTAGTACTTACCTTTTGTTTTTTGATTACATGCAAGTTTGAGTTGTCCCTTCTTCTGAATTCTATTTGAAAAGTCTCTTGAATGTTACTTGTTAATGCAACTCATTCTTATTTTGATAGAATGATTTTTAAAAATATGGTATAATTTATATGTGATATAGATATATAAATCTGTTTATTTATAAGAAATCTTTAGGAACAAAGATAGAAAGTGTTAGGTGAGACATGGTGGATTTAGAAATTACTGCTGCTAATGTCTTATTTCTTCAGTTTCCTCAGAACAAATCACAGAGAAATAGTAAAATCAAACACAAGTCTACAATAAGTGTTGACATAGAAGAAACTTCAAACAATTTTCACCACTCCATACTAGAACCGTTCCTTGAATAAAAAGTTAACTTTAGTTTTTCTTCAAAATGCACAGTGTATAACTATATATATTACATAGACATAGTTTTTATCCTTAGGAAAATTACTAACATTCTTGGTTATTTGTGTAAAGATTGTAGTAAAGCTTTTCATCTCCCAAATTCTAGTTGAGATTTTAATCTCCATGTTTTAATAGAATTTGACTTAATCTAAAAATATAGAGAAATCAGCACATTGAAAAAGAAGTGCAGGAGGTAGAACCAGCATGGTATTTTCAAGCTATAAAGATATGATTTTTAAGATAAATCCAAAAAAGCCTTGTCAACAATTGGGATCTGTTGAGCAGATAACACTCGTTGTGTGCTACTTTCAATGATTCTAGCTCTTGTTAAGTTGTCTTAAAACCAAGAATTTGTGATTCCTCAGTGGGAGAAGTATGAGAGTACTACCGCCTTCTCCAAGGATAGGAGTGAAGGACTGTCTCGTCACATTCCTGCATACGTCTTAGAATTGGAAACCATCATCATTTTGAGGAACCTGATCATTACCTCAGACGGCTCATATATTACATATTTCCAACATTTATATTTTATAAAATCTATTAAACCATGTCCTTTATCATGTAATAAATGAGTAGAAAATTTGGAAGTCAGTGAATTAATTGGCACTGTCTGATGTAATGCTGTCATCAGTCTTATTCTTATATATTTTTTACTTTCCTGAGGTACAAGTAGTAATTAAGAGTAGCAGAATAAGTAGAACAGGAGACACCCTTAAACACTGTGTGTTGGAAGCAATACTGTCACATAAAATGCTAGCAAAAGGAGCGATGATGGTCAGGCTTATTTTTAATAAATCATGTAATAAAATCAGGATTGTGGCAGTAAGTTGAAATTCAAGTAGTTCTGCATTAGATTTTTTTTTTTCAATTAAAGTACCTGGCGCTCATTTGAACTTGGTTTTAAAAAATGGTTGCCATTATTGTTGCAAAACCCGCAATCAGCTTCAATTTACATTTATTCCCTAAGTGATTTTTAGTGCTCTTTAGATATATTGAAAGCACTAATAAAGCCCTACAATTTAACTTGCAAAATTTAACCTTAATGTAAGCTAAAGAATGTGTATAACATTGTAAAACTGAAAAAATACTGGTTGGCGTGTCTCAGAGAAAGTCAAGTTACTAGAGGCCTTTTCAAAAATCCTTGATTTGAGCAGTAGTGAGTAAACCTTTTTTAAACTGAATTGAATAGAAGTAAACCTTTCTTAACTTCCTTTTTTCGTTCTCTGTGCTGTTTTCATCTGAATTCAGGTTCCTGAGGGTACAGGTCATTTAAGGGATAATAATGGCTGATAGAGAGGGACATTACCCGTCACTCCACAGAGGGCTGAAGGCTGCTGAGAGTCTATTAACTTTTACTGTTGTTGGAAAGTAAATAAAACAATTGGTTTCCATGCCTACTGCAAGGACAGCACTCTACTGCTTCCTAAGACATTAAAATTCAAACCAGGAGAATCTTCAAAGAATGTCCTCAGTATTGTTTAAGGTTGATGATGCAGCCTGATCATGTTTCTTGAGTAGTAGGCATACCCTGAGCACTGTAGAATTCTCCCTTACGCTACCTCAACAGGTGGCAGCACAGTTCACTCTTCTACTTTGCAAAGAATATGTGCCAAATATAAAATTAGAGGATTATTAATAATTTGGATAAGTTTAACAAAGTAACTGCTATTTTCTATAGCAGTTTCTATTTTCTAATCCTAATAATGGATACTCGATTCTTAAGAAAATGCACACTATCAGCGTTTCTTGTCATGGAACTTTGCTAACCGTCGTAATTATGTTTTATCATAGTTGAGATCATAGGCTTTTCTTGTAAATTCTTAATATTTAATTCACTGCCTTAACATCAGTGTTTTTCTTTCTTTCTGTTGCTTTATTTATTTGTGAAACAGGGAGCTCCCATCTGCTGGTTCAGTTTTCAGATACCCACAAGGGCTGGGGCTGAGCTGAGGTTGAAGGTAGTAGCCACCAACTGAATCCAGGTCTCCTCTGTGGTTGATAGGAAGCCAGTTATTTGAGCTGTCATCTGCCTGCCAGGATCCGAAATGACAGGAAGCTGGAGTTGGGAGCCAGAGCCTGGAATTAAACCCAGACACTCTGATGTGGGCTGCCTGTGTCTAGGTGCTAGGGCAAATGCCTATTCCTCTTTTGCTTCGTTGATGATAATATACCATGTGCCTAGTACTTAACAAGCTGTTGACTATCCCAAGGTGCTTCAAAAAATTCATGGAAAAAAGAATTAGAAGATACATTGATTTTTGTGCAAAAATTGAAATCCATGCATACCATTTTCTTAATATTCATTTTACCTGAATAATTGAAAGTCCTTGATACTGTTTGTATTTGCAGGTCACAGCAAGTGAGAATATAGAATGAAATAGCATTTATATGGGACTGCTATTCATATTGTTTAAATCAGGACATTTAATCAAGTGAGAGACAGTTGACTTCTGAACTCAAGTAATAGTCTGACAGTTGTGGGACCAGTGAGTACCCACAGTGCCAAGGGCTAGCCATTTGCAGCAACCTGAAGCATACCTTGTTGTCTGGGTCCTACTTTAGCTCTGATTGCCATATAACTTCTGCATTCCTATTTCTTTACGCTGCCATTGTCACCACTGCCATGCTCACTTGTCAGAGTGAAGATTGGCTTTGTCACGTCAGGTATCACATCACAAAGGAAGCCAGGTCAGAGGATGTACCCTTATTTGATCGTTTCTGGAGAGGGAACCTTGAAAGTGGTGGTATCACATTATGAGACTCCACTAGGGTGTTTGAACTGAATACAAAGTGTAGGAAATTTGCTGTGGGCTCAGTATCACTGAAATGATAGGGAAGTAGACAATCTTTTTAACTCCCCAGCTCTCATAACTTCTAGTGAATTAGTAGAAAAGTGCAGTGAAGTATGTTATATATTAATGTTAGCCGTCGCAAAACACACCAGACACCGGAGTAAGGGAAAGGGTTTATTGGGGAATACCCTACAGACCAGAGTGAAGGGGCAGCAAAGGAAAAAGAAAGAGAATATAAGAGAGAAACAGAGAGGAGAGGAGCTAGCAAGGAGAGAAGATAGAGCAGAGAAGAGGAGAGAGGAGAGCAGAGCCAAGAGAGAAGAACCAAGAGCCTAGAGACCAGAGGAGGAGGCTAGAGAGAGGAACCCAGAGAGAAGAGTCAAGAGATCCCGTGTGCAGGAACAGACCCTTTTAAACTTTGCCTGAGGGCGGGCAGGGAAGCAGGAGCAGCAAATCCCATTAGGATGGGGGTGGAGCCTGGCTCAGGTAGCTGGGCCATGCGGCACCTGGCTACAACTGCGCCAGTTTCCTAACAAAGTATATTGAGAAATAAATTATTCTCTGCATGTTTATGTCATATATATGTACATTTCTGTATTTGTAGGTGTATGCATAAATGTATTTGCATGGGGATATTTTGAAATTCAGGAAAGATAAGTTTATTTTGGTAGAAAGAAATTGAGATCAACATATAGGTTTTTCATAGTAGGCAATTTCCATGAACTTCTTGAAGATCCCATAGATGCCTGTGTTTTAGAAGTTTTTGCACCAAAATAAACTTTTCAATTCATTTTCCATGAACATTCTGAAGTATGCTTGTATACATGTGTGTGTCTTCCAATAGCTAACAGGTGAAATAATCTGAATATCAAGACATGCATATGTTATACTAAAGATACTATATACCAGGGGCTTCAAAAGGGGTGTGAAAAATCTGACCAAAAATGATAAAGATTTTGCATCAACTTTCGAAAGTACCGCCCTTGTAATATGCTCCTATGTGTATTATAGTTATTAGACTTAATATACTAAGTAGAAAGCAAGTGCCGCACCATCACCTAGAACGTTATGATGTGTTAGGGTTCCCTCCCGCATCCCTCGTTGGGTTTTCTGCATCCTACTTTCTGTGAGTGTGGCCTGTGTGCTTTCCTGCTTCTTACAGGAAATCAGCTTGTCTGGGATTGGATTATATCCTTAAACTTTGCAGTTGGATGTTCAAAAGGAACACTGTGTACTGTGGTAAAGCATTTATGTTCCTACTCTGACTGCTGGGTAAGACTACTGGGTTGGAAGCTTTTAGATCTCATGGTTCTGACTCGGAGTGACATTTTACCTCTTATTTTTTCATGATTGCATACTCTGGGTCAGAACTGTATTGTGTGTACTTATTTTTATAGGCTCATCATTGAATCTTCAACACATACCATCTGACCCTTCTGAGTTCCTATAGTATTTACATGTCTTTTCCTGTTTATGAAATTCCTTTCATCTTTCTGTCTGCCGGTTTTTAGAGTTGGAGACCCCCATGCAACTGTGAGCTCGCTACAGCTATAGGTTGGCTATAGGTTGGCTATAGGTTGTGGTCTCCCTTTGCTCCATACGACAGTTTAGCTAGCATTAGCACAATAACTAGCTGGGAACTTGTATTAGAAAATAGGGGCCGGTGCTGTGGCGCAGCAGATTAAAGCACTGACCTGAAGTGCTGTCATCCATCCCATATGAGTGCCGGTTCGAGACCTGGCTGCTCCTCTTCTGACCCAGCTCTCTGCTATGGCATGGGAAAGCAGTAGAAGTCCTTGGGCCCCTGCACCCGCATGGGAGACCTGGAAGAAGCTTCTGGCTCCTGGCTTCGGATCGATGCAACTCCGGCTGTTGTGGCCATTTGGGGAGTGATCCAGTGGATGGAAGACCTCTCTGTCTCTATCTCTCTCTGTAACTCTTTCAAATAAATAAAATAAATCATTTTAAAAAATGAAAATATATGTATTAAATGAAGGAACGTGATATTCAGTGCTGCCTCTCCTGTTGTCAATATATTAGAGATAGAGGAAGATCCTGCAAAAGGGAGGCCTTGAACCAGAGTGCCTTCGTTAAGATAGAGGTCATTTCCCAACCATGCAACCGACAAGAGATGGCTGTCCAGGCCTGGGCTTTGAATGACTCCCTCAGCAGGGTTGTGCCTATATGGCCTTTCTATGAACAAGAAACATTTAAGAGAAAGTCCGGAGCAGGCAGCTCACCCTACAAGTGCCCTTGAACTGGTCACACAGGACTTCTACTTGTATCCCCCAGTCCTCAATTTAGTTCCATGTCTACACTTAACCACAAGGGGAAATAACAAAATTTAATCCCTGGTGGAGAAGGATTAATTTCTAAAGAAAGAAGTCAATACCTGGTACTGGGAAAGAAATATAAAGAATATATTATATTGTATATTATATATAGAGAGAGAGAATATAGAGAACTATAATGTAGTAGACAACTACTACTTTACAGGGGAACTTTAAAACATTTGCAGAAAAATGGAATTAAAAGAAAATTTTTGTGCAAATTGTTTTTGACATCCATGAAAATTTTTTTTGATAATACATATTTCCCAAAGACTTTCTGAAGACCGCCTTGTGCATATAGATTTCAAAATTTTGTATCAAAATGAATTTATCCTTTAATTCAGTTTTCTACACACATTTTAAAGTTCTGTCATATTTGATCGTGCTCCATCAGTCATCTAAATATCTCTTGAAGATGTTCTCAACCTCCATCCTGTGCCTACTGATAAAATTTTTTGTAGTCAGCAAATTGCCTTGCCTTCAGTTTTTTCCTCTTAATTTCATGTGAGCCCTCTGTCCTCAGCCCATGAGAGAGGCTGAACAGGCAGGCAGCCTGCATAAAATTGGAGTGCCTGGTACCTAAGGGGGTGAGTCTAGGGGTTCAGTATGGGTGCAAGTGGTGGTGTGCTGGTTTCTAAGAGGAAGTGTTGGTCAGAACCCAGAGGTATCCAACAGGTTATCACAGGAGAGAGCCTGCCTCTGCTGACCAGCCCTGTTTTCCTCCAGGGAAAGCATTTAGCGTATCTTCTGTGAAAGTTTTTTCAGCTTTCAATGTGGGGGTCAGAGTTTCCGAATGCCCTTGTGTGTCAGTAGTGATGCGTCGGGGGGAAGTAGAATTTACTTTTTACTTCCCTGAGGTGAAGGGACAGGATGCTGTCTTGCAGCCCAGGTTGTACTTCCTCTGAGAAAAGGAAAAGGGACAAATGTGCCAATTCCCATTCACTGAAATATTGCTAGAGATCATGCCATTGCCAGGTTCATGCAGCTCCTGGTATGGAAGCAAAGCAAACAGTCTGTTTAGCAGTCCCATCTCTGGGGCAGTTAGACTTGCTGAGTGGCCCTTGTGCTTTCTGTTTGTTTCTTGACATCAGAGACGGATGGCAGCTTGAATGCCGAGTCTCTGGCCTGGATCCCAGGCAGCGCTGGGGGATGACACTGGTTGACTCTTGTTGTTTTGGAGAGATCCTTGATTCCTTCCTCCTTCATACGTGTCAAAACTTTACTAATGAGCCGAGGTGCCGGCCCATTTGTGTTTTCTTACTCATTAACAGCTGTTAGGTTAGTCATTAACAGCTGTTAGGTTAGTCATTACTGGCCACTCAGAACGGTTTTCTATCTTTTGAAATGTGACATTTGGTCTTTCAAAATCATCACTTTGACTGTCTTTGTTATTTTTGAGACCAAGAGGTGGATAATGCTTTGGGATGTTTATTAGGATTTATTGTCTTTAATACAGAATCCCAGTAATTTGATGAGTTTATCTTGAAGTCAGAATAAAAGGCCTCCAGTTGACTGTCCTGGTTGACTGCCTTACTGGCCAGTAGTCACGAGGCACACTCTGCTCAAAGGGTAATGTTTGTTGTTGTAGGGACACCACTACTGGTAATAGCATGTTACTGCTATTTATACTAGTGAGCTTTCTGTGACATCTCAGCACAGTGCTAAATATCTTAGTTGGGCAGGAATGGCTGTTAGAAGGAATGTTAAAATATCCTTACACTAGCTATTGTTTGGTCAGGTGTCAGTGTGCCCATCTACAGTTGTGGTTGATTTCTTTTCTTTTTTTTTTTTCTTGATAGATTAAGCCCCTTCCACCCCCGCCCCAACTCACATGTGCACACATATTTTCAAAGCATGTAAAACCTGGAAATGGAAAAGAAATTATTTGCTTCAAATAAACATTAGGAATTCATAAATTATTATTGTATAGAATCACATGCACCTGTAATGTAAGTGAAATCCATGTGGAATGGGTTCTGAGAGTCTTCCAGTCTGTATCTAGCAGATCACTTACTCTTTCATGTTGAATATCAAAGCATGATATAATGCTATTGACTTAGAAAAATGAAGCCCTGTCATATATAAAGTAGGTTGGAATATAGCTAATGTTTTATATTTGGAAGGCCTTTCTATTCAGAATTTCATTTAAGAGATTAAATAGCATAATCATTGAACATGGATTCACTGCTTTGGAGTTTTGTAGCAAAAGAGCAAAACTAATTAGCTGCCAGACTAAGGAAAACACAGAATAAATTAAAATTCAATGATTTCTATATTTTATTCTTAGTGAAGCTAAATCATTTTGAACTTTTTAATGCTAAATTTTAAACTAAGTGCGATATGAAATAAGTGGGTATATGAAATATTCTCTGACAAAAATGAAAACCAGCATTTATATTGAGCGTTCCAGATGAATTTTGTGAGTTGATTCTCAGCATAAGGACAAACTTATTTAGCTGGACTGAAAGAAGAGGGAGCAAAAATGTAACAACTTAATCTCATTTTCTGCAAATACATAAAACGTTACTGGGCATGTCTTCCTGAATATGGTGATATACTTACTATAGAGAACTCCTAAAAATAGTAATTTGATGGCGCCTTAATCATAGCTCACTTTTATTTTCCGATCACCAAGCTACTTTGTGACTTTCAAAATATTTACACAGGGTGCTCTAGGCAGGGTATTCTGAAATATGAGCTCGCTAATTGCCTTGGCACATGGTATTAGCATCTGCTGAAGGATCCGTTTTGGAATATCAGGAGAATATTTATAGTCCTTTCATGGCATAGAGTAGGGAATTATAGGAAACCTTCTAGTCTTTAGCAAGGCTGTCTGAGGTGCCCTTGGCAACATCTGATATTCTCCTCAAATGTCCCTCAGGCAGCCAGAGTCATCTAAAGTGAACATTCCCTGAGGCAAAGCTTTCTAGAACATTGTTTCAACAGCATTCACCTAGTGTTACCTGAGAAACCTTTCTTGGACATAAAAATATAGGGCTGAGATCTTATACTCTTTATTGTTTTTGAAGAACTATTGTATTTACTGAAATTGAGTGAATTAAAAGCCCACTCCATGCTGATAACTTGGGAAGGTTCATTTGGAAGATGTAAAATTTGAAAGCAGTCCTAGGCAAAGGTACACATTTGTTTGTAGATCAATACATTGGTCATTTTGTCCCCAGAACTCCATGTTGATGAAAATGCTAACCCAGGACTGGAGTTTGGTGTAGCAGTGAAGTCACCTCTTGGGACGCCTACATCCCATTGTGGAGTGTCGGGTTTGTGTCCCAGCTACTCTGCTTCCCATCCAGTTTCCAGCTAATGTGTGCCCTGGGAGGCAGCAGATGATGTCTCAAAGTATTTGGATCTCTGTCATCCATATGTTAGCCCCAGATGTAGGTCCTGGTTCCTGGCTCAGCCCTGGCTGAGCCCAGACATTTGGGGACTGAACCAGGGAAATCTGTTTCTTTGCATTTTTTTTAAAGATTGATTTATTTGAAAGTCAGAGTTACACAGAGAGAGGAAAGGCAGATAAAGAGAGGTCTTCCATCCACTGTTCACTTCACAATTGGCCACAATGGCCTGAGCTGCACCGATCCGAGGCCAGGAGCCAGGAGCTTCCTCCAGGTCTCCCACACAGGTGCAGGGGCCCAAGGACTTGGGCCATTTTCCACTGCCTTTCCAGGCCACAGTAGAGAGCTGGGTCAGAAGTGGAGCAGCTGGGTCTTGAACTGGTGCCGATATGGGATGCAGGCACTACAGGTGGTGTCTTTACCTTCTATGCCACAGTGCCAGGCCCTCTGCATTTCAAATAAGATGAAAATGAATAAGCAAAAATGCTAATCCTACTTGTTAGTGTTATTGTTATTTATAATCAGAATCAAAAGAGTTCTCTTTTTAATCTACGCATTTCCTATGTAAAAGTTTTGAAAACATGTGAAAAATGCCAATAGAGAATGACATATTTAACTTACACAGCATATCAATATTGTAGGAGAAGACATCCCACCTAGTCTTTGGAGATTAAAATGTATTTGAGAAAAAGAAGTTATTGGATGCATACAGTGCTTCAAATCTTTAAAGTGACTGACAACCACAAGTAGTTTATAGGGCAATGAATGAGATCTGGAAATCTAATTGAGAACTGTTTTGTTTGCTCTGAGTATCTGGAAGCCGCCTGGCTTTTGCTGCCGGAAGTCTTGCATTTGTTCTTGGAAGGAGGCCCGTTTATTTACATGCACTGTGTGCACTGATGTTTGGCTCAGGAAAAAGATTTGCATCAGCCTCAGTGGTGACAAAAGCACCCATGGCCCAGGTGTCTTGTGTGGCTACTGCTCTGGTCCTGCAAGGAAAGTAGCATAAAGTGTCAGAACTGCACTGAAGGTTGCGTGTATTTGGCCTTGAACACAGGATCATTTTTGAGCTAACAGCGGTCCCTTGATCTCAGCTTCCTCTGCTCTGGGCTCCTGAATGACTTTCGAGTGTCCTTTGAACTCTAGTCTTGAATTCTCACAATAGGTTTTTTGTGTACAGTGCTCTTAATACGTGGTAAGTAGTTTATGATTTCTAAATGTACTTAAAATTGCTTTTAATTATTGGTCTTGGATGAAATCATTTCATTTTAACTTCTGTGCTGCACTTTTTATTTTACTTAAACAAAGTTGTATAAATACCTTTCTCCTAGATAGTGCAATAAAAATCTCAGCATCTCACTTTTCCAGAAATACAGCAATATTTGTATCACATTATAGGTCTGGAGTATGTGAAAATACCTATTTAGGACAGGCTTCTGAACTGGGCTTAAATTATCTTCATTCCCACATCCTTTCTTAAATAAACATTGGCTAAGCACTTAGAAGTCAAAATAAACTGTGTAAAGAACATATGCTAATAGAATGTGTATTATGCAAATTTGAAATAGCATGTTTTCCAAATTTTGTAATATTTTAATATATTACAATTTTTCTGAAATAGCTTTGTAAATTAAAGGAATGGCTAGTTTAGAAGTTTCAAATAGTCTCTCTCTTTTTTTTTTTTTTTTTTTTTTTTTTTTTTTTTTTGACAGGCAGAGTGGACAGAGAGAGAAAGAGACAGAGAGAAAGGTCTTCCTTTACCGTTGGTTCACCCTCCAATGGCTGCCACGGCTGGCGCATCGTGCTGATCCAAAGCCAGGAGCCAGGTGCTTTTCCTGGTCTTCCATGGGGTGCAGAGCCCAAGCACTTGGGCCATCCTCCACTGCACTCCCAGGCCATAGCAGAGAGCTGGCCTGGAATAGGGGCAACTGGGACAGAATCCGGTGCCCGACTGGGACTAGGACCCGGTGTGCCAGCGCCGCAGGTGGAGGATTAGCCTAGTGAGCCGCGGCGCCGGCCTCAAATAGTCTCTTTAAAAAATTTTATTTTCTTTTTGGAATTCAAATGCATTAATACAGTGCAAATAAAAACCAACATTAATTTCATCTTACATTGTTTAGTCAAGTTTTAAAAATACCGACACTGGAGTAAGGCAATTTGTATGTGTATGTTTAGTTTGACAAAATGTTTATTTCTACTCTCTGATCCTATTTAAATTTACTTTTAAGTTACCCCTAATGTTGTCATTCAATCAGGAGTATTAACTTCTGCAATATAATTAATAAAAAAGTTTCTATATTTATAAAACTGACTCTTTTCCAAAGCTAATCTTCTGAGCCAAAAGTCTTTAACATTGTGGGGTACAGAAACTCAGAACTCAAGGACAGCTACGATCACTTTATCCAGAAAATGTTTAGATACACAAAACATGTTTTAAAATTCAGGTGACTCAAGGCCGGCGCTGTGGCAAAGCGGGAAAAGCCGTCACCTGCAATGCCTGCATCTTCACTTCCCATCCAGCTTTCTGCTATGGCGTGGGAAAGCAGTGGAAGATGGTCCAGCTTCTTGGGTCCCTGCTCCCCTGTGGGAGACCTGGAGGACACTCTAGGCTACTGGCAGCCATTTGGGGGAGTGAACTAGTGGAAGGAAGACCTCTCTCTCTCTCTCTGCCTCTGTAACTCTGCCTTTCAAATAAAATAAATAAATCTTAAAAAAAAAAAAAACACATTCAGATGACTCATTGCTTCGCTGTGATAATCTGAAACATGGATATAGGTGCCTCTGCAAGGCAGCGATCACTGTGGAACAGAGGCTGTAGCTTGGAGCTGTGGGGATTTTTTGATGCTCTTGGGATTTTAGGAAATTTCTAATGGAAGTTGTCTTAGAGCCTTGCGTGCCTCCATTGTTCCCAGTCCAGGCCCTTGCCATTCTTGTCAGGATCTCCTCTGCAGTATGTTTCAAAGCAAGACCCTTTGCTCTTCCGAGCCGCTCACTTAGACTGTGAGAAGTTACCCTCATGCTCCTGGTGACCTTCATGTTTCTAGACGATCTTCCCGTTTTTCTGTGAGCGTCGTGCTTTCAGACTTTTACCTGCCAGTGAGATCTATAGTGCTTATTGATCAAGTACGTTCTCCTACAGTGTAGCTCTCCTGTGTTGCTCCTCTGTTCAAGGCTTCCCATTCAGCATTTAATTTATTACGGAGTAGTACTGATCCCATTGCTACTGTAAGCTGCCATCCAAAAATTCCAGAGTAGAATTGCCTTGAGTGGGATAAATTGTAACCTGCACATAGTGGGACTGTTCTTATATTTTGTATAGGCATACTGGAGGGAGATTATATTCTCCTAAATATGTTAGAGTTAGTGTAAGCCCCAAGGATATTGTAACACCTACTGGGAGGAGGGCTGTCAGAGGAGTCTGAAATGAGTCAGAGAAAATAGTTCTCAGAAAACTCTGATGGTGCCCCGGAAGGAGAATAATTCCTTCCAAGTTTGGTCTAGTGCTCTGTAACATGTAGAAGAAAAAAAATCCCTGTCTCCGAGTCTGTGTTCATGCAGCAAACATCTGATTTCCATGTAGCTCAGACTCGGGGAGATCATGCACCGGGCTTTCTGACATGCTGTTTCTGCTGTCAGAACCAGGTTTCTTCCTCAGGCTTCGGGGCCGGAGGCCAGGTCCTAGGTGGTGGTAAATTTATCAAGGTAACGCCACGGTGTGAGCTCCTTGGTTGGTAGCCAGGATCTTTCTGGTGCAGACAGAGATCTCCAGGAGATTTCTGTTCAAATGTCAGCACCAAATAGCATTCGGTTTTCCTGTCCTCAAATCCAAAACCCCTTATCTACCTCCTCCAAACCATATTTACTTCCCTCTGTCCTGCATTCTTTGCCAATCAAATTGAATTCTTACCTGTATTTTTGCTACATTTTCTGCTTTCTGTGTGTGGCTTACTCACTATGAGCCCTTCATCCAGAAGGGAAGAGACCAAGGCCCTACTATTTATAACTTCCCTAATATTTCTCATTTTTGATGGCCCATTTCATATTCTTTTTTTCCCAAGACTCCTGCCATGATTTCCATGGTCAAATGCAACATTTCTTTTCCTTGAACCCCTGAAGCTTTTTTGAAACATTTGTGTTTGCTCAGAGGATTATGCTCCTTTTTTTCTTCATCTTCTTTCTTTTCCCCAAGAAATCTTTTATCTACAGAATACACTTCATGCTTTTCATAATGTAACATTAGGAATTGAATGGATGTTACCACCATACCTGCCCTTCCACCCATACTCCCAGCCCTCTTCCTCTTCCCTCTGCTATTCCCATTCTTATTTTTTAATAAAACCTATTTTCAATTAACTTTATACACATATGATTAACTCTATACTAAGTAAAGAGTTCAACAAATTTTATGGAAAAAAAGCTATTCCTCAATTGTCAAGACATTTGCATCTTGAAGTGTTAATTTCACTTCTATAGATTATCTTTAAGGTGCATTATTAGTTATCACAGATGAGGGGGAGCATATGGTATTTGTGGTGTCTTTTGGATCCCCTATATATAGAATCATGTTACCAGCAAATAGGGATAGTTTGGCTTCCTCCTTTCCAATTTGTATCCCTTTGATTTCTTTTCTTGCCTAACGGCTCTGGCTAAAATTTCCAGGACTATATTGAGTAGCAGTGGTAAGAGTGGGCATCTTTGTCTGATTCCAGAAGTCAGTGGGGATGCTCCAACTTTTCCCCATTCAATAGGACTCTGGCTGTGGGTTTATCATAAATTGCCTTGATTCTATTTAGGATTGTTCCTTCTATACCCAATTTGCTTAGAGTTTTCATCATGAAAGGGTATTGTATTTTGTCAAATGCTTTCTCTGCATCTATTGGGATGATAATACATTTTTTTGTTCCTTAGTTAGTTCATGTGATGTATCATATTGATTGAGTTTTGAATGCTGAACCATCTCTTGCATACCAGAGATAAATCCAACTTGGTCCAGGTAAATGATCTTTCTGATATGTTGCTGGATTCGATTGGCTAGTATTTTGTTAAGGGCTTTTGCATCTATGTATTGCATCTAAGTATTCCCTCCCTTTCAATTGTTTTGAATAACTTGAGAAGAATTGGGATGGTGAGGCCATCTGGTCCTGGACTTTTCTTTGCTAGGAGGGTCTTTATTACTGATTCAATTTCTGTCTTTGTTATTGATCTGTTTTGGTTTTCTTTGTCTTCATGACTCAATTTAGGTGCGTTGTATGTGTCTGGGAATCTATCTATTTCTTCTAGGTTTCCTGATTTGTAGCATGCAGCTCTTTGTAGTAATTTCTAATGATTCTTTTTATTTCTGTGGTGTCTGTTGTTACATTTCCTTTTTCATCTTTAATTTTATTGATTTGGGTCTTTACCCTCTTTTTTTGGTTAGTTGGGACAATGGTGTGTCAATTTGTTTATTTTTTCAAAAAAATAGCTATTCATTTGGCTGATGTTTTGTATTTTTTTGTTTCAATTTTGTTTATTTCTTCTCTAATTTAATTATTTATTTTCTCCTACTAGTTATAGGTTTGGTTTTCTGTTGTTTTTCTAGGTCCTTGAGATGCATTGATAGCTTATTTATTTGGGTACCTTTCCGATTTCTTGATGTAGGCACCAGTTTCTATAAACTTCCCTCTTATTACTGCTTTTGCTGTATCCTGTAAGTTTTGATATGTTATATTGTCATCTTCATTTGTTTCCAGTAATTTTTTGTTTTCTCTTTTGATTTCTTCTATAATGCACTGTTCATTCAGGAGCATGTAGTTCAGTCTCCATGTGTTTGCATATGTTCTGGGGTTACTGAGTTGTTTCTAGCGTCTGAGTGCAGCAGGAACACCTACCAAGCAAGTTCATGTACAGATGAGTGAACAGGGATGTGACTGGTTCTTTTCTGATTACATGTGGCATAATTTTCCTGTTGCTTATTTTCATTTTATTTGAATGCTGGAGGAGGGAGGAAGAGACAGACTCACACACACACACACACACACACACTGCTTGACTCCCCAAATGCCCACATCAGCTAGGGTTGTGTCAGGTGGAAGGCAGGAGCCTAGAACTCAGTCTGAGTTTTTCAGGTGGGTACAGGGATCCCAGTACTTGAGCCATCACCTGTTGTCTCCCAAAGTGCACATGAGCAGGGAACTGGAATTGGGAAACAGAGGCCCTCCAGTGTGGGATGAAGGCTACGCAAGCAGCATCTAAACCACCAAGCCAAATGTCTATCCCTGGTGTTGACAGAGATATCAAAACTCTGGTTAACACTATTAGCTGATTGCACAACATTTAATCTTATTTTCCCTTAGGGTTTTCATTGAGCCTGTCAGTTAAGGAACATATGTTCATTTCCAATTTCAGACCATCTTTCTGAGATACCTGATTTTGCAATTAAATGCTCAGCTAATATACAAGAACATTGTTTCTTTTGCCACCAAGTTTGAACTGTACTGTGGGGTTAATATAAAAGAAAAAATATTAACAAAAATTTGCCATGTCATATGTGACACATTTTTGCTCTTCCAAGCAGCCAACTCCTGATCTATAATTACTATAAAAATGTCAACGGTAGGCTGCTGGATTTCTGCCACAAGTCATCACAGACATTAGCCACCCCCAGGCAATCTTTCACAGGCAGAGAAAGGGTTGTCACTGCCTGTCTTCTTCTACCTTCAAACTTTCTAAAAATGAGAGTCTTAAGTAAGAAGCACCATTGATGACCTACTGTTAAAACTCAAAAATGATTTATTTATTCTCTGATAATATTAGAGAAAAATGAAATTTATAGACTTTCTGAAAGATGATCTGCTGAAAGGTAACTCTTTAACTTGATTTCATAATAAAACATATTTAATGTCAAGAATAATCATTTGGGAAACACCTATTAAAAAGACACAGTTTGGGGCCAGCGTAGTGGCGCAGTAGGTTAATCCTCCGTCTGGAGTGCAGGCATCCCATATGGGTGCCGGTTCTAATCCCAGCTGCTCCACTTCAAATCCAGCTCCCTGTTGTGGCCTGGGAAAGCAGCAGAATATGGTCCAAGTCCTTGGGTCCCTGCGCCCATGTGGGAGACTGGAAAGAAGCACCTGGCTCCTGGCTTTCGGTTGGCACAGCTCCAGCCATTGCAGCCATTTGGGGAGTGAACCAAAGGAAGGAAGACCTTTCTCTCTGTCCTTCCCTCTCACTGTAACTCTACCTCTCAAATAAAATAAATAAAATCTTTCAATAAAGACACAGTTTATCCGAGATATATTACATAGCTTGAAGTTTTACCATATGAATTAAGCAAAATACAGGTTTTGATTACTACAAATGCCATTGAATTCATAATTCGCCACAAAACCTTTTTCTTCTTTTTTCCTTGTAATCTTATATTGTTATACACTCAGTTTGGAGAACTTGGAGTACTAGAGTCAGACAGATGGACTTATAATCCATGATATGGACTGAACTTATTTTTAAAGGGTAATGACAACTACTATTTGTTGACATTTTATTCAACTGTATAATGCAGTAGGAACAACAAATACAATACCAGAAATCTGCTATATATTGGATGATTTCATCCTGTTATACTTTCTATTTCTTAAGACATTTTCTAAAGTTACTTCTTGGAAGGGAGCCTTAGCCAATTTAATGGACGGTACATCTATACTCATAAAATCAAAAGCAGAAATGAGGCCTTTGAGAACATAATTTGAGATCAAATCATATACTCCAATTGCTTGAATTTTACCATAGCATTTTACAAGTGTAAGATTAGAGTGTTTCAATTTTCATCATAGTGAAAAATTAAGATATTTAAATCATACCATCTTGTTACAATGCAGAAGATGACCAAATCTACCATGGAATGCTACCTTGAAGTTTACCAATTTTTACAGTGACTGCTTATGAACATTGTCATATGACATTTTATACTTACTGCTCTTTTGTAGTACTTCAAAGATTCAAGAATTAAATGCATCATTTCTTATGATTTACGAATCTGACCTTAATAATGTAAGGTAGCTGAATTTAGTTATATGAAAGCAGTTATGTTTTGATTGTTACTGAAATTGATCATGAGGAAAACGAGATTTCTGTTCTTTCATTATGCTTAAATAAATATTTCTGGCAATAGTGTTTGCATTTCAAACTACAGCTCCGTTTTTTTGTTCAACACTTAGTATCAACTGATACTATAAAAAAGTCACAATAAAATAGAGATGTTCTGCTTAATATTTAATGTTTCTATGTTTTTGAGAGAGTTATTTAATAGTGTAACTTAGAATTTTTTTTCACAGCCTACCTTTAATGAACATGAATGAAACAGAATAAATATTTAATATCCTCATATAAATGACAGAAAATTTTATTAACATAATTACAATGCTTGAATAAATTATGGTAGGTCTTTATGACAATGACTCCGTATAACACAGAACTGCATTTAATTAATTTCACAAATGCAGTAATAAATCTAAGTTGTAAACTGATTTTTTTAAAAAAGATTTATTATTTATTTGAAAGTCAGAATTATAGAGAGAAATGGAGAGACAGACAGAGAAACCATCCATCCACTGGTTCACTCCCCAGATGCCCACAATGGCCAGGGTTGAGCCAGGGAAAAGCCAGGGGCCTCGGGTTTCTTCCAGGTATTCCATGTGGGCGGAAGACCCAAACACTGGCCCATCTTCTGCTGCTTTTTCAGGCACATTAGCAGGGAGCTAGATCGGAAGTGGAGCATCTGGACGTGAACCAGTGTCCCCATGGGATGCCAGAGTCCCAGGTGGCATCTTTACCTACTACTATGCCACAACATTTGCCCCCAAACAGTGAATTTTATGTCAAGGGTAAACTAAAGTATTGTCATGTTTTAGTGGCTGAGTATATTTTAAACCACTATAGGAGGACAGCACTATTTCCCGAGCAAGGAGCTGAGACCTGTGGGAGCAGCATCACTACTTACTTTGCCATCAGTGAGCACAGACTGACGCCAGGCCATCTATGCAAACACCTGAGTGACTGAAGTGCGTGCCGCTGAGAGCACTGAAGTGGTTGTTCTAGAACAGCTGAAAATGCTCAGGTATAGATTAGGCTGCGGCATCATTGCTTGTAGGCAGTGGTGATAGCCAAACCAAGCATTTTAAGATGGTTCTTGGATTTATCTGGGCTAATGCTCTGTGTTTTAATTTGTGTTGCATGTTGTCACATGTCTTAAAAATAAGTTACTCGTGTCATTAAATATCTTGAGTTTCTCAAGATTTCTATTACTCTAAAGATTTCTAATGAGTTTATGTAAACAAATGGGAAAAAGGTGTTTTATCAGTTTTGAAATGACTCTAGATGGATTTTGACTTGAGAGAGTTTGCTATTTTATACTGTGATCTGTTGCGTGAAGAAAGGAGTCCTTTGGTTGTTGACTGATTTACATCAAATAGTTTTCTAGGCAATGGTTGCTCTTTGTGGAAGCAATTGGGAGAGAAGAATGATTAGTTTAAGTTGAGATGGTTAAAGCTGCTTTAATACAGTTATATATCCATAGTTAAGAGGTAGTAGACTGTCTAGCTTTATTTTAAGTTAGATAAACAAAATAACAGCTTTAGTAAAAACTGGAAATAAGGATTACTCAGATTATAGTGCCTAGAAAAGGAGCAGAAAACACTTTGAACTTGCTTTTGTTGTGCATCACCAGTTTTTAAAAATGCTGTAATGTAGTATCATTGTCATTGCTTAACAAAGAAGGCAGAGTAACAGAAAATGGTGGTTGTAGATTAGTCTGATACTAGAGTAAGTGTGTTTATATTGGCTATTGTGTGGCAGCTTTAAGAACCTGTAAATAGTAATGAAACTATATGTTGAAGTCTCTGTGTTACAGAATGATCTGCATAGCCTAGCATGAGAAAGTTGTTTAATTAAACCACTGAGTCCAAGTATGCTATTGCCTGTTGTCAAAATGAAAAGGATTATATTTATTACATTTTAATGTGCGTATTTCATAATTTTATAAAGGTCATTTTTAAAATGAAATATGTTTTTTAAATGTTAGATAGACAATATGGTTTTTTGTTTGTTTTGTTTTCTGCAAACTGTCAATAAATAATTATAAAGATAAGAACAATCCTAATACGCTTTACAGAAGACAGAGCATTTAATCTATCTTAACTGTATGAAAAGCTGATTTGATTGACTGTACTAAGTTGCTTGTTAAGACTTAGTGTTAAACCTCTATTCATTAGTGGTCCATTAAAAATCCATTCAAAGCAGTCTCAAAATGCAGAGCGTATACTTGGTCTTTGACAAAAATCTAAGACAATATTAGTGGTTGGCTCATTAGATTAGATGAACAAATATTTACATTTATTTAGAGAAACATGATTTAAAATTAATTTAATTAAAAATTAAAGATAGAATTGGTCTCATTTCCTAAGATCATTATCCACATCAGACGAAGAGATGCTAAGCATCAAAGTATGGTGTCTTCATTATTGGAGGGGTTATATGTGAGGCCTGGCATGGCTCTTTAGCTCCTGAGCTACAAATAATGCTTACGTAAGAAAAACCTTCTTTTCATATAGTTTTAGAAAGAGAAACATAATAATTTCTAAGAAGCAGCAGTTTTACAGTTTGTACTATTTTCTGAGATACTGATCAAACATGAATGAATCTGGTTTTTTTTGGAGATTCTTAGAATCCGTTATTCCTGAAGAGATAGGTGCCTGGTTTTGAAAGTTCTTTTTTAAGTTCTGCATCATTAGCATCTTAAGAAAGTCAAAGCCTGAAGTTATTGATCTGATTGACTGCTGCGCTGGATTCCGTCAGCCCAAGTAAAACCAGAAAACGCTTCAACACACAGTAACAGCAAGGAACCCTATTACAGTTCATAAACATAGTGAGATGTCATTTATTTGGTTCAATACACTGTAATCTTCTGTTGAATATTGGGAGCTTAGATCTGGATGCTATAAAGAATGGCTTTTATGGTGTTATATTATCTTGGTGTAAGACCTCCTGAGTTTGAACACTGAAGAGATACTGCTGAATGAACCTGGGTGAGTTATAGTCTGTCCTAATTGTCTGACTTTGTAAAAGGGAGATGATGTTAACACCCCCGTCCTAGTATGCAGGAGTGTGATGTCTTAGTACATATGACGTTCCTAGTTCATGTTGTCATATATTAAGTGTATAATATATGTTAATAATATTTTGTTCAGATCATTACCCATAACTTATTATTTTGATTTATAATCTGTTGACCTTTTACAAAAATAATTGTTTTTTTGACAACTAAACCAAACTTAGATTAAGCATGTTGTCTGAAATTTGAAGATCTGGAATTTTTTTTAATACATTAGAAGTATATATTCAATGACTGAGAAGTATGATCAGATGTTAAGTTAAAGTAAATATATCTAAAAAAAACATTCTTTTTTATTTTTATTTTTTTTTGACAGGCAGAGTGGACAGTGAGAGAGAGAGACAGAGAGAAAGGTCTTCCTTTGCTGTTGGTTCACCCTCCAATGGCCGGCATGGCCGGCGCGCTGCAGCCAGTGCCCTGCACTGATCCGAAGCCAGGAGCCAGGGGCTTCCTCCTGGTCTCCCATGGAGGTGCCTGGAACCCGGTGTGCTGGCGCCGCTAGGCGGAGGATTAGCCTAGTGAGCCACGCCGCCGACTAAAAGAAGCATTCTTTACTAACCTATTTGCTTGGGAGATAATTACATAACTATAATACTCAGTTATTTAGCCATTAAAAGAGAACAATACTTGTTCTTTCTAAAAATGAGAGGCCATTTGGGGGGTGAACCAATGGAAGGAAGACCTTTCTCTCTGACTCTCTCTCACTGTCTAACTCTGCTTGTCAAAAATAAAATAAAATAAAAATGAGAGAATTATTATAAACTTCAGATGATTAGATGTACCTGAAAACTGGAAGATAAATTGTTAAAATATTGTATCTTTTCAAAAACAGATGTTCATTTGTTTATAAATCTGATCTCTTTGCTAAATACAAACATTTCTATTTATAAAATCTATAGTAATCATTTTCACTAAAATACATATCAAAATGAAGGATAAATGATGTTTTATCTTAATCACATGCACTATTTATTACCTTTGCCCAAGACATACCATCTTCTCTCTGAAGAATCCTTGGAATAGTTGTAAAGGTTGACATGATGACGAATGATGAGACTGCAATGTGACAAGGGAAGCAGATAAGTACATGCAAATTACATCTGCAGGGGGAGGTGATTCAGGGAAGGCCTGGCAGAGTCCATGACACTTAATCTGAGTTTTGATGGATGAGTAGAGTGTGCTGTTTGGACAACTGGAAGAAAGCAAACCTGAGAGGGATTTCCATGTGTGAAGGTAAGAGAAGTGTGCAAGGACACGGCGTGTTGAATAGCTGTACAGAAATTAAGTGTGGCATAAATGAAGATTAGATGATAGGGACTCATGGGAGATGGGACTGTAAAGTATAAGGTCTGGAATGGGAGGGCATCCTGATGCTCTCATTTGAAGGCTACAACCTGCTAAGCAGATTGTCCTTTGTAAACAGTGAAAGGTTCTTAGGATTACCGCTCATGACAGCTGCCCGAATAATTTTGATGGATGTCCATGAAATCAGAGGAGGCTCTCCCGTTCAGAACAGCTTGTGATTCCTGCTCCACTGCTCCATATGCAATATGAAATAAAAATAAGAGTGTGAAACTCCTATGAGGGATTTCAGCAAAGTTCTGTCTCCCTCCACCATGATGTCTGCTTTGCTTTGATTCTTCCAAAGTATAGAAAGTCTAAAAATCTCTATAATTTTTGTTTTCTTCTTTTAAAAAAAGATCCACTTACAAAGGGAGAAGCAGAGAAAGCTATCTTCCATCCACTGCTTCACTTCCTAGTTGGCAGATCAGACCAAAGTCAGCAGCTTCATCCAAGTCTCCCACATGGGCGGCAGGGGCCCAAGCACTTGGGCCATCTTCCACTGCTCTCCCAGGCCATTAGCAGGCAGCTGGATCAGAAGAGGAACAGCTGGGACATGAACTGGTGCCTCTGTGGGATATTGGCATCATAGGTGGTGACTTTATCCAGTGTGCCACAACACCACCTCCCTGTTTTCTTTTTTAAAAACTGTTTGGGGGTTTTTAGTTTGCTAGACTTCTCAGTTAATGTGCCATCTCAGGCCATTTGTTTCTAAATGATTGGTTTCCCAAGTAATGACTTGGGAACACATTCACATTTTGTACTCTGTCTACTTAAGGGAGAGAATGAGGACTGGAATGATGTCTTAATCCAGATAGCATTAACAGGAAATCTGCAAGAACACTGGGGTATTTTGAACATAAGGACTTGTAAAGACGTGAGAGTGTTCCTGCTAGCATCCAAAAAGAGATAACAAGATTAATTTCTATACTTAAGATTGCAAAACTTTTCAGTGTGTACACTGTGCAGTATCTTGGAAATATCATTTTTCTTTAAAATTCATAAGCCTTTTGTACAAATGCAAAGTCTACTCATCCATCAGACCCAGATTAAGCATAATAAAACTGTCTGCTTCTATGTAAAAGTTATATTTTCAAACAGTACATGGAGAACTGATGAGTTGGAAGTTTAGAAGATACTGCTACTTTTCCGGGGACATGAACTTTCCATGACTTGTCATCTGATGTGTGTTCCCCAGTCTGAGAGGCATGCTGTCAACACTAGCTGCTTCACCTTCCTCTTCGGTTATTGAAACTAAAGTGCTGACCTTCTTCTGGCTTCAGCTGTGACTGTGCTGTTTTATGGGAAGTGAGACAGTGATTAGGACACCTGTATAGCGCTTTCACTCATCCAGTTTCATCTGTATATTAAAATGTTAAAGGAGAAAGTTAACTTCTAGTAGTCTATATGCAGAATACAAATAAATAGTTAACTAGCATATTTAATTTTTGAAAGGAATTATTGCAAACTAATATAATGTGCAGACTATTGTGTTTGACAATAAGATTGTGATGTTTTCCTTGCTAGAATACTTTGAATCTTTTTAGTTATAGCCTCTCTGGGAAAGGAGAATTTTCTGTCAATATATAAATAAAAAATAATCACTTAATTTTAATAGATAGAAGTGTGTTAAATTTAGAAGAAATTTTTCTTGTATTTTCAGAAAGACCTACTTGTATAAACAGAATGTTAAATTGGAGGCAGGCAGGCATTTGGCACAGCCGTTGTTAAGTTGCCGATTTTGCTGTCCACATCCCTTATTGGGGTGCCTGGCTACAGTCCTGGCTGCTCTGCTTCCAACCCAGCTTCCTGCCAATGCACATGCTAGGAGGCAGTGGGTGATGATTCAAGTAATTGGATCCTTGCCATCTGCATGGGAGACCTTAACTGAGTTCCAGGCTCCTTGTTCCGGCCTGGCCAAGCTCTGGCTGTTGTGTGCATTTGGAGAATGAAACAGTGGATGGACGATCTTTCTCCATCTGTTTCTTTGCCTTTCAAATAAAATGAAAATAAATTTTAAAAAACTAAGAAAATATTGAATCTCACTCAGTTGCTACTGCTACGTGTAAATACATGCTTGCATTGCCAAAAATGTACTTGATTAAAAAATGTATAAGATTTAAAAAAAAGAAAAAATATATAAATACCAGTAAGTATGAGAATTTATTTGCCCAAGATGACTTAACCAGTAGTTCTGAGAGATGTCCTGTTTCACTCTGAAGCCCAACTTCTTACTCATGTTCTTCACTGATAACTCAAATCAGGATGGATTTTCAAGTCTACAGATCCTAAAAGTAAATGACCAGAGTCTAGTACCATTTGGAGTGAAATGATAGCTCTAAAAGACAACACCTACATTTCTTGTTGTACCTCATAGAGACAAAGAACTATAAATAACAAACTGCAAGAATTGAAAAAAAAAATGTTTCCTTAGTTTTGGTTGGTTGGACATTTTCATTCCACTTATGAATCAACCGATCTCTTTGAAACTGCCCCTTCATTGTTCTCCCTCACTGTGCCAGGCAGTGGTTATTCAAAGACAAATACCTCAAGAATCCTACCTTTTTTTTTTTTACCCTGGGTCAGGAAATTTCTCATAGAAGAGGATTCCTTGAAGCGAGTATTGAGGAATAAGTATTTGCCAAAGCTTAGCAACTGGGGAGTAGAGAAGTGTTGAGTCCTAGGGAGCCCTGAATAAGAGCTTGGAAGTAGGAAAGCTTGGGAGGCCATTCACAAATCAGGCTTCCTTCCTGAATGGGTTTTCAATTCTTGGGCACACACAGAATGAAAGCAGCATGACCCAATTTTGCTAGAGGCAATTTGGAATTTAATTTTTGTTGGATAATTAAAATATGAATAATCTAAAATTTACAATTAACTGTAGGAATACATTTACTTTTATGTTAACCATTACTCAGAACATGTGTAGTATGCTTCACAACATTTAAAATAACATGTTAAAATAAATATTTTAGACAGCACTCCAGTGGGTTTGTATAGAATAATAGAGTACTCAATAAGGTTTTACATTATGCTCATCATTGATTAAAATACTTAACTTTGACATTTAAAAATTATGTATAGCTGCGTGATTTTACATACTATATGGTATAGTAGTTAGAAAATATTATTTTAAAGGTATTTCCTACATTAATTTTATAGTCTTTATTAGAAGGTCAGTGTTCTGTTAACATACATTTCTACAACCCTTTCACAATGCTATGAATTTGATGATATCAGTATTTAAATGTTTACAGTTCTTAACTTCTTTTGAGAGAGTAGAAGTTGATTGTTTGAAGTTGTAAATAAATTACTATACAAGTATAAATAGTAAATCAACAAATCTGCTGAGCCTTATTACCCATGCATTCTTGTGTAGTTTTATATCAGACAAATAAAACAGCTTGAACACGAAATCCATGAAATATTTGCACAATGACAGCTGGCCTCCCAGTTATTTAAATTTGATAATTTTTAGTCATACAGCTTGCTTGTTAGACTAAAAAACCCACCAAGAAATCAAACACAAGGACAAAACAAAAGAAATTGTGACTCAAAAGAGAAAGTTGGTATTTGTTCATAAAAATGTTTGAATTTTAAGCTTCTTACTATGTTCAGTTTATATAATATTTTATGTATGTATATGCTTATTTACTTGAAAGGAAGAGAAAGAGAGTGAGAGAAGGAGAGACAGAATATGAATGAATATGAGATAGAGATCTATCCTCTGGCTTATTCCCCAAATGGCCACAGCAGCCAGGGCCTGGCTGAAGGTAGAAAGCCATAACTCCATCCTGGTGTCCCACACAGGTGGCAAGGGCCCTAGTACTTGGAGGCCACCTTCTGTTGCTTCCCAGGTGCATAGCAGGGAGGTGGATTGTAAGTAGAGCAGCTAGGACTCAATGCAACACTCATCCATTGTGTCACTGCCAGCACTCCATGCATGTCTATTTGTTGAAGAATAGCTACATCTCCTTCTCATTGATGAACGCTTTAAACAACATAGTAATTTATTATTTTATGTTATTATGTATTGTGATAAAAATAATACATTAAATTGTTTGCAGATACTTTTATCTATTAATGATTTATACATTCAATCTGCATATGTGACACATGTAAACATACTTCTAAAAAGTCTTTCCATAATAAGTGTGCTAATTACTCTGGCTTAGTCTAATCCAGATATACATACATGAATCAAAACATCACCTTCTACTTCATGGTATGTACAATTACAGGGTGTCAATCAAAAATATAAATTTCATAAAAAGCTTTCTAGAATCATATGTAATTAATGTAAATTTTTGATGGGTAATTACCTTGAACAAATTGAAAAATCAAGAAGTTCTTCTACAGCATTTAAACTCATCTAAACTGAAATAAATCATTTTCCCTATTGGGGAACATTTTTCTTTCAAGATTTGTTTATTTGAATAGCAGATTCACAGAGAGGGAGAAAAAGAGACACAGAAAGAGATAGAGAGATCATGGGTAAATTTTTTCATTAGGGTAAAGGCTAAGCTAATATTAAAATAAAAAAACTCTCAAAAATAACAGTGACAAAATTTTTCAAAGATGAATTCTCTATCATATAACAGTTCAAGCATAGTCAACCAAGGACAGTTGCAGCACAGAACGCAGGAGTCATGCCTTTCTTTCTTGCTCTGTTCTACTTCGTGGCTCCAGATGGTTGTTGTAACTCTGCCAGCACATCTGGATTCCAGCTCCTGGGAAGGGGAGGGAGGGACAGTGGAGGGCAGGATTTCTCTCTAGGCCTGGTTCCATTGGGGAAATCCTACACACCAATCTCACTGGTACCTGTTTGGCAAGGATTTCTTGGCATGCATTCACTCAGAGGGGCAGGGAGATGTATGTGTCTCTACAGCTAAAATCAGAAGTTCTGTTGCTAACACAAATGAAAAATGGATATTAGTTGAAAACAAGTAGTTTCTGCTATAGGAATGTCAGAATGTAGTTTAGAAGTCTTAGACAAAGATGTTTGCCTAAAATGTTAGTGCATCATTTAGAATAGTTTCTTTGAAAAAAAAAAAGATTTATTTATTTGAAAGTCAGAGTTACAGAGAGAGAAAGGAGAAAAGGAGATACAGAGATCCTCCATCCAGTGGTTTGCTCTCCAGATGGCTACAACAGCTGGAGCTGGGCCAGGCTGAGGCCAGGAGCAAAAACTCTGTCCAGGTCTCCCCTATAGGTTCAGGTGCCAAAGCACTTGAACCATCTGTGGCTGCTTTCCCAGGTGCATTTGCAGGTAGCTGGATGGGAAGTAGGAAGCAGAGCAGCTGGAACTCCAAACCATGTGGGATGCCCACAGTGCAGATGGCGGCTTTACCCGCTATGCCACAGTGCCAGCCCCAATTTAGAATTTTTTATACTGAAAACACCAAGTGATGTAATTGAAAGTGGTGTATACTGTAAGAACCTTTTTTTAGCTGAAACAAGGAGAGCTATGACATGATCAGTTATTAAAAATATTTATTTGTTTATTTGATAGGCAAAATGACAGAAAGGAAGATGGTAGGAGAAAGAGGGAGAGAGAAGAGAGAGGCAGGCGGTAGGGAGAGATCCATCTTCTCTATCTTCTATCTGTTGGTTCACTCCCCAAATAGTCACAACAGCCAGGGTTTGTCAAGGCCAAAGCCAGCAGCCAGAACTTCAACCAGGTCCCCCATGTGGGTGGAGGGTCTCAAGCACTTGGGCCACCATCTGCTGCCTTCCGAGGCGTAGTAAGAAGTTGGGTGGGAAGTGGAGCAAACTGGCTCTCCAGTGTGGGATGATGGAATTGAAAGTGGTGGCTTAACCCACTGCACCACTATGTCAACCCCCAAGATTGGCTACTTTGACTCAGGAATTTTATCAAGGATATACAGTTTTCCTTGATCTCCACTTGACATCCTCAGCAAGATTGTCACTTATAATTTTGTCTTCATGGTTACAAATGGCTACTGTAGCTCCAGGCAACACCTTTTCAGAAAGCCATGCCCAAATGTAGGAAGCCCATTCTTTATTTATTTACCTTTCTTTGCTCCCTTATTTTAAAATCAGATAGAAAAAATTGTTTCTGTTGTCTCCCAGATTCCTTATAGGACTGAATGAAAAACTATGAGTCACACATTTTTTGTCTTGGTTGCAGAAAGTGTTAATATATTCTAGAAAAGAAAATATTTAGGAAATTATGCTTGAATAACATTAAAAATCTCAACCACAATTAGGTTATGTAATTCATAAGCATATATATATAGAAATGCATTTGATGTTTACTTACATTTCAAAAACAGTTCTAATGTGGAAGCTATTATTAAAAAGAGAAATATTTTATTTCTTTTTTTTAAAGATTTGTTTATTTGAAAGGCAGAATTACAGAGAGAGAGAGAGAGAGAGAGATCTTCCACGTACTGATTCACTCCCTAAATGGTCACAACAGGCAAGGCTGGGCCAAGCTGAAGCCAGGAGTTAGGAGCCAGGAGCTTCACCCCGCTTTCCCAGGTGGATGCAAGGGTCCAAACAGCTGGGCCATCTTCTGTTGCTTTTTCCAGACCATTGGCAGAGAGCTATATTGAAAATAGAGCAACCAACAATTGAACTGGCACCTAGATGAGATTTTGATACTGCAGGTTAATGTCTTAACTCGCTGTGAGAGTCAAACATATGTTTATTAATTACCACAAATCAGGGAGAACATTGCATTTTGGGGACTGGCTTATTTCACTAAGTATAATGTTTTCAGTTGGATCCATGTTGTTGTAAATGACAGGATTTCATTTTTTTAAGCACTGTGTATAATTCCATGGCTTACATATACCATAATTTCTTTATCCAGTCTTAAGTTGACAGGTATCTGGGTTGATTCTGTACCTTAGCTATTGTGAATTGAGCTGCAGTAAATGGCCCCCAATTTGCTGCTTTAACATTGAATTCATTTTTTCAAAAACATTTTTATCTTTATTTCTATAGGGAACAAATTTCATGTTTTTCATAAAATTTTAAAATTTTCAGTTTTGATTTTCATTTTTAAGAGTGTAATGACTATTCCCACCCTAAACTCCCTCTCTCACTCTTTCCTTTCTTGTTTTTCATTTAAGTTTTACAATGACCTACTTTCTTTCCTTTTTTTTGAATAAAATAATGAATCTTATTTTGGTGCAGAAAAACTTTTGGAATCTATATAGCTTTTTTTTTTTTTTTTTTTTTTTTTTACCTAGAAACCTTTTATTTAAAGTATATAAACTTCATGCATTTCAGATATACAAATTTAGGAACATAGTGATTCTTCCCACCCTACCCTCTCTCCCACCCCACTGCCACCCTTCTTCCTCCTCCCTCTCCTATTCCCATTCTTACTATCTGCTACAATTCACTTTCGATTAACTTTATCCACTAAGATAAACCCTATACTAAGTAAAGAGTTCAATGAATAGTATGAAAAAAAAAAAAACTGTTCCTCAACAGTTGAGACTAGGGCTGTTCAAAGTCATTGCATCTCAACGTGTCAATTTCACTTCTCTAAATTGCCTTTTAGGTTGTTTATTAATTACCACAAATCAGGGAGAACATAATAAACATATATTTATTAATTACCACAAATCAGGGAGAACATTGCATTTTGGGGACTGGCTTATTTCACTAAGTATAATGTTTTCAGTTGGATCCATGTTGTTGTAAATGACAGGATTTCATTTTTTTAAGCACTGTGTATAATTCCATGGCTTACATATACCATAATTTCTTTATCCAGTCTTAAGTTGACAGGTATCTGGGTTGATTCTGTACCTTAGCTATTGTGAATTGAGCTGCAGTAAACATGGATGTACAGAGATCTCCTTCATATGCTGGTTTCATTTCCTTTGGGCATATTCCCAGGAGAGGGATGTCTGGGTCATATGGTAGGTCTGTATTCAGATTTCTAAGGTATCTCCATACTGACAATGACTTACTTTCAATTTACTTCATAATTAGAAGTTTACTACTACATTAAATAAAAAATTCAACAAAGAGTAAATAGAGAAACCACTGTTATTCAAATAGTATAGACAGGCACTATAAACAATAATCAAATCTCAAAATGTCACTTTTGCTATATACATCACTTCTTTTGTATTCTGTGTATTAGTAACCATAAGTCAGGGAAAATATATATTTGTCTTTTGGGGACAGGCTTCCAGTTGCAACCATTTTGTTACAAAAGGCAGGATTTCATTCTTTTTTATGACTGAGTAGAATTCCATCATGTATATATACCACATTTTTGTTATTCAGTAATCAGCTGCTGCTATAAACATAGGGGTATAGACAGCTCTTTCATATGCTGATTTCATCTCCTTTGATTCCCTCCAACAGTGTATTAGGGTACCTTTTTCATATATCCTCACCAGTATTTGTTATTTTTTGATTTTGTATGATAGTCATTCCAGCTGGGGTGAGGTGAAACCTCATTGTGGTTTTGATTTGCGTTTCCCTGATGGCTAGTGATCCTGAGCATATTTGTGTGTTTGTTGGACTCAGGCCCCTGAACCCAGAGTGCAGCACCGGATACAGTCCCCGGCTTCTGCTTGGGCCCGGCCTGGCCCCGGCCTTAGTAGCCACCTGGGGGTTGAACCCCCAGAGGGACGATCCGTGAGAGAGAGCAAGAGGCAAGAGGGCTCGCGATGCCCGGTGCTCTGCTTCTCTCCCCAAGCGGCTCCAACGGCCAGCGCCGGGCCAGGCAGAAGCCAGGAGGCTTGACCTCCATTCAGGGCGCCCAGGAGGCCGGGAGGCGTGGTCCCTGGGTCACAGCCTGGAGAGGCCGCCCCGCCTGCAGCCCTGGGGCTTCGGACGCTGGACGCGGCAGGCAGCGCGGAGGTGCGTCCCGCGGTGCCATGGCGGCCGCCCATGGGGAGTGCGCCTGCGCCCGGCGCTGTGACCCGGAAGTGGCCCCTTGTGCCCCGGAAGTGGCCCCTCGTGGCCCGCGGCGCTCAGGTAGGAGTCCTCGCGGGTCCCGTCCGCTGCTGCCGGAGAGCCCGCGCGAGCCGTCGGGAGCCGGGAGCCGTCCTGGACGCTGCCGGCGGAGCCTGCGGGAGACCCAGCGCCCCCCGGGGTCAGGCCGGGCTCAGAGAGGCTGCGGCCCGAGGCTGCCGCGCCGTTTCCCGGGCGCGGTTCTCTTCTTCGGCCCTTCGTGGAAGCAGCGGCCTTCGCGGGCCCCTGTGCCGCCAGCAGACCGGGCCCCCTTGGCGGTGAGTGATGCGGGGGCTGTTGGGGTTTCCCGCTGCGAGTCTTCGCTGCCGGCGTGCCTGTTGCTCTCGGGTCCCGAAGGCGCGGGTGGAGTCGTGGTCTTGCTGTGCGGACGGTCGGTCTGCAACTTTCCCCAGTGTGCGAGCAGCTGTGCCAGAGCAGAGGGGCTCCGTCTCCTCCTGGAGCGGCCCCGCGTTCCCGTCTGTTTGCGTTTTGATGGCCCAGCCGCCCTGCTCGAGACCCCCGAGACTGCTGACGGGGAGGAATAAGAGCGAAAATGCTCGTCTGTTTCCTGGTCTAGGAGGACAGTTTCCGGTTAACTGGCATTTGGTGTGATGTTAGCGCTCTGTGGGTTTTCAGTGAGAGGCCATTGTCAAGCCGAGGTTTACCTTCTGTTCCTGATTTGATGATTCCTTTTTTTTTTTTTTTTTTTTAATATCGCCAAAGCGGTGGGAGTTTTTGTGAAATAGGTTTTCTGTGTCTATAGGGATACTTTGTGGGCTTTCCCCATGTTTATTCTGTTCTGTGATATATTGATTGTGTATGGTAGCCATCCTTGCATTCCTGGAGTTGCACCCAGCGTGCTAAGCTTTGGTTGTGCTTCAGGAGCGCGTTTGGTAATATTTTGTTAAGGAATGTGACAGCGCAGTCATGACAGATACGTATGTGCCGTGTTCTTTATGATGCATTTGTTTTGGATGTTGGGAAAATGTTGGTCCGAAGGGATGAGATGGAAGATTTTTCCCCTTCGTCTCCTTTTTGGAAGGGTTTGCAAATCACGGGTTTTAACTATCCTTCCCACAGGAGTTCTGTGTTAATAGGCCAGGTGATGCATATAGTATCAAGTTCGATATAAACTCTAGTAGTTGGCCGTGATGTAGTATTTTATTTATAGCTATGTCTTCCCCCCCTTTTTTTTATATAAAGTTCTTATTTGTTTATTTGAAATTCAGAGTTATATGCAGAGTGAGAGAGAGAGAAAGAGAAAGTAAGTCTTCCATCTGCTGGTCCTCTGCAAATTGGCTCAATGATTGGGGCTGAGCAGATCCGGAGCCAGTATTCAGGAGCCAGGGGCCTGGTGGCAGGTTCTCAGAATGGGGCACCAGATAAAGTCCCTGGCTTCTGTTTCAGCCTGGCCCAGCCCTGGCCTTTGTAGCCACCTGGGAGGGGGGCGAACCACCAGATGGGCAATCACTGAGAGAGAGCAAGAGTGCTTGCGATGCCCCATGCACTGCTTCTCTCCCCAGGCGGCTTCAAAGGCCAGCGCCGGGCCAGGCAGAAGCCAGGAGGCAAGGACTCCATTCAGGACTCCCAGGAGGGAAGGAGGCAGGATCCAAGTACCTGGGCCATCAGCGGCTGCCTCCCTGGTTCCCAACCTGGAGTAGCGGGATTGGAATCGGCTCTTGGGCACCCCACACTGGACGTAGCAGCATGCAGATGTGTCCCATGGCGCCATGGCAGCTGCCTGTGGGGAGTGAATTTGCGCCCTGCGCTGTGACCAGGAATTGTACCCGTAGGTACATCTCCTGCTCAGCCATCCTCAGATGGAAGTCTGCTCCTCATCTGTTCCTGCCCAAAAGCCTGTTCAAGTCTTGAGGAGCCGTCCTCGATGCTGCTGGCGGAGCCTGAGTGAGACCCAGTGCCTCCGGGGTCAGGCCTGAATCAGAGACACTGCAGCCCGGGACAGCCGCATCAGTTACCTTGCCCTTCTGGAAATGTGTAGGCGCGGTCCTCTTCTTCGGCAGCTTCCGGAAGTCTACCCCTCGGGCCTCGGCTCCTGTTCCAGAGGAGCAGAAACGCTCTTTGGTGAGTTGGGCGCGATGGCCTTGCTGTCGTCACGGGGTAGGTGGGGCCTGGGGTGCAGATAGCAGGCAAGGGGTGTGCATGTGAGGGGTGGAGGGGAGAGGAGGAGGAGAGAGGCGGCCAAGGGAGATTCGGGAGGAGAGAGGAAGGGGGGAGAAGGAAAAGGTGGCGTGAAGGTGGGGTGGCGTGGAAGGAAGGGGAAGGAAGGCGTGTGGGGCAGCGTCGAGGGAGGGCGAGTGTGACAGGAGTGCTGGTTGGCTGGTGGAGGCGGGGGTTGGGAGAGGAAGAACTTTTCCCACGGCCCGGGTTCCGTTTTGGAGGTTTCCTGGCCCTGGCTGGAATCAGTCTTGGCCACGTCCGTGAGAAGCGGCCTTGACTCCCGGCCTCTCTTCTCTGGGTGGTTCTGAACTGTAATGTGTGTGCGGGAAAACTGGCCTGGGGCACTCGAATTAACTTGCACGTAATCCGGTGAATTTTCACAGACTGCACACAAGGACTAGAAAGCAGAAGCTTTGAGAAACCCCAGGAATCCCTTTGTGCTCTGTTCCAGCCTGTCCAAGGTTCTGACACCTCATGGTAAGTACTGGATTGTTTTTTCTTTTTAAAGACTGGTGTGAAAGGCAGAGTTACTGATGAGGCAGTGGTGGAGAGAGAGTCAGTGTATGGGTTCACACCCCAGGTGGCTACCATGTCCTGGGGCTGCGCCAGGCTGAAGCAGAAGCCAGGTACTTTATCCAGGACTCCAGTGTGGGTTCGGGTGCCCAAGTCCTTGGGCCTCTTGCTCTGCTTTCCTGGGCTTGTTAGCAGCCAGCTGGATCACGAGTGCAACAACCTGGGCATTTGGGGGTGGGGGCGGGCCGAGCCGTGGCAGAGTGGATGAAGCTGCTGCCTGAAGTAGCAGCATCCCATATGGGTGGTGGTTCAAGTCCCAGCACCTCCACTTCCGTCCCAGCACCTCCGCTTCCATTCCAGCTCTGCTGTGGCCCGGCCCAGCAGTAGAAGAGTACCCAAGTCCTTGGTCTCCTGCAACTGTTTGGGAATCCTGGAGGAAGCTGCAGGCTCCTGCTTCAAATCTGCTCAGGCTGAAAATGGAGAGAAGTGGAGAAAGTTTACAGGTGGCACTGATGGCTTGATGGAAATGAAGGCGTGAGAATGATGCTAGGGTTTGACTTGAGCTGCTGGTGAAATGGTGGGTCAGTTATTGCAGGGGAAGATAGGGGGCCAGAGCAAGAGGTTTCATGGGGAAATCAGCAGTTTGGTTTTGATACATTGAGTTTCCTGTGTGTGTGGTTGTGGTTGTGTAAGGACAGATGTTGATGGAATGGTATGACTTTTTATTTTAGACGATTGGGATAGATTTAAATCCAGAGTGAATTTCTGGGAGCAGCTATTGCAGTTATGTAGGTGACACGATGAGACTCTGAACTGGGACAGTGGCTGTGCAGGGGGAGGATGTGCAAGGTCTGTGTGAAATAGGACCAGTTGGCCTTAGTGACAGTTCAGTTGTAGCTACTGGTACAACTTAACCAATTGAACTTAGGTAACATTGGTGGTTCAGGATAACTCTTAGTTCTAATGCTTGGTGATTAGTGGTGCCGGCCTGTCAGGAGAAGGAAGAAGGGAGTGAGTGAGCTCAGCCCAGGAGGTGTGGAGTTTTCCGCCTGTGGGCTCTCGCAGGGAAGACACCTGGCAGCCTGCCTGGGCTGTGAGCATGGAAAGGGAGACTCACTGCTCCTAGGATGTCAGATGTGTGTATGATTGCTTTGGAACCTTAAGAGTTGCTGCTTTAGCTTCAGACTTAGTAATCTGGGGTTGCATTGAGAAAAACAGCATTGAAAGAAATGCTCCCAAAGGAAATTAGATATTGCATTCTAGGATCACAAAACAGTTAGTGCTTTATGATCCACTTGTTCTGCAATCTTCTACTCTAAAGAAATAAAAATGCAAACAAACATTCACGTGCAAAGATGTTTAAAGTCACCTTAGTTGTAATGAAGAATGGGATAAATGCACAGAAGGTAATCCTCCATGTTAGCATGGTCATTCTAGTGAAGGGGTTGTGGTGGCTTTTATCCTCTCCTTTTTGAATGATTGTGATTTACAGTTTTTCAAAACTGAGCATGTCTTCCTTTCTGATGAGGGAGGAAAAATGAAGTTAGGAATAATATATACATGGAAAAGAATAATATATAAGTAAGTAGCAAATTCTGCTGCATCCATAGAGTAAAATGTTAGAAAGCTATTTAGTTTTTTAAGATTGTATGGATGTAAGTAGGTATGTATGTATTTGAGAGGCAGAGTTACAGACAGTGAGAGGGAGAGACAGGGAGAAAGGCCTTCCGTCTGGTGGTTCACTCCCCAAATGGCCACAACGGCTGGAGCTGTGCCGATCCGAAGCCAGGAGCCAGGAGCTTCTTCCTGTCTCCGGCATGACTGCAGGGGCCCAAGGACTTGAGCCATCTTCCCCTGCTTTCCCAGGCCATAGCAGAGAGCTGGATTGGAAGAGGAGCAGCTGGGACTAGAACCGGCGCCCACATGGGATGCAGGCGCTGCAGGCAGAGGATTAACCCACCCACCCACAACGGCAGCCCCGAAAGCTATTTCTTTTGTTATGAAAAGTTTTTAAGTAGGTGGGTAAATGCTTATAAAGTGTTAAGGATCACCTCTTAGTTGAGCCTGTGATTATATGAGCATATACGTCTTCTGTTGGCAAGCTGGCATCAAAAGGGGTTTTCGTGGGATTGATTTTGAATACTTGTTTTCTTATTTTCCAAAATAGTTTTAAATACATTTATTTTCCTTTTTCTTTTTTAATAGATTTTTTGACCTCTCTTTTAACTTGAAAAATTTTGTTCTATTCCTGTTGATGCTACCATTTGAGAAACTACACATATGCTCTACTGTACCAACATACACACATACTTTAGTTTTTCAACTTCTATTTAATAACTATAAATTTCCAAAGCACAATGTTTGGATTATAGCGGCTTTTCCCCCAGTAACATCCATCCCACCCGCAACCATCCCATCCCCCACTCCTTCTCCCATCCCATTCTTCATCAAAATTCATTTGCAATTCTCTTCATGTATAGAAGATCAAATTAGTATATACTAAGTAAAGATTCCAACAGACTGCACCCACACAGACACACAAAGTATAGAGTACTGTTTGAGTAGTAGTTTTAGCATTCATTCACAGAGTACAACACATTAAGGACAGAGATGTTACATGGGGAGTAAGTGCACAGTGACTCCTGTTGTTGATTTAACAATGGACACTCTTATTGATGACGTCAGTAATCACCAGAGGTTCTTGTCATGAGCTGCCAAGGCTATGGAAGTTCCTCTGGAGTTCACCAACTCTGATCTTATTTAGACAAGGCCAGAGTCAAAGTGGAAGTTCTCTCCTCCCTTCAGAGAAAAGTACCTCCTTCTTTGCTGGCCTGTTCTTTCCTCTGGGATCTCACTCACAGCGTTCTTAAATTTAGGTCATTTTTTTCTTTTGCCAGAGTGTCTTGACTTCCCATGCCTGAAATACTCTCATGGGCTTTTTAGCCAGATCCGAATGCCTTAGGGGCTGATTCGGAGGCCAGAGTGCTGTTTAGGGCTTTGGCCATTCTATGAGTCTGCTGTGTATCCTGCTTCCCATGTTGGATTGTTTTCTCCTTTTTAATTCTATCAGTTAGTAGAAGCAGACAGTAGACTTGTTTATGTGATCCCTATGACATTTAATCCTCTCATTATGATCAATTATGAACTGAAACTGATCACTTTAGACTAGTAAGATGGCATTGGTACATGCCACATTGATGGGATTGAATTGGAATCCCCTGGCACGTTTCTAGCTCTACCATTAAGGGTAAGTCTGAGTGAGCATGTGCCGAACTGTACATCTCCTCCCTCTCTTATTCCCACTCTTATATTTAACAGGGATCACTTTTCAGTTGAATTTAAACACCTAAGAATAATTGTGTGTAAATTAAAGAGTTCAGCCAATGGTAATAAGTAGAACAAACAAATACTAAAAGGAATAAAGTAGTAAGGTGTTCCTGGACAGTCAGGACAAGGGCTGATCAAGTCATTGTTTCTCATCTGAGATATTTCTATCACCAAACATTTTCTACCAGTGATATTCAACCTTTTTTTTTTTTAAGATGTATTTATTTATTCATGTGAAAGGCAGAATTACAGAGAGGCAGAGGCAGACAGAGAGGTCTTCCATCTGCTGGTTCACTCCCCAGATGGCCACAATGGTCAGAGCTATGCCGATTCAAAGGCGGGAGCCAGGACCTTCTGGGTCTCCCATGTGGGTGCAGGGGACCAAGGACTTGAGCCATCTTTTGCTGCTTTCCCAGGCCACAGTAGAGAGCTGGATCGGAAGTGGGGCATATGGGATTCGAACCGGCACCCATATGGGATGCCGATGCTGCAGGTGGCAGCTGTATCTGCTACGCCACAGCTCCAGCCCCTCAACCTCTATCGTTTTTACCTTCAGCTTTTGGAACGTTTTCGGCCGTCATTACTTCCAATATTGCCCCTGTTCCTTCCTTTCTTCTAGTATTCCTGCTTTGTGTGTGTCATACCTTTGTAATTGTCCCATAATCTTAGGCATTCCATTAGCGTTTTCCCCATTTCTTTCTTTGGCTTTTAGTTGAGGAAGTTTTTATTGATACACACCCGCTCACAGATTGTCTTCTCTCTAGTGTCTAGTCTGATAATGAGCCCCTCCAAGACATTCTTCGTTTCTGTCTCAGTGGTTGTTTTGATCTGGCGGCCCCTTTTGATTCTTTGAGAGTTTCCATCTATCTGTTTGCATTATTCATGTGGTTCTGTATATCGTCCAATTTTTCTATTACAGTTGTTTTAATAACCCAGTCAGACAGCTCCAGAATCTTTGCCATGGTAGGGCCTGGTTTTGATGCTTGCTTTGTCTCTTCAGACTGCATTTTTCTTGCTTTAACTTTTTTTTTTTTTTCTGAAAGCTGGACACAATGTATCAGGTAATAGAAAGCAAAGTAAGCAGGTCACTTAGTGTGAGGTTTATGTTCCTCTGGGTGGGAGTTAGGCTATTTAATGTTTGCTTTGCTGTAGGTATCAGAGGTTTCATTTTCCTTTGGGGCCTTTATTTTGGTGTCTCACACTCTTTTTTGGGGTTTCCCTAGAAATTCCTTCTTAAATAGAACCTGTGTCTGGTATAGATCTGGAGCCCGGGTGATGTGCTAAAGTATTGAAGGAAGAAAGCATGTATAATCTTAGGATTGAATATTTGGTTTCATTGGCCTACACCCCTAGCCTGTAGCTTTCACAATACTTTTCTAGCCTTTTTCTTTGCTCTTTTATCCCCTGTGTAAGACAGCAAGTCTTCCAGGGGCAGGAGTTGGTTAATTGCCCTTCCCCAAGGTCGATTAGGCTCTAAGGTAGAGTGGTCTCCTTGTTCTCAAGTGGAGAACATATAGGCAGGGCTATTTCAAAATGATGGCCTTTCCTCTCCCCTGCGGTCTGTATATGTATGTGTGGTGTACATGGCCCGTAATTTCTTTCTTCAGTCTTCAGGAGAGCGGCATTTTGGTTGATTGCCTATCTTTGCTGTTGTGAAATGAGCTGCAGTAAATATGACTCTTCCATATGCTGATTTCCTTTCCCTTGCGTATATTCCCCGGGGTGGAACGGCTGGTTTGTCTATATTCAGGTTTCTGAGGTTTCTCATACTGTCTCCCACAGTGGCTATACCAGTTTACATTCCCACCAACAGCGGAGCAGGCCGCCTTTCCCCCCCTGACATCCTCAAGGCTGTTGTAGTATTGCTGTGCATTTCCATGATGGCTAGTGACCCTGAGCATTTTTGCATGTGTTTGTTGGCCATTTGGATTTCCTTTCTTGAACCATGCCTGCGGAAGTCCTTGGCCCGTTTCTTGAGTGGGTGGTTTGTTTTGCTGCTGTTGAGTTTCTTGAAAACCTCTGGTAGTGAATCCTTTACCAGCTGCATACTTTGCAGATAATTTCTCCCATTCTGTTAGTTGCCTCTGCGCTTTGCCGAGTGTTTTGCTTGCAGTGCAGAAGCTTCTCAATTTGGTTTTTTGCTTTTTGTCCTCTTCTATTCCTTTCTTTAATCTGTTGTGATTCTCAGATAGTGGACATCCTTGGTTGAAATGGTCCCCAGAGCCTGTATTTTCTTTGTAGCTATGTGGACGGGATTGGTCCTAGACGTTCTTTCTGAGCCACGGCACTGTCTGCGTATACAAAGGCTGTTGATTTTCTATCCTGCCACTTTACCAAACTCTACTCTGAGTTTCGATAGTCTCTCAGTGGAGTCGTGTGGATCTCCTCTGTATGGAATCATGTCCTCTGCCAATAGTGATAGTTTGACTTCCTCCCTCCCAATTTGTATCTAACGTTGAGAAAGGAGAGAAAAAGTACCAACGTGATAACGTGCACGTAGAAAATGCCAAGAGGGACCTCAGACGCTACATTTACGTATTCTATGGTGCTTTGTGGAAGACACGGTTTGTCCTAGTTCAAGCATGCTCCATCCATTAAATGCAGGCCTAGACTGTGGAGGGCGGAGGTTGGGGAGCAGACCTGTGTTCAGTGGAGAACTCTGTAGATCACAGGTGTCTCAAGTCCCTGTGCGAGTGGGTACCCAAGTGTCTGAATAAATAAACTACATTGATTTCCTCATGCGTAAGTCATAGATAATACCACACGGAACGTTTCTAAGGTAGAAGAGAAAGAATGGGTACCAACACCTTTTTTTTTTTTTTTTTTTTTTTGACAGGCAGAGTGGACAGTGAGAGAGAGAGACAGAGAGAAAGGTCTTCCTTTGCCATTGGTTCACCCTCCAGTGGCCGCCGCTGATCCAAAGGCAGGAGCCAGGTACTTATCCTGGTCTCCCATGCGGGTACAGGGCCCAAGGACTCGGGCCATCCTCTACTGCACTCCTGGGCCATAGCAGAGAGCTGGCCTGGAAGAGGGAGCAACCGGGACAGAATCCGGCACCCCGACCGGGACTAGAACCTGGTGTGCTGGCGCCACTAGGTGGAGGATTAGCCTAGTGAGCTGCGTTGCCTGCCACCAACACCTTTTCTAAGAGTGAGTTAAATTCCTTTTCAAATTCTATGTTAATAGGGTAGGTAATGTATATAATATCAAATTGTAATGAACTGTAATAGTTGGCCTTGATGTAGTATTTTATTTAAAGCTATGTCTTCCTTTTCTTAATTTTTTTATTTTTTTTGAAGATCTTATTTATATGAAATTCAGGGAGGGCTGGAGGGAGGGAGAGAGAGGGGGAGAGAGAGAGAGAGAGAGAGAATCGCTATCGAGAGGTCTTCCATCTGCTGGTCTGCTACCCAATTGGCTGCAATGGGCAGGCCTGAGCGGATCTGAAGCCAGGAGCCAGGAGCCTCCCCGGGGTGTACTGCATGGGTGCAGGGGCCCAAGGATTTGGGCCCTCTTCTGCAGAGAGCTGCACCGGAAGTGGAGCAGCCGGGACTCGAACCTGCGCCCATGTGGATGCAGGCGCTGCGGGCGGTGGCTTTACCCGCTCCCCCACAGCGCCGGCCCCTCCTGGGAGCCTTTCCCCGTGGGATCCAGCTGTCTGCTGCCATGCCTGGGAAAGCAGAGGGAGACGGCCCAAGGACTCAGGCCCCTGAACCCAGAGTGGAGCACCGGATACAGTCCCGGGCTTCTGCTTCGGCCTGGCCCGGTCCCGGCCTTAGTAGCCACCTGGGGGTTGAACCCCCAGAGGGACGATCCGTGAGAGAGAGCAAGAGGCAAGAGGGCTCGCGATGCCCGGTGCTCTGCTTCTCTCCCCAAGCGGCTCCAACGGCCAGCGCCGGGCCAGGCAGAAGCCAGGAGGCTTGACCTCCATTCAGGGCGCCCAGGAGGCCGGGAGGCGTGGTCCCTGGGTCACAGCCTGGAGAGGCCGCCCCGCCTGCAGCCCTGGGGCTTCGGACGCTGGACGCGGCAGGCAGCGCGGAGGTGCGTCCCGCGGTGCCATGGCGGCCGCCCATGGGGAGTGCGCCTGCGCCCGGCGCTGTGACCCGGAAGTGGCCCCTTGTGCCCCGGAAGTGGCCCCTCGTGGCCTGCGGCGCTCAGGTAGGAGTCCTCGCGGGTCCCGTCCGCTGCTGCCGGAGAGCCCGCGCGAGCCGTCGGGAGCCGGGAGCCGTCCTGGACGCTGCCGGCGGAGCCTGCGGGAGACCCAGCGCCCCCCGGGGTCAGGCCGGGCTCAGAGAGGCTGCGGCCCGAGGCTGCCGCGCCGTTTCCCGGGCGCGGTTCTCTTCTTCGGCCCTTCGTGGAAGCAGCGGCCTTCGCGGGCCCCTGTGCCGCCAGCAGACCGGGCCCCCTTGGCGGTGAGTGATGCGGGGGCTGTTGGGGTTTCCCGCTGCGAGTCTTCGCTGCCGGCGTGCCTGTTGCTCTCGGGTCCCGAAGGCGCGGGTGGAGTCGTGGTCTTGCTGTGCGGACGGTCGGTCTGCAACTTTCCCCAGTGTGCGAGCAGCTGTGCCAGAGCAGAGGGGCTCCGTCTCCTCCCGGAGCGGCCCCGCGTTCCCGTCTGTTTGCGTTTTGATGGCCCAGCCGCCCTGCTCGAGACCCCCGAGACTGCTGACGGGGAGGAATAAGAGCGAAAATGCTCGTCTGTTTCCTGGTCTAGGAGGACAGTTTCCGGTTAACTGGCATTTGGTGTGATGTTAGCGCTCTGTGGGTTTTCAGTGAGAGGCCATTGTCAAGCCGAGGTTTACCTTCTGTTCCTGATTTGATGATTCCTTTTTTTTTTTTTTTTTTTTAATATCGCCAAAGCGGTGGGAGTTTTTGTGAAATAGGTTTTCTGTGTCTATAGGGATACTTTGTGGGCTTTCCCCATGTTTATTCTGTTCTGTGATATATTGATTGTGTATGGTAGCCATCCTTGCATTCCTGGAGTTGCACCCAGCGTGCTAAGCTTTGGTTGTGCTTCAGGAGCGCGTTTGGTAATATTTTGTTAAGGAATGTGACAGCGCAGTCATGACAGATACGTATGTGCCGTGTTCTTTATGATGCATTTGTTTTGGATGTTGGGAAAATGTTGGTCCGAAGGGATGAGATGGAAGATTTTTCCCCTTCGTCTCCTTTTTGGAAGGGTTTGCAAATCACGGGTTTTAACTATCCTTCCCACAGGAGTTCTGTGTTAATAGGCCAGGTGATGCATATAGTATCAAGTTCGATATAAACTCTAGTAGTTGGCCGTGATGTAGTATTTTATTTATAGCTATGTCTTCCCCCCCTTTTTTTTATATAAAGTTCTTATTTGTTTATTTGAAATTCAGAGTTATATGCAGAGTGAGAGAGAGAGAAAGAGAAAGTAAGTCTTCCATCTGCTGGTCCTCTGCAAATTGGCTCAATGATTGGGGCTGAGCAGATCCGGAGCCAGTATTCAGGAGCCAGGGGCCTGGTGGCAGGTTCTCAGAATGGGGCACCAGATAAAGTCCCTGGCTTCTGTTTCAGCCTGGCCCAGCCCTGGCCTTTGTAGCCACCTGGGAGGGGGGCGAACCACCAGATGGGCAATCACTGAGAGAGAGCAAGAGTGCTTGCGATGCCCCATGCACTGCTTCTCTCCCCAGGCGGCTTCAAAGGCCAGCGCCGGGCCAGGCAGAAGCCAGGAGGCAAGGACTCCATTCAGGACTCCCAGGAGGGAAGGAGGCAGGATCCAAGTACCTGGGCCATCAGCGGCTGCCTCCCTGGTTCCCAACCTGGAGTAGCGGGATTGGAATCGGCTCTTGGGCACCCCACACTGGACGTAGCAGCATGCAGATGTGTCCCATGGCGCCATGGCAGCTGCCTGTGGGGAGTGAATTTGCGCCCTGCGCTGTGACCAGGAATTGTACCCGTAGGTACATCTCCTGCTCAGCCATCCTCAGATGGAAGTCTGCTCCTCATCTGTTCCTGCCCAAAAGCCTGTTCAAGTCTTGAGGAGCCGTCCTCGATGCTGCTGGCGGAGCCTGAGTGAGACCCAGTGCCTCCGGGGTCAGGCCTGAATCAGAGACACTGCAGCCCGGGACAGCCGCATCAGTTACCTTGCCCTTCTGGAAATGTGTAGGCGCGGTCCTCTTCTTCGGCAGCTTCCGGAAGTCTACCCCTCGGGCCTCGGCTCCTGTTCCAGAGGAGCAGAAACGCTCTTTGGTGAGTTGGGCGCGATGGCCTTGCTGTCGTCACGGGGTAGGTGGGGCCTGGGGTGCAGATAGCAGGCAAGGGGTGTGCATGTGAGGGGTGGAGGGGAGAGGAGGAGGAGAGAGGCGGCCAAGGGAGATTCGGGAGGAGAGAGGAAGGGGGGAGAAGGAAAAGGTGGCGTGAAGGTGGGGTGGCGTGGAAGGAAGGGGAAGGAAGGCGTGTGGGGCAGCGTTGAGGGAGGGCGAGTGTGACAGGAGTGCTGGTGGGCGGGTGGAGGCGGGGGTTGGGAGAGGAAGAACTTTTCCCACGGCCCGGGTTCCGTTTTGGGGGTTTCCTGGCCCTGGCCGGAATCAGTCTTGGCCGCGTCCGTGAGAAGCGGCCTTGACTCCCGGCCTCTCTTCTCTGGGTGGTTCTGAACCGTAATGTGTGTGCGGGAACACTGGCCTGGGGCACTCGAATCAACTCGAGGTGATCATACTGCTGTGGCTTGAACCGACGTCTCTATGAGACTACCTGCCAAAGCAGTGTCTCCATCCTCAGCCTCTACCGTGGGATCTACATCTCCGTTTGCATTGCCTCTTAGACACACACTTGAGTGTCCTGCAGGTACCGCAGACTTCCTGTTCCATTCAAACCTGCTCCACACATTGCACTGATCTCTGTATTGGCGGCTCCATCTGACTTGCCTTCCAAGTTGGCAAGCTTGGCAGCACCCTCTTTACCAGCATCTGTCTCCTAGTAGTCACCGAATCTATGTCAGTGGTGGCTCAGGTCCTACACAAGCCCTCAGGCCGAGGCTGCCTGCTGCCAAGTCTCATTGCTCTCCGGATTCTTTCTTCCAGGCTTTTCTGCTTCAGGCCTGCATACCACCTGCATTTCCCTAGAAAGCACAGGGGACTGTCTGATCTTTTCTCATCTCCTCTTGCATACTTTCAAAAGCCCTAATCCCTTAGGGGGGCATTCCAAGGCCTTGTTCTCAGGTCTGTTCACAGCTTCCTTTTCCAAGCTGCACAGCCCCTGCTTCTGTCATGCCAGACTTGCCACTGCTCTGCAGATAGGCAGCCACTACTTGATGTTCCTCAGTATTTTCAGCTTGAGAAAGTCGTAGCCATGTTTCAAAATATCCAACTCAAGGGTCTTCCTTCTCTGTGATACTTTTCTCTCATCCTCCCAGGCAAGGATACGTTTCCAGAACTTGCATAACACACTGCTTATCTTCGTAAAGCGCTTAACCCATTTTATCAGCATGTATTTGCTAAATACCTGTATCTCATAGAAGACTGTGAGCTTGTCCAGGGCAGGCCTTTTCTCTCTGCTTTCATTCCTGTAGTCCCTGGTACACAGTTGGTATTCAGCCTATGCAGGACTAACAATACACTCACTGGTGGGTGTTGGGACAGGAACTGATGGTTTATGAAGGGTCTGGTCTCAAGAACAAGGGCACGAGGGCCAAGGAAGGAGACAGCAACAGAATCAGCATTCTTGAAGCACTTTCACTTGTCAGGGTTCTTAGTGTACCATCGTCTCATTTCTAAATAACAGCACAAGGAGGGAAAGCAAGAGTTTTATTTAATTATACCACATTGTACTGTTTAATCCTCTTCAAAGCTCTGTGAGGAAGGCACTGCTGATCCCCTTTGAAATAGGAGGCTAAAGGAGGTGGGGACCTGCCCTAGGCCATATATCAAAAACAGTAAAGCCCCAGTTTAAAACCTGCTCTGCTGTGTCCCTCCTGGTGTTGGAACCCCAGGTTCCAGTAGTTCTAGAGGTGGCGTATCAGAGAGGTGTAGCTCATAAAAACCAGTGGTACTTTTCTTTTGGGCTTGTCTTTGTATGGAGCAGAACCACAGGGACTTGTCCTATGTTACTAAGGACCCTTCTTAATAACTCTGTGGCCTCATGCTGTGATTTGTTAATATAGGTCCTGTGTCCTGGTTCCCACCAGTGGTCATCTTTCTTTGAGCTATCGGAGGAGTCTGAGGTGGGCATCTTGCCACCCGGGGACTGGAACTGACTTTTGAGAGGGACCCTTAGGTATGAAAGGAGATTTGCTGGTAGGGTTAAGACCAGAGGGTTTGAGGGGTCCACAAGGTCCCTGGCGATTAGTCTTTGTTTCTTATTTCTTTATTTCAAAGGAAGAGAGAAATATTTCATCCCTTAGTTTCCTTCCCTAGTGCCCACAACAGCTGGAACTGTATCTGAAGCCAGGGCCTGGGAACTCAATCCAAGTCTCCTATGTGAGTGGCAGGGATGTAAGTACTTGAGCCTTCACCTGCTGCCTCCCAGGGTGGATTAGCAGGAAGCTGGAATCAGGACTTCAGCCAGGACTTGATCCTGGGCACTCTAACATGGGCTGTGGGGATTCCAGCAGTGGCTTAGCCACTATACCAGAAGCCATTCCTTGATTAGTCTTCCGTTCCCTCCTTCACAGGGTGGCTGGCTGCTTGGGAGGGGTTTGCATCACCACTGCTAACAGGACCTGCTGCATAATTTTGTGAGCGCCTTGTTCCTAAGGCAGGGATAAAGTGCCACTAAAGGTACTAAGTCATAAAGCTCTTTCCTTTCTCCCGCATACCTCCTTGGCTCAGCCTCATGTTCTTTGGACTCGCTTACAAACCGCAAATTCAAAGATAAAATTTTGAGGATTTTGAGTCACCACCAGCAGAGGTTTACACCCAGTGAAGGCCCTTCTGAGTACCAGCGCTGTGTGATGGCTCCTTTGTGACCATGTAGGCTGCGCCCGTGAGGTTGGCCTTGGCTGCTGAGTATAACCCATTGGCTGTGACTGTATAAGATTACATTGTATTCCAACATAAGCGGTTGCTATTTTGTATGATAATTCTGATATTTCACCATTAAAGCAATGCTGCAGGGAGCAACGTGGATTATCCATACCAGAGCATTCCTGGAACTGTTTTGATGACTTGTGTTAGTTCAGAATCACTAGGTCTTTGCTAGCATTCTGCAGTAGGCAATGGCATTGCAGGCCAGCTCTCTCCCTAGCACAAGGCTGACCGCGTTGAAATTTACACAGGTGTTGAACAGATCTCCGCACCTGCAGTGTGGAAAAGACTAGAGCAGTGCCCTCTTGTGCCTGACTGCCCTTCTTTCTGCCTCTTTGCTTTGTACATTATTAAATGTGCTCTCAAACCTCTAGGACTCACAGCTGAAAATAAAGTAGGTTGGTGGACAGTCACAGACAGCACTGTCCACTCACCAGGCCCAGGTTGTTTCTCCTTAAGCACTGTACCAGATGCCCTACTCCACCCATTAATAACTCTTGTCCTTTCCGAGTTGTTAGCTGTGTCATAAAATTTCTAGATTTCTGAGGGGTTTTGTAAATCTTAAAGTAGAAGATAAGAACTTTTGCTGCCAGTGTTTTGGCTTAGCTGGTAAAGCCGCCCCCCATGATACCAGCGTCCCATATGGACGCTGATTCAGATTCCCAGATCCACTTCCAATCCAGCTCTCTGCTAATGCACTTGGGAGGGCAGCACAAGATAGCCCCAGTGCTTGGGCTCCTGCACCCACGTGGGAAAGCCAGAAGAGGCTCCTGGCCATTGTGGCCATCTGGGGAGTGAACTAGTGTATGGAAGACCTCTCTCTTTCTCTTTTCTCTTTCTCTTTCTCTCCCTCTCTTTCTGTAACTGTGCCTTTAAAATAAATAAAATGTTTTTTTTTTTTTTTTTTAAAAAGAACCTTTAACCATTCAAAGAAAGCCTCAAGTAGAAAGAAGAAGAATCTTGCAGACCCACAGTACTCACTGACCTAAAATCTTGCCTGAAATTCTTGTTGAAGTTTGCTGATATTTATAATTTCTGATGATTATAATTTCTGATGATCATCAGAAATGACACATACTGACTTGTGTGAAGTGAGCTAGTAGATATTCTTGGCCTGTGTAAAAGTCACGTCTGCTAGTTTTACAAGATGTAACTGCTACGCTCCTGAGCTACTCGAGAGCTGTTGGGTAGAGATGTTATTACTGGCAGAGTCGTCACACTGCACAGCCCCCGTGGGCATCGTTACGCCCTGTGACTGGCATTTCCAGGGCTAGTGCTGTGCACACTGGGGAGGCCTTACCCACAGGTGGTGTGGTGTCTGCACAATGTCTGCATGATGGTTCTCCCTTCATTTGGATGGCTGGTAGGGTTCTGTTAGTACACAGCCCCTCAACTTGTGACTTTTCAAAATTGCTCAAGCACGCGTTTTTGAGTCACCTCGGAGGGGAACAGTTGGGGCCCTGGGGGATTGATTGCCCACTGTTCTGGAGACTAGAACAGACCTACCCTTGCCTCCTGGAACTTTCTCTGAGTTAGAAACCTCTTAGAGTTATTATAAATCCTTGAAATATTTTATTTCATGGTGTATCTTTAAGCAGAGGTATCTTACAATTAGTGCAGCAATCATAGACTTATTTTTATTATATTTTTATTAAGTAGGAGGGAGGAAAGCATTGTTGGTCAGCGCACATGGTGCTTAACGTGGAATCTGGAGGTGGAGATGGTGTTTTCTTACTTCAGAGTTTGTGATTTCCAACTCTTGCCAAGGGTAAACACTAGAATTAGGTCTAGGCTGTGGTTCTAGCTGGTATGCCTCTGTTTCAAATTTCATCTCGCTTCTGCTTGGCATCAAGATTTCCAGCTTTCCAAGGCTGGCCACAAATTCAAATCAAGTGTTTAAACCAGTAGTTAGAGGAAAAGATCCCGCAGTGGTAATGGTACTGCTAAATGAATTATTTGTTGTATATCAGACTCCTCATCACCTAGTTGAAATATCTTTGTGTTTTCTTGTTTTCTGCAATAAAAGTCATTCAGACTTACCGAAACTATACATTTGCATTCCTTCCACATGTGAGACAGTCTTTTTCTAAATCATTGGGCTTCTAAATTCCTGTGGGTAGGGGCTAGTGTTGTGCAGTGGGTCAAGCCACCACCCGTAATGCCAGCATCCCATACTTGTTTTCTTTCTGTAATCCAGTCGTTGAAAAACAAAACCACTCCCAATGCATGAGTCCTATAAAAGCAGTTTCACTTTATTTGAACACTCTAGGGAGAAAATCAGAGGAGTATGTACTGTACCTAAAGAGAAAAACTGTCAAATTTTAAATCGAATGGTGGAATAAATTCCATGGCAAAAGTGAAGCAAACAGCTGACCCGCGGCCCCACCGCACTGGAGCCTGGCCTCGCTGTCTACTTGGTACAGACAGCAGGAGCTCCGGAGAAGCCTGGAGCCACATCCCGTGTGCAAGCCTGTGTGGGCTTGGTCTTTGTTTTCTGATTGGTTGGTGCCTGAAGGGAATCCAATCAGAATTGACGCATGCTGTCGAATACCGAGTTTATAAAAAGGGTGCTCAGTGTTGCTGTTTCCCTTTTCTCTTCTTAGCATCCAGCGTCGTGGAGTTCTTTGTTGGAACATGTGCTGAGCACTGGCGCCAAGCCTTCGAACAAGGAGGTGAGCAGCCAAGAGCAACACCTGCAGGAAGGGCCGGGCTGCTGGTGTCGGAGGAGTGGCAGTAGGTTCAACAGGACCCTCAGGTTTGTCCCTCCTCGCCTGGTGAGTCTTCTTGAAATGTTTGTGCGTATCATATGCCGGCCCTGGCCACAGGCAGGGGACACTCGGGCCTTCAGGAGCCAGGGGAAAGGAAGGATAAATTGTGTATTATATTGTATGTTATAAATTGAATGCTGTATATTCAATTTGTATTATATATTATAAATTTCATGTCACATGTTCTAAATAGGCTTTACATTGTATATCGTAAAATGTGTATGTGCTCGGAGGTATCACATACGGTTCCAGAAGGAATGGGCCTACCTGGCTGAATTGTCATGCCAGGATGGGTGAACCAGCAGGTGAGTCATCTTCTGTCGGGTGGGCACTTACGATGCCCAGCGACTGCGTTAATTTCCAGGTTTCTTGTGTTATTTTCTGGATTTATAGTTCTGCTTGGTGGATAGGAGCTGAGAAAACGGATCTAGTCATCCAGAAAGGAAGTTCCTGCTCACAGGCTTTGACTCCTGTTTTTCCTAATTTGCTAAGCTAGTTTATCTCAGTTTACATGGAAGGTTCTGCAACACAGCAGTGATAGCATTGACTGGGAAACCCCCCAAAATGGTTGTATATCGATGTCATTGCCCCACTGAATTCTAATTCTGCCTCTGTGATATCCAGTGTTGCCCTAATTTTATGAAAAAGTTCTTTAGCAAGATATTGTTAGATTGTCTTAACGAATGCGGCTATATGGGGAGACATACGATGTAAACTTCACATATCCCAGTCATATTATTACATTAGCTAGGACTGTGGGGACTCTGTTTATCATCAGAGGCAAGTAGATCAGAGGATGGAACCGAAAGTTTGAGAAGGAAGCATTATTCCCTAAGTATATTTGTTGCAGGTATAAAACTATAAGGTTCTGAATAACTCAATACTGGTTCTTTTTATTTCTAAGTTAGATTTTGAAATATTGAAATCACTTGGATTATGATATTTTTCGGTCGGAGAGGAGAGGGGTATTGTTTCTGCACAGTATCCACAATGGTTGCCATGCCATTGGTTGTGAAACTTTGGTTGACGAAATGAAATCCCTGTTAGTCCGTGTGTTTAAACAACACAGAATTTCAGAATCCCTAGGTATTGTGTTTTGTGGTTTGGTTCTTATAGTATGTGGAGAATCGAGTCTTCCTTCCTGCTGGTTAGCATTCACTAGTGTTGACATCCAAGGATCATTCCTTGATTTTCATTTTAGGAGATGCTGAGCAGGGACTAATCGGTAACAACCCCTTGAGGCGAGTCATCATGGATGTTCCAGTTTCCTCATTATCCACTCTTGGTGTTCCTCTTAGTCCTGATTATTCAAATCCAGATGTTGAAATGACCCCATGTTCATTCTAAGTGTTTGTTCTCACTGGTCTTCTCATCCTAGACAGCCTCATCTCTGTACCGTGTTTCAGGAGGGTCTTGGCTTTTTCTCCCATCATTAGCTAGACCTGTTTATGTTGCCCACGGTTTTCTCATTTTGGCTATTTTCAAACTTGATTCCTTGATTCCATAATTCTTTTCCCTCACACACAACAAACCAGGAAAAATCTGTTCTCTTGTTTTCTCATGCTCCCAGTCCACACATGTTCTCTGATAACATTCACCAGGCATCTCAAAGGCTGGCTGGTCCCCACACCCTTCTGGAAGCCACATGAATATGTGATTCTTTGGCTTTTCGCTTTTGTGTCTCAATTCCGTCACCTTTTCCACACCTCTGCTCCTGTGACCACCATAAAACTTTATCATCTCCCATAAGCCTAGCCTCTCCCTAGGCTAGCAACTACTAGTGTACTACTAACAGGAAGTTAAAATTTAGAAACTTTCTGGGGAAGTTCCAAAATTAAAGTGGTTTACGCCAAACGTCTTAAGATGCTTTCCCTGTGTTTGACTAGAATCGTATCTATGGGGGGGGGGGAAACTAGATGGAGTGTTCACCTCACACAATGCCTTTGTTTTGTTTGTGAGTTATGTACACCTCAGTAATTATGAATGGGAAAACTAAAACTGACTTGCAGTTCAATGTTGCAAATATTTGGGAGTTCTGTAGTGAGAGAACAGGCATGGAGTCCAGGAAATCCTTCAATGAATTGGTATATCTGTGGTTTTCAGAGTGCTACTTTAAAGACATTTAAATTATGTTAACATTTTCTTGCAGTGTCACTGGTCGCCTACTGATGAAGCAGGCCCTGCATTTTCCATTCCATAGTTTAATTGGGCTAATTCACAACCTGCCTATAATAGTAGCTATGTTAAATGCACATAGGAATGTGCACACATTGGTGGGAGAATAGCACATAGTAATTTAGGATTCTCGTTTCACTTTTCACTTTCCTGGTTTCCTTCAGATACATTTCCTTTCATGTTGTATTTCTGAGTTTTCAGTTTGAGGGAGGTGGGGTGGGGCGACAATGCATTATGTTACTTGGATATTGTCTTAAATATTCTCTTGATGGAATTCCCGAATCTTTATTTTCAAGATATAAATCTCCTGAAATTTAGTTTAGTCAAGTTGTGAATGTTCTTTTTAAGGATTTATGTATTTGAAAGTCAGACTTCCACAGAGATAGAAGGAGAGGCAGAGAGAGAGAGAGGTCTTCCACCTGCTGGTTCACTCCCCAGTTGGCTGCAAGGGCCGGAACTGTGCCAGTGTGAAGCCAGGAGCCAGGAACCTCTTCTGGGTCTCCCACGTGGGTTCAGGGGCCCAAGGACTTGGGCCATCTTTCACTGCTTTCCCAGGCCATAGCAGAGAGCTGGATTGGAAGTGGAGCAGCCGGGACTTGAACTGGTGCCCGTGTAGGATGCCAGCACTGCATTTGGTGGCCTCACCCGCTATGCCACAGTGCCAGCCCCAATCATGAATGTTTTAGCATCATTTCTGTCCCATGAAGCCTACCAAAACCCCACAATATTAACCTAAGTTCCTTAACTTTTATGATGCATTTTAAGTATAGGAACCTATTTTTGAATGCTTTATTTTTTCCAGCCTTTTCACAGTGTAACTGAGAAACAAAAATTCTATCTATTCAAGGCACGTTCTCTGTGTTTCGATGTGAGTCTGATCTGCATATTGCATTTTCACACAAACCGTTCGACTCTCCTGGTACTTACAGTACACTATGAAAGGATTAGTACAATGAGGCCACTTAACAAATTTATCACTTTTACCGTGTTTTGTAACTTTTTCAAATTTTATTTCTTTATGTATTTTCCCAGACAACTTTTATTTAAGGTATACATACTTTATGCATTCAATAATTGCAGCTTTAGCAGCTGTATTTATTGGTAGCAGTAATTCTTCTACCGTACCTGCCCTCTCATTGACACTCCTATGCTTTTTTTTTTTTGGACAGGCAGAGTGGACAGTGACAGAGAGAGAGAGAGAGAGAGAAAGGTCTTCCTTTTGCCGTTGGTTCACCCTCCAATGGCCGCCGCGGCTGGCGTGCTGCGCTGATCCAATGGCAGGAGCCAGGTACTTCTCCTGGTCTCCCGTGGGGTGCAGGGCCCAAGCACTTGGGCCATCCTCCACTGCACTCCCTGGCCACAGCAGAGAGCTGGACTGGAAGAGGGGCAACCGGGACTAGAACCGGTGCCCATATGGGATGCCGGGCGTCGCAGGTGGAGGATTAACCTAGTGAGCCACGGTGCCGACCCCTGTACATTTCTTTTGAAAGGCAGGAAACAGAGAAAAGGGGAGAGAGGGATAAAGAGAGTAAGGCAGAGACAGACAGGGTGAGCGAGAGGATGAGGGATATCTCATCTCATGCATTATTTCCCTCCTCAGATGTCCTCAGTGGCAGGGCTCTGCCCCAGGTCTCCCACTTTGGCACTGGGGCCCACGTCCTTGGGTCATCTTCTAGTGCTTTCCCAGGCACGTTAGCGGGGAGGGGAATGGTAAGTGGAGCACTTGGGACCTGGTCTGGTGCTTACACGCGATGCTGGCAGTGCCGGTGGAGGCTCAGGCTTTTTTTTACACCCCAGCTCCAGCCCCATCACCATATGTTTGTATCGTTTGACTGCCCTCTCTTCAGTTTCATGCTCCCAGTTCATCACAGACACCATCCTGCTCTCTGACTGTGTTAGTTGGACTTTGTATATTCCACATGGAAGTGTGATCGTGTCGTAGTGCTTATTTCTGTGTGTCTTGTTTCCCTCATGGTCATGTCCTATAGTTCCATACTTTTAGATCCATCTGTGACAAGTAGTAATATTTCCTTTCTTTTTAAGGTTTGGCGAGGATGCCACTGTGTGTGTATCCCATTTTTCCTTATGGGTCCATCAGCAAACATTTGGATTATTTCCATATCGTGGAATTGTGAATGATGCTGAAGTGATGTGGGGATGCGGACAGTTCATTGAGATGGTGATTTTCTTTTGGATTCATGGTCAATAAAGGTTGTTCCTTTTTAAATTGTATTTGAGGAACTTCCATATTGTTTTTCATAATGGACGGTACAGTGTACATTCCCTCCAATAATGTGTGTTCGTTTTCTCTATGTTGTGCCCAATACTTGTTATCTTTTAGCTTTTTAACAGTAGCCATTTAACAGATAGGAGATAATAACCATTGTCATCTTGGTTTGCATTTTGCTGATGTTAGCAATGTTCAGAACTTTTTCACATACCCACTGGGTACATTGTATGTCTTTGCTGGAAAACATTGATTCAGTCCTTTGTCCCTTTTTAATTGTATTCTTTGCTTCTTAGTGGTGCACATTCCTTGTATTACTCCCTTGATCGCACATCTGGTTTGCTAACATTCTCTCCTATTCATTGGTTTGCCTTTTCATTTCATTGATCCTTGCTTTACTAGTTTGTTGTAGTTTCATTTCCTTATATTTGCTCATGTGCTTAATTGTTAACACATGAGCAACCACTCTTGAGGCTAATGTCAAGGATTTTTCTATTTTATAAGTTGTAAGGGTTCAGATCTTCTGTGTGGACTCTCAGTTCATTTTGAGTTGATTTTAATATGTGGTGTGACAGTGCCGTGCCACAGTTTCAGTTTTGTACATGTGGATAGCTAGGTTGCTTCTGCCTCAGATGTGGGCCCTTACGTCCAGTGACTGCATGTTTGGCAGCCCTGGTGGGCCAGGGTTCCCAGTGTCTTCCGTTGGATCCGTTTAACCAGATGCTGTGGCTGGAGTTGAGCAGGAGCTTGGCAGAAGCTGGCAGAAGCCAGGTTGGCCCTTACTGCTGGCTCGTGGTCCGAGTCCCGTGCCTCCATCCTAGCTTCAGTGCTCTGATGTTCTGTTCTATCTGTGGTACTAGGTCCCCAGGTGACACTGGGCCTCATTGCACACTGGGGTTGTTAAGTGTACACTCAGCAGACCCAGGTACCCATATCTCAGGCAGAACCAAACTGAATATCCACATACAGATATCTGAAGCTGTATTATGATGTGGCCCTTATGCCAGAGAAGACAGTGGGCTGGTTGAAGTTAGGGAGGTTGTGGGAGGCACACATGGGGGCATGTGTGGTGATTGGGGAGTAGGAGACCATGCAGTGATGGGGTCAAGACAGGGGACTGTGGCCTCCTCCTCTGGAAGCCAGGGCTATATGAGGCTATGTCAGAGTTTTTTGAAGGATGGATGTTTGGCCTAGTGGGAAAGACAATGCTCAGGATACCAGTGGCAGCAGTGATCGTTTAAGTAGTGGGATTCTTGCTACCACATTGGAGACCATCTCCCAGCTCAGCCTGGGTCACATCAGCCCTTGTGGGCATTTGGGTAATGAACTGCTAGACGGGTGGGTATCTTTCTCTCTTTGTCTCTCCCCCTCTCCCCTTTATTGTTTCTCTGTGTTTTGCTTTTGAAACCAGTTGCGATATTAAAACGAGGTGGAAAAAATGGTTTATGGATGATGCTGTATCCTAGTGGCAGTAGATCATTGAGTCATTTCCTAAAGTCACACAGTGGGCTGTGTGTAGCTCACAGTAATCTCTGTTAGATCTTTTATTAGCAAACCAAGTACACGAGCTCAAGGCTCTAAGCGTAAAATAATGTCCAAAAAGAAATGTAGATTTGATCAGTACAAATTTTATATAAGTATTGAAATGTCACACTAGCCCATACATATGTACAACTCTTGTGGATTAAATGTAAGTAAAAATACCAACATGTTACTTGGTGTATAAGGTTAAGGGGTTTTAAATGATTAATGTCACAACTAATATTATGGTATTTGAAAATGGTTAATTAATACAAAAACATAGCCTGTAAATGACTGAATGGTTCTTTCTTGACGTGCTCAGTCAAAAGGCTATTATGCTGCATTTTAAGTTGGTGATGCATATTTATTTTAGATTGTTTCCTTTAATTAAGAAAATGGTAGTATGTTTTCACGTGTATGTGAAATTGGATAGCATCAGAGCAATACAATGAATACGAGATAAGCTTTTTTTCATAATTGAGATTTTATTGGATTTTGAGAATCACTACAGAGACATTTCAGTTTGTATACTATTCTTAACAAACCAAAAATTTAGAAAGTAAGGGCTTGTCATTCTCTTTAAATCTTTTATTATTTTTGAAATAGTGTATTTTTTTTAACTTGCCTCCTAAGAGCTTTATATTTCACTCATAAAGAGTTCAGCTAGTAAGGAAGAATATAGGCAAGGGCCATAAAAATTATCAAACAGACGAAGTCCCATCTTTAGGATCAGTTGTATACTCGAATTGATCACTTTAACTAGTAAGATGGCATTAAGTGTCAAAGGGATCACATAAATAAGACCAAGTGTCTGCTACTAGTAATAGAATTAAAAAGGAGAGAATGATCCAACATGGGAAGCAGGCCACACAGCAGACTCATAGAATGACAAATACCCTGAACAGCACTCTAGCTCAGAGTCAGCCGTTAAGGCATTCGGATCTGGCTAAAAAGCCCATGAGAGCATTCCAGGCATGGAAAGCTGAGACACTGTGGCAAAAAGTCACCCACATGAAAGATCTCTGGGAGTAAGATCCCAGGGGAAAGGAAGGGCTGTCAGAGAGGTCAGTACCTATCTCTGAAGGAAGGAGAGAACTTGCACTTTGATTATGGCCTTGTCTAAATCATGTTGGAGTTTGTGGACTCAAGAGGCTTCCATAGCCTTGGCAGCTCATGACCAAGAGCCTAGGGTGCTCACTGATGTCAAATATAAGAGTGTCAGTTGTTACATCAACAACAGGTGTCGCTGTGTACGTGCTCCCCATGTAGGACCTGTGTCCTTAAAGTGTTGTACTATGAGAATTAACGGTAAAACTAGTCCTCAAACAGTACTTTCAACTTTGTGTGTCTGTGTGGGTGCAGTCTGTTGAAATCTTTACTTTGTATAGAGTTGATCTTCTGTATGTAAAGATAATTAAAAATGAATCTCAATGAAGAATGGGATGGAAGAGGGAGTAGGAGTTGGGATGGTTTGTGGGTGGGAGGGAGGGTATGGGGGGAAGAATGACTATAATCCAAAAGGTGTCCTTACGAGATTTATATTTATTAAATCAGAGGTTTGTATAAAAATGTCAACTACACTCATACACAGTAAATTTTAAAATGATCATGAATTATTAAAATTATAGTAGCATATCATTCTTTTCTGTCTCTCTCTCTCTCTCTTTTTTTTTTTTTTTTGACAGGCAGAGTGGATAGAGAGAGAGGAGAGAGAAAGGTCTTCCTTTTTGCTGTTGGTTCACCCTCCAATGGCCGCCACTGCCGGCGCGCTGTGGCCGGTGCATCACGCTGATCCAAAGCCAGGAGCCAGGTGCTTCTCCTGGTCTCCCATGCAGGTGCAGGGCCCAAGCACCCGGGCCATCCTCCACTGCACTCCTGGGCCATAGCAGAGAGCTGGCCTGGAAGAGGGGCAACCGGGACAGAATCCGGCGCCTGGACCGGGACTAGAACCCATGGTGTGCTGGCGCCTCAGGTGGAGGATTAGCCTATTGAGCCACGGCACCGGCCAGCATATCATTCTTAAGAATTTGTTTGACAAAGATATGAAAGAAAGTGTGACAAAACTGTATTTGCAGCAATACTGATACACACAGGCATTATTTTCTTTTTTGTATTTTTTGTTGTTTTCTCATTTTTTAAAAGAAAATTTTAGCTCCCATATATAAAGGAGAACATCTAATATTTGTCTTTCTGTGTCTGGATAATTTCACTGAGCGTGAAGTCCTTCAGTTGCAATGATTTTGATAGAAATAACAGCGTTTTAATTTTTTTATGGTTCTGCAATATTCAGTTCTACATATATGCATCCAGTTTTGCCAGCACCATTTACTGAATAGATTGTACTTTTTTCCAATGTATAGTCTGGGCACTTTCATGAAAAATCAGTTGGCTCTCCCTGTGTGGATTAATTAATTAATTAATTTTCCATGATCATGCTGCTTTGATTGCTATAGCTTTGTAGTAAGCTTTGAAGTCTGGTATTCTGACGTGTCCAAGTTGATTTTTTTATTTTGCTAAGGATCATTTTGGCTGTTATTGATATTTTGTGATTTCTTATGGAATTTAGGATTATTTTCTCATTCTGTAAAAAAAATGTCATTGGTGTTTGATAGGAATTTCATTTAACTTGTAGGTTGCTTTATAGGTATTTTAATTATACTAATTCTTGCAATCCATGAGCAAGTTCTATTTTTTTCCATTTTGGGAGTCCTTGATGATTTATTTCTTCAATGTTTTAGAATTTTCTTTGTAGATATCTTTTTACTTATTTGGGTACATTTATTCCTAAATGTTTTATTTTTGTCCCTATTATGTATGGGATTAATGTTTAAATTTCATTTTTGGCAAGTTGGTTATTAGAATATAAAGAAGCTACTGTATTTTGTATGTTGATTATGTAACCTGTGACTTTACTGAATTGGTTTTTCATCTTGAAGCATTTTTTGGTGGAGTGTTTAGATTTTTCCATGCATAACATCATGTATTCTACAATGTTGTTGAATTCAGTTATTGTTAATAGTTGTGTTGAGGAATATTTCATGTTATGAATATAAGAGCATGTCATAGAGGCTTAAAAGTTTACCTGTGGAAAATTTCTCTGTTGTTTTCCATGGGGGAATTAGAGTAGTACCTGGCAGACTTGTGGACTGACATTGCTGATGAAGTGCATGGGTTCACCCATTGGTTTATCACTGCTTTCTGTGCCCCCCCCCCCGACTCCCGGTGAGACAGTGAGGCTTCTTACAAGGTTGTGTGCTGAGTGTTGCTGTCCGCAGCATATAAGTAACATGATCTCATGGGATCATTTCAGACATTTGTACCTGCACCTGGGTGATGCAGAGTCTTGTGTGCTGTGAGATGGTGAGTCTGGCTGCACCAGATGACTGCCGGCTGCCCCTCACATGCTGCCAGGCACCACCCAGGACATGTAAGAAAGTAGTTGCCTCCTCTGCAACTGTCTCAGATGGTGAAGTGCCGTATCTCAGACACCAAGGAAGTCCACATAGAGGTACACACCTTGCTGTGGATGGAGACACAAAGCCTGCTCAAAGACTGGACAGGGACGCATTGAGAAGGGCAACCTTGCCGTGTTCCTGACAGGAAGTAGTCTATAAATCACCGGGCAACAGAGTTGGCAGCTGGCAGCTCTCACGGAACTACATCAAGATCCTGTCCGACTTGTCTGGAAAGCACAAACAGATGGCGTCATGTTTGCACAGAGGGTGACCATAAACTGTCCCTTTTTCTACTGCAGTGGGTGTCCAGAGCATGTTAAACACCACACTACAGAAGGAGCCTCTATATTTCCGTGTATGGCGTATAATTAAGAAAAAAAGAGAGCTACTGAGGCTGTTAGGCATTCTTCAGCGACTATGTGCAGCCCCCACTCCTGAATGGCAAAGCTGCCCGTAGGACAGTCCCATACAAGGTACCTTGGACCCAGTGGAATTATTCATTCACTTGCTTAAGCGTTATTCATTGTTTCATTGAAAGACAAGAAGACAAATTTCCCATTGGCTGGATCACTCCACTTGAGTGGCAAGGGCCCAAATATCTGAGCCATCCTCTGTTGTTTCCCAGGGTATGCATAAGCAGGAACCTGGATTTGAATGCACGACCAGGTGTTGATCCTCTGTAATTACTCTGTAATGGGATGCTGGCACCAAAGATGATGTCTTTAATTGCCATGCCAAATACAATGTATTGATGCGTTTATATTCTAATTTATTAGAATGGCAGTGTGAGATAGAGAAAAATGTTTCCATCTGTTGGCCTCAACCCCGGAGCCTGCAAACATTATGGAAGGGCTAGGCCAAAGTCGGAAGCCAAGAACTCCATCCACTTCTCTCACGGGGGTGGAAGAGACCTAAGTATCTGACCCAATGCCTGCTACCCATCAGAGTGTATATTAGCAGGAAACTGGACTGCAAGAAGATTGTACGGAAATCCAGGCACTCTGATATGGGGCGTTGATAACCCAAATGGCATCTTAACAACTCTGTCTCAGTTCCTTGGCTATTGTTATATTGTAATGATTTTTTATTTGGAAAAAAAAAAAACATTACGGAGGGAGAGATATCGGGATATTGTCCAATCCACTACCTCGCTCTCCAAATGGCTGCGTCAGCTACAGATTAGCCAAGGTGAAGCCAGGAGCAGGAACTCCATCTTCTTCTCCTACATGGGTTGCAGAGGCCTGAGATCTTCAGACAGGATCCACTGTCTTTCCTTGCACCTTAGGAGGAAGCTGGAGTGGAAGCATAGCAGCTGGGGCATGACCCAGCACTACAATATGAAATGGAAGCTTTGTTAGCTGACGCCTTACCTGCAGTTCCACAACGTCAGCATTCCCGTCGGTATTTGTAAGAGCGGTCCCACCACAGGACCAAGCAAAATTTCTGGCCCTGTTGGCGTCCACTTCAGAAGTTAATCAAGCTATGCAAACGCTACGCACCCTGGGAAATAGCAAGGTGGACACGTAGAGTGTTCACAGCCAGAGTTTCGTTCAACATCTCCCTGCAGTCCAGTGCTATGTAATCGAATGTGGTGCTCTCTGACTTGCTCTGATCCATTGTGTACATGATGGGACCTATTCTGAGCATCAACAACAAAGCCAATGGCTTTGCAGGCTGCACTGCTGCCTACTGGCTCACTTCAGGCAAGTCTCATGAGTTTCTCCAGACCCTCTGGACACCACGGATGCCTTCTAGACAGAAGACCACCAGAGATTCAACAATGGTAGGCTTCTTCTGCACACGAAGGTAAGCTGTCATCACCAGGCAACTTTATGGATGGCAACCACCGTGTAGTAGGGTCACATTATAGAGCCTTGTGGATCATTGGGCACTAACTCCTACGGCATTGTGATCTTTCCCAGTAGAGTGCATCTGCCCAGCAATATTCATTGACAGACTATGGAGAGGACATGCCCTTGGGTCGACTGCCATGGCCATCATTAAGACAGGACCCAACCTCTTCCCATGAGTCCTTGTGTTGCTTCTGCCCACTGCTCGGCTGTCATTTCTGTTCCTTGGTATGGACAGCCTAACACTTCTGTTCTTCACCTAGATCAAGCCCAAGTCTTTTGTACTGATGTGGCATGCTTGCCTAGAGCCTGGACATTTACCACACACCTCCCTATATTGTCAGCACCCTAAAATAGCCACTCAGGCAAGACAAGTGGGGAATTAGCATAGCTGTCCCTGATGTAGTAGAAGTATTGTCTGAAATACGCTGAGTCATCTATTAACCCACTCATCAAGCACCTTCTCAAAGCTGGAGGATAGGATTGGAGGCATCCTGCAGATTACCACGACCTCAAGAAGGTCATGCCTCGCTTTGAATTCGCCTTACTTGACATTACCAGGCTGCCCCTGAGAATTTTGCCATTATTGGTGTGGCAAGCATTTTATTGTGTCCGGTGGAGATTTGGGGCCATTTACTTTTTAACTTGAAGGCCAACACTGCACCTTTCTGAGACTTCTGTGGGCTGCCTCTGGTCCCCCAGGGCTCGTGGTCTGTGTTAACAGGCTCTGGCTGGCCTTCAGTTGTCATCTAGCATCCATGTTGAGGACATTGTTTCAACTGATAATCAAGAGGAGGAGGAAAAATGGGCCTCAAACATCAGCATCTGACGACTTGTGCCAGTCGGTGTGGACCTTAGTCCCATAGGAGGTGAGAGCTTGCAACCTCAAATTTTTGGTGTACGTTTTGAAAAAGGAATTCAGAAAAATTCCTCAGCAAATCCCCATATAACTCCTTCTCCTCAGTGACTCCATTTCAACCAAGGAAGCCCAGCACATTTTCACTTTGTGATAACACCAACATCCTCACCTCTGGTGAACCCTAAGACCCACCTATCTCACCAGTCACCCACAAGGCTGCACCTTGGCGGATAGTTTGTGGTTCTGAGGCTCACATGGGTAAAGGACTTGAACTTAGCTGTGAGCTTTTAGTGACACTACTGTTTGACTCACAGAGAGTTTGGACTACCTCACTCAGCATTATGAGCTGTGTCCTGGCCTCCAGCCACTGGGAATCTCAAGTTAGATGGAAGTGGGCAGAACGTGTGATCATCCTACTGGTCCTTGAGCAGCCCACCCTTACTCAAGGCCATCTTGAAATTCACATGTCCACCAATTCTTGGGACATCACCAATTGCTAGTGGCCTTTGTGTGGCCTCAAACTGGATAGTCCATACCCTTACATTGGAGTACCCCCTTTGGTGGGACACTGTTGATATCTGTGCTACGGGCCTAACCTCACTGACCAACTCTCAGCTATTTTGATTGCCAAAATTCTACTGCCTTTTAATGTAGCAAAACCGCACTATGTATTATCTGCATCCTTGCTTTCATAGTGGAGTCTCCCTGGCTTATATTATTTGGGACATCATAAGCCTGTCGACTTGGATTTCAGCTTGTAGCTTTCCTATTGTATCCAAGTCAGTTGTGGAAGTCCCCAAGGAATGCCTGCTGTGTAGACAAAACTGTCATTCCTCTTTGTTGCACGGTTGCACTTGGAGTGGTGATTATTCACATGCTACCTGGCCAGTGGATTTTATTGACCTGCTGTAGCAAATGGCACGTGCTTCCTGTTATGTAAGCCAACACCAGACTTCTCCTTGCTTCTTTCTTCATGGCTGAAAATGTCATCAGAGTCTAAGTACGTCATCCCTGGTGCATTACACATGGGACCAAAAGTATCTGAAATACTTAGTTCCTGTCCATTTGGTGTATACACAGCGATGGAGTTTCTAGTTCATGTGAAGGTTATGTTTTTTTTTTTTTTTAATTTTGAAGTTAACAATAATTGTACCTACTTAAGGGCTGCTGTATGATGTTTTGGTACATGTCTGTAATGTGTCCTGATTAAAAATGGGGTGATCAGTATTTCCCTTTGTTTGTCAGTACTTATGATTGAAGTCTTGGGATTTCTTCTGTATGTTCATACAACACATACTCCGTTATCGTGAGCTATCCTCTCCATTATTCTGTGTAACATTAGGAAGTTATTTCTTTGATCTTACTCTGACTTGGTACCCATCATCCAAACTCCTTGCATTTTCCCTCCAACCTCTTACATCCTTTATTAATTATTATATATTCAGATTGGTGTATTTTAAAGATTTATTTATTTTTATTTGAAAGGCAGAGCTGCAGAGAGAGGGAGAGACAGAGAGATGTTTTCCTTCTGCTCCTTCACTACCCAAATGGCTGCAACAGCTGCAGCAGAGCAAATTCAAAGCCAGGAGCCAGGAGCTTTTTGTGGGTCTCCCAAAGTGGATGTAGGGGCCCAAGCACTAGGGCCACCTTCCATTGCTTTCTCAACCCATAACCAGAGAGCTGGTTCAGAAGAGGAGCAGCAGGGGTAAGAACCAGTGCCCACATGGGATTCTGGCACCACAGGCAGAGCCTTAACCTACCATGCCACAGCACTGGCCCCCGATTGTTTTTAGCTTGTGTTTGTGAGGGAGTGGGTACAGTATTTGTCTTTCTGTGTCTGGATTGTTTTCACTTACTTCCAGTTCCATACTTCTTGCTTCAAGTGACAGGACTTCATTCTTTTCAAATGGGCTGGATAGTATTCCATTTTGCATATATACAACAAACTCCTGACCACTTAGTCTGATGAACTCTCCGCTCATTTTGTTTGCCAAGATACTATTCCCTTTTAGTGAGACAGAAATGCAGTCTACTTTATCTGCATCCTTGCCCTCCTAGTGGGGACTGTGGTATGAGAATGAGTTTCTGCTCCCGAGCATACCTGATTTGGGGACATCTTCTGCCTGTCAATTTGGATTTCTGATTGTGGTTTTCCTATTCCATCCAACCCAGTTGGAAAAGTCCCCCAGGAATGTCTGCTTTGCAGACAAAACTTAAATCATTCCTTTTTCTCCCACGGTGGCATTTGGAGAAGTGGTTACTCTCACATGCCGTTTGGCAGGTGGGTTTTATTGGTCTGCTGTTTCAAGAGGCAAGTGATTATCGTTGTTGATGGGCACACCAGATGCTCCTTGCTTTTTCCTTCATGGCTGAAAATGTGCTTCAGACATGGGACTGTAGATGTATGAACTGCTCCCTGGTGCTTCAGACACGGAGCTATAGATACACAGAACTACTTACACTTAGTTCCTTTCTGTGGGACATGTACCCAGTGGTGGTGTTGCTGGTGCACGGTATGGTTCTGTTTTCTGAAAATTTTGACATTAGCAATAATTTCACATACCTAGGGTCTACAGGATGATGTCTCGGTGCATGTCTGCACTGTGTCCTGTTGAAAAATGGGATAATCAGCATTTCCCTTTCTTTGTCACTATTTTATGACAGAAGGCCTGGAATTTCTTTTGTGTGTTCATGTAACATATACTAGGTTATTGTGAGCTAGTCTCCTCACTGTGCTGTGTAACGATAGGAACTTATTCCATTGATCCGACTCTGATATTGTGCCCCTCATCGAAACTCCCTTCATCCGCCGCAGTGCCTGCCATCCTTTATTCATCATTATGCAGTCAGGTTCTTAGCTTGCGTATGTGAAGCGTGCACGTGTTACTTGTCTTTCTGTGTCTGGCCTTTTTCACTTAACATGATATCCTCCAGTTGCATACATTTTGCTGCAAAGGACAGGATTTCATTTTTAAATGGCTGAATAGTATTCCATTTGGTAGATACACAACAAATTCTTGATCTCTTTATCAGATGATGGATTCGTTGGTTGATTCCATAATTTGGCCGTTGTTAACAGTGCTGCAGTAATCATGGTGGAGCAGGTGTCTCTTAGATCCAGTGATTTCATGTCTTTTGGATGTATACAGAGTATTGAGATTGTCGAGTCATATGGCAGTGCTATTCTTAGTTTTTAAGAGATCTCCACGGTGTTTTCCTCAGTGCTTGTACTCATTTGGATTCCCACACTCAGTATAGGAGAGTTCTCCTTTCTCCATATCCTTGCTAGAATTTTTTACTTTTTCTTTTTGATAGGCATTCTAGCGTTATGAGGTGATATCTTTTTGGGGTTTTGATTTGCATTTCTTCTTTTAAAAAAAAAAAAAGATTTACTTGAGAGGCAGAGTTACAGACAGAGAGGTAGGCACACAAAGGTCTTCCATACACTGGTTCAGTCCCCAGATGGCCACATTGGTGAGAGCTGAGCCCATCCAAAACCAGGAGCCAGGAGCTTCTTCCCAGGTGGTTGCAGGGACCCAAGCACTTTGGCCATCTTCCACTGCTTTCCCAGGCCATATGCAGAGAGCTGGATCAGAAGAACAGCCAGGACATGAACCAGTGCCCACATGGAACGCCAGCCCTGTGGGCGTAGGCTTAGCCTAGAATGCTGCAGTGTGGGCCCCTATTTTCATTTCTCTGATGGCTCGTAATAGTTTTTTTCATATATTTGTTGGTCATTTCCTTTTTTTTTTTTCTTTTGAGAATTGTCTTTTTAGGCCCCTTGTGCCCATTTCTTAACTGTATTGGATGCTTGATTTTGAATTTGTCGAGTTCCTGATATTCTGGCTATTAATCCTTTGTTGGATAAGTAAGTAGTTTGCAAGTATTTTATCCCTTTCCATTGGTGGTTTATTCACTCTGTTACTGTTTTCTTTGCTGTACAGAAGCTTCAGAGTTTGATCTAGTTTTACTTTTGCTACCTGAACTTCTGGGGTTTTAAACAAAAAGTCATTGCCTCTGCCTCTTTTAAGAGGTGTCTCCCTATGTTGTATTCCAGCAATTTCGTATTTTCGGGTCTTTGATCCATCTGAGTTGATTTTTATATGTTGTGAAAGACAGGCATTTAATTTCATTCTTCTATATATGTCTATCTAGTATTGTCAGCACCACTTATTGAAAAGACTTCGGGATTTTCATCAAAAAATCAGGTAGCTGTTATGTATGTATGTTTGTATTTATATATTTTTTTCTCTTTTCATTGATCTTTGTATCTATTTTCATGCCAGTTTCATCCTATTTTAGTTACTATAACTTTGTGAAATCAGGTATTGTTATGCCCCCAGGTGTGTATAGGATCACTTTGACTTCTCTGGGCCTTCTCTGGTTCCATATGAATGTTAGAAGCTTTTTTTCTGACGGTTTAAAGAATGTCATTGGTATTTGGATAGGACTTGCATTGAATCTGTAGATTTCCTAGGGAATATGAAGATTTAAATGTTAATTCTTCTAATTCATGAACAGGGGATGTCTTTACATTTTCATGTGTCTGACGATTTATTTCAGCAGTGCTTTATAATTTTATTGTGATCTTTCACTTATTTGGTTGTATTTATTACTAAATATTTAATTTTTGTAGCTGTTATAAATTTAGGTTTCTTTTTTCCTGTTTCCTATTTTTTATTTAAAATATACAAATTTCATATACTTCATATATAGAGGTTCAGGAAGATGGTGATACTTTCCATTCAACTCTCCATCCCACCTCCACCCTCCTTCCTTTTCCCTCTCCTCTTCCCATGCTTACTTTTTACAAAGATCTTAAACTAACCTTTTCAGAGGATCATTATTGGTGTGTAAGAATGCAACTTTTTTTTTTTTTTAACATTGATTTGGTATCCTGTGACTTATTGGTTTATCACTTCCAACATATTTTGACTGCGGTGTTTTAAGTTTTTCCGTCTAAAATCAGGTCTTCTGAAAAAACAGGTATTTTGATTTCCTCCTTCCCAATTTTCATCCTTTATTTCTTTACTTTACCTGAGTACTCTGGTGAGTACTTGAGATACTGTATTGACTAAGAATGGTCTATGTGGAGTTCTTATCTTGCTCCAAAACTCTGATGAAATATTTTCAGCTTTTTCCCATTCAGTATGATATTGGCTATTGTTTATCATTTAGCTTTGATAATTTTGAGCTATATTTCTCCTGTACCTTGTTAGTAGAATTTTTTTTTATCATTAAGGGATTTTGAATCTTGTGACGGGAGCATTCCCTGAATCTGTTGAGATGTTCATTTATTTTTTGTTGTTCGTTCTGCTGATGTGATTTCATTGATTTTTTTTTTATAGATGCTAAACCACACTTGCATTCCTGTGATAAAACATACTTCTTCATATTACATGTTGTGTGTGTGTTTGTATATATGCATATATCATACATATGTGTATATATGTATATATCATACATATGTGTATATATATATATCATACGTGTGTGTGTGTGTGTGTGTATATATATATATGGTATCTTTTTGATGCATTGTTGCATTCATCACGTTTGCAAAGCCTCACAGCCTAGAAAGTGGTTGAAATAAGAAAGCTTGAAATCACTACCCATGCTTTTTCAATCCCAGAAAATCCAAAACATTTTCCCTAGGCCACAGAGTGACGGACTATACTAAAGAAAATATTCAAAACCTAATTCCAGGGACTGGCACCGTGGTGTAGTAGGCTAAACCTCCACGTGCAGCATTGACATCCCATATGGGTACCAGTGCATGTCCTTCCTACTCCTATTCCAATCGAGCTCTCTGCTATGGCCTGGGAAAGCAGTAGAAGATGGCCCAAGTGCTTGAGCCCCTGCACCCATGTGGGAGACCTGGAGGAAGCTCCTGGATCCTGGATTCAATTTGGCCCACCTTTGGCAGTTGTGGCCATTTGGGGAGGGAAGCAGTGGATTTAAAACCTTTCTCTCTGTCTTTCCCACTCTTTGTCTATAACTCTCTCAATTAACTAAATAAATCTCCCCCCCCCAAAAAAAAATTGCTTCCAATGACAGTAAACCTTTCTGTATAGATAGAACAATGTGAAATTCCTTCTGTATGGATAAGAATAAGTTGCATGGTCTAGTTTTGTATTCATTCAATAAATGTTTCTTCATATATTTCAAACTGAACCATTAAAAATTCATAAATTGGGAATTTAAGTCAAATGAATACAGTCTCATATAAATTTCAGCCTGTCAATGGACTTCCTTGGATGCTGGAGACTGCCCCTCTGCACCTGGATTCTGGAATCCTTCGGGCGGGCACCCGTCCTTCTCTTCTCTGACTTCTCTTTCTATTTACACTCCCCAGATCATTGAGATGATAAATAGCATAGGACTCAGGGGAGATTCTCTATCTCCCTGAATTTCAGATGTCTCATCTGTAGAATTATTTTTAAGTTTTTTTTTTTAAGGTGGAAGTAATTTAAAGTATAATGCCATGATGTACACACTAGGTGCTCCAGAAATTAAAAAAAGTATGTTTACCTCAGGAAAATAAAATTAGGTTTAACTAGGAAACTGAACGTCAAAGAAGGAAAACAAATCATCACTGAACAACAGAACAGCCATTGTAGTTTTTTTGTTTATAAGCTGGGTCCCCTTTTTGTTTTTGAAATCCTTCTTGTGATTCAGCTGACCTTTCCTTTTTTTATTTTAAGGGTTTTATTTTATTTTCAGTTAGTCTTAACAGATTCAATATAGTTCATAGATACAGTTCTTGGGAATAATAGAGGAAGGAGGAGAATGGGTGGGAGAGTGGATGGGAAGAAGGGTAGGGTGGGAGGTATCACTATGTTCCTAAATTTGTATGTGTGAAATACATGAATTTTATTTACCTTAAATGAAATCTAATGAAAATGTTAAGTGAACAAATGTCATGTATTTAATATATATGCAGACTTAGGAGCATAGTAATGTTTCTTCCTGGTCTCCCACATGGTGGGCATAGGGGCCAAAAAACCTGGGCCATTCTTTTCTGCTTTCCAAGGCACATTAGGAAGGAGCTGGATCAGAAGTGGAACAACTGCTACTCGAACCAGCACTCATATGGGGTGCCAGTGCTGCAAGTGGCAGCTTAACTCCCTACACCACAAAGCCAGGCCCAGTTCCCCTTTCATAGCAGCTGTCACAGTTACAGTTTTACATTTTTAGTGGGGTGATTGCATGAATAACCATCTCCGGTGCTCTTCTCTAGCATCAGGGTGTTCATAATGCACCCGTCATCCAGTATTTTGTGTGGTATGAACACTGTGAGTTTTTTAAGAAAGATTTTGTTTAATGAATACAAATTTCATAGGTACATCTTTAGGAATATAGCAGTTCTTGCCCCCATACCCACCCTCCCACCCCCCAGTCTCATCCCACCTCCTGCTCCTTCGCCCATGCCATTCTTCATTAATACTAACTTTTACTTATCTTTATATACAGAAGCCCAACTCTATATTAAGTAAAGATTTCAACAGTTTACCCTAATGCACACACACGAAGTATAAAGTACTGTTTGAAGACAAGTTTTACAGTTAATTCTCATAGTACAACTCATTAAGGACAGAGGTCCTACATGGGGAGTAAGTGCACAGTGACTCCTGTAATGTTGATTTAACAGTTGACACTCGTATTGATGACATCAGTAATCACCCGAGGCTCTTGACATGAGCTGCCAAGGCTATGGAGGCATTTTGAGTCCACAAACTCTGGCAGTATTTAGACAAGGCCATAAGCAAAGTGGAAGTTCTCTCCTCCCTTCAAAGAAAAGCTCATCCTTCTTTGATGGCCTCTTCTTTACCCTGGAACCTCATTCACAGACATCCTTCATGGTGATCATTTTTTTTTTTTTTTTGCCACAGTATCTTGGTTTTCCATGCCTGAAATGCTCTCATGGGCCTTTCAGTCAGATCCAAATGCCTTAAGGGCTGATTCTGAGGTCAGAGTGCTGTTTAGGGCATTTGTCATTATGTGAGTCTGCTGTGTGGACTACTTTCCATGTTGGATCATTCTCTCCTTTTTAATTCTCTCTATTGTCATTAGCAGACACTTGGTCTTGTTTATGTGATTCCTTTGACACTTCATCCTATCTATATGATCAGTTACACACCTAATATGATCACTTTGATTAGTAAGGTGGCATTAGTACCACCCAGCTTCATGTGATTTGGAGTCCCATGGCAAGTTTTTAGCTTTACCCTTAGGGGTAAGTCCATGGGAACTTTTTGCTGAACTGTACATCTCTTCTCTTTCTTATTCCATTTCTTATTTTTTTTAACTGGGATCTATTTTCAAATGGATTTAAACATCTATGATTAATTCTATGTTAAGTAAAGAGCTCAACCAGTGGCATTAAGTAGAAAAAAGAGCATAGTGAAAACAATAAAAGCATAAACTATTTCTCGACAGTCAAGACAAGGGCTGTTCAAGTCATTGCTTCTCTTAGTGTCAATTTCACTTCTAGAGGTTTCCTTTTAGGTGTCCTGTTAGTTGTCACAGATCAGGGAGAAAGTGATATTTGTCCCTTTGGGACTGGCTTATTTCACTAAGTATGGTGTTTTCAAGATTCCTCCATTTTGTTTCAAATGATGGGATTTTTTTTTTTACTGCAATGTAGTATTCCATAGAGTACATATCCGTTAATTTCTCTATGCAGTTTTCCATTGATTGGCATTTAGGTTAATTCCATGTCTTAGCTATTGTGAATTGAGCTGCAATAAACATGGAGATACAGATAGCTCTTTTGTGTGATGATTTCATTTCTCTTTGGTAACTTACAAGGAGTGGGATGGCTGGGTCATATGGTAGGAATATATTCAGACTTCTGAGGTTTCTCCAAAGTGTCTTCTATAGTGGTTTTCACCAGTTTGCATTCCCACCAACAGTGGATTAGGGTACCTTTTCCCCTACATCCTCACCAGCATTTCTTGTTTGCTGATTTCTGTATGTGAGCCATTCTAACCGGGGTGAGGCAAAACCTCATTGTGGTTTTGATTTGCAGTTCCCTGATGGTTAGTGATCCTAAACATTTTTTCATGTGTCTGTTAGCCATTTGGATTTCCTCTTTTGCAAAATGTTTGTTTAAGTCCTTGGCCCATCTCTTAACTGGGTTGTTTTTTGTTGTTATGGAGTTTCTTGATCTCTTTGTAGATTCTGGTTATTAATCCTTCTTAAGTCATATAGTTTGCAAATAATTTCTCCCATTCCTTTGGTTGCCTCTACACTTTCCTGACTGTTTCTTTCGCCATACAGAAAGTTCTCAATTTGAAGTAATCTCATGTTTAATTTTGGCTTTGACTGCATGCACCTCTGGGGTATTTTCCAAGTACTCTTTGCTTGTGCCAATGTCTTGCAGGGTTTTTCCACTGTTCTCTAATAATTTGATGGTGTTGCGTCATAGATTTACATCTCCAATCCATGTTGAGTGGATTTTTGAGTAAGGGGATAAGGTAGGGGCCTTGCTTCATACTTCTGTGTATGGAAGTCGAGTTTTTCCAGCACCATTTCAGGAAGAGACTGTCCTTGCTCCTGGGATCGGTTTTTTGGCTCCTTAATCAAATATAAATTGGGTGTAGATGTGTAGATTGATTTCTGGTGTGTCTAGTCTGTGTGTTTCATTGTTCTATCCATCTGTTTTTGTACCAGTACCAGACTATTTTGATTATAACTGCCTTGGAGTATGTCTGGAAAACTGGTATTGTGATGCCTCTGGCTTTATTTTTGTTGTATAAGCTGACTTGAGCTATTTGAGGTCTCCTGTGTCTTCATATGCATTTCAGCATCATTTTTCTAGATCTGAGAAGATTGTCTTTGGTGTTTTGATCAGTATTGCATTGAATTTTTAAATTGATTTCAGAAGAATGGACATTTTGATGATATTGCCTCTACCAAACCATGAACATGGAAGGTTTTTCCATTTTTTGGTATCTTCTTCTATTTCTTTCTGTAATGTTTTGTTATTCTCATTGGAGAGATCTGTGACATCCTTGCTTATATTTATTCCAAAGTATTTGACTTTTTGTAGCTATTATGAATGGGTTCGATCTTAGAAGTTCTTTCTCAGCTGGAATTGTTTGTGTATACAAAGGCTGTTGATTTTTGTGTGTTGAATTTATATCCTGCTACTTTACCAAACTCTCCTATAAGTTCCGGTAGAGTCTTGGTGACATTTTTTTGAATCCCCTACGTATAGAATGATGTCATCTGTAGCTAGGAAATTTTGATTTCCTCTTTTCTAATTGGTATCCGTTTGATTTCTTTTTCTTGCCTTAAGGCTCTGGCTGAAACTTCCAGGACTATATTGAGTAGCAGTGGTGAGAGTGGCCATCCCTGTCTGGTACTGTATCTCAGTGGGAATGCTTCCAAGTTTTGCCCAATTTGCTTAGAGTTTTCGTCATGAATGGCTGTTGTATTTTATCAGATGCTTTCTCTGCATCTATTGAGATAGTCATATGGTTTTTGTCAGCATTTTTCTAATGTGATGTATCACATGGATTGATTTGTGAATGTTAAGCCATCCCTGCATACCAGGGATGAATCCCAGTTGGTCTGGGTGAGTGATCTTTCTGATGTTGGATTCAATTGGCTAGAAGTTGTTGAGGATTTTTGCATGTATGTTTTTCAGGGAAATTGGCCTGTAATTCTCTTTCTCTGTTGCATCTTTTTCAGGTTTAGGAATTAAGGTGGTGCTGGTTTTGTAGAATGAATTTGGGAGGATTCCCTCTCAACTGTTTTGAATAGCTTCAGAAGAATTGCAGTTAATTCTTCTTTAAATGTGTGGTAGAATTCAGCAGTGCAGCCATCCAGTCCTGGGCTTTTCTTTGTGGGGAGGGCCTTTATTAATGATTCAACTTCTGTCTTGGTTACGAGTCTGTTTAAGTTTCCTATGTCTTCATGCCTCAATTTAGGTAGCTTATATGTGTCTAGGAATTTCTTCTACATTTCCCAGTTTGTTGGTATACAGCTCTTTGTAGTCATTTCTGATGATTTTGTTTTATTTCTGTGGTGTGTGTTGTCCATTTCCTTTTTCATCTCTAATTTTATTGAATTGGGTCTTTTTTTTTTGGTTAGTTGGGCAATGGTGTGTCAGTTTTGTTTATTTTTTTAAAAAAATTAGCTCTTCGTTTTGCTGATCTTTTAAATTTTTTAATTCAATTTTGTTGATTTCTCCTCTAATTTTTTTCTTGTTTCCTACTAGTTTTGGGTTTGGTTTACTGTTGTTTTTTCCAGATCCTTGAGATGCACGTAGCTCATTTATTTGGTGCTTTTCCAGTTTTGTGATTTCGGCAGCTATTGCTATAAACTTTGTTTTTAACACTGCTTTGCTATATCCCATAAGTTTTGATATGGTATGTTGTTGTCTTCCTTTGTTTCCAGAAATTTTTTGATTTCTCTGTTGACTTGTTGTTTGACCCACTGTTCATTCGGGAGCATGTTGTTCAGTCTCCATGTTTGTATATGCTCTAGAGATTCCTGAGTTGCTGATTTCCAGCTTCATTCCATTGTGGTCTTAGAAGACGCATGGTATGATTTTGATTTTTTTGGAATTTGCTAAAACTTCCTTTATGGCCTCATATGTGGTCAGTCCTAGAGAAAGTTTCATGCACTGCTGATAAGAATGTGTATTCTGCGACTGTAGGGCGAAAAGTTTTCTAGATCTCTGTTAGGTCCATTTGGTGTATAGCGTCGATTAAATCTGCTCTTCTCCTGTTGATGTTCTTTCTGGTTGATCTGTCCATTGCTTAAAGTGGAGTAGTGAAGTTCCCCATTACTATTGCACTGGAGTCTAAGTCTCCCTTTAAATCCTTTAACATTTCTTTTAAATAGCCAGTTGCCCTGTGATTAGGTGCATATATATTTATAGTAGTTACATGTTCCTGTTGAATTGATCCCCTAATCATTACATAGTGCCCCCCCTCTTAAAGATTTATTTATTTGATAAAAGATCTGTCTGCACTTCAGTGTTTATTGCAGCTCAATTCACAATAGCTAAAACATGGAATCATCCTAAATGCCCATCAACAGTAGACTGGCTAAAGAAATATGGAATATGTACTCTATAGAATACTATACAGCAGTAAAAAATGAAATTTGGTCATTTGAAACAGAATGGAGGAATCTAGAAAACACCATACATAGTGAAATAAGCCAGTCCCAAAGGGACAAATATCATATGTTCTCCCTGATCAGTGACAACTAACTTAGCATCTAAAAGGAAATCTGTAGAAGTGAAATGGACACTATGAGAAACAATGACTCGATCAGTGCTTGTCCTGACTGTCAAGGAAAAACTTACTGTTTTATTCCCTTTAGTATTTTTTTTTCTACTTAATACTATTGGTTGAACTCTTTCATTTACACACAAATATTCTTAGGTGTTTAAATTTAACTGAAAAGTGATCCCTGTTAAATATAAGAGTGGGAATAAGAGAGGGAAGAGATGTATAGTTTGGCACATGTTCTCTCGGACTTACCCCAATGGTAGAGCTAGAAATGTTCCATGGGATTCCCAATCAGTGCCATCAAGGTGGCATGTACCAATGCCATCTTACTAGCCAAAGTGATCAGTTTCAGTTCATAATTGATCAAAAAGATAGGATTAAATGTCAAAGGGACCACATAAACAAGACTAGTGTCATAAATAAGAGTGTCAATTGTTATATCAACAACAGGAGTCACTGTACACTTGCTCCCCATGTAGGATCTCTGTCCCTAATATGTTGTACTATGCAAATTAATGGTAAAACTAATCTTCAAACAGTACTATATACATTGTGTATCTGTGTAGGTGCAAACTGTTGAAATCTTAGTATATACCAAGTTGACCTTCTGTACATAAAAATAATTGAAAATGAATCTTGATGAAGAATGGGATAGGAGAGGGAGTGGGAGATGGGAGGAAGGTTATGGGGGGGAAAGCCGCTATAATCCAAAAGTTGTGCTTTCAGAATTTATATTTATATTTAAAAATAAAAGTTTTTAAAAAAGAAAAAAGAAGATTGATTTATTTGAAAGAGTTACATAGAGATGGCAGAGGCAGAGAGAGAGAGATCGGGAGAGAGAGAGAGATCGGGAGAGAGTGGTCAGTCAGTCTTCCATCTGCTGGTTCACTCCCCAATTGGCTACAATGACTGGAGCTGTGCTGATGGACTTGGGCCACCTTTCTCCTGCTTTCCCAGGCCATAGCAGAGAGCTGGATTGGAAGTGGAGCAGCGAGGTTTCAAACCGGTGTCCATATGGGATGCTGGCGCTTCAGACCAGGGCGTTAACCCACTGTGCCACAGCACCAAGGCTATCCTTTGTCTCTTTCAACAGTTTTTGTGTTAAAGTCTATTTTGTCTAATATTAGGATGGCTACACTACCTCCTTTTGGATTCTGTTGGCATGGCATATCTTTTTCCACCCTTACACTTTCAGTCTGCATGCATCTTTCTTGATGAGATGTGAATCTTGTAGGCAGCAAATAGATGTTTTTTTAAATCCATTCAGCCAGTCTGTGCCTTTTAATGGGGGAGTTGAGGCCATTTATATTCAAAGTGACTATTGATATGTAATCACTTTTTCCTGCCGTTTTTCCAAAAATATTCCCATTTTTTAGTTTGAATTTTCTTTGAGCTTTCACTGATTGATTTTCTTCCTTCACCTTCTTCCATAGTGATGACAGTGTTTCTGTGTGCGACTCATCCTTAAGCATTTTTTGTTGGGCTGGACAGGTGGCAACAGATTGTTTTAATTTCTCTTTGTTAGGGAAGGTCTTTATTTCATTTTCATTCATAAATGAGATCTTTTTGCAGGGTATAATATTCTGGGATGACAGTTTTTTTCTCTTAAGACTTGGACTAAGTTTCACCATTCTCTCCTAGCTTGTAGGGTTTCTGATGAGATGTCTGCTGTGAGTCTAACTGGAGATTCTCTGAAAGTAATCTGGCGTTTCTCTCATGCATGTTTTAGAATCTTCTCTTTAGGTTTTACTGTGGTGAGTTTGATTACAGTGTGTTGTGGTGAGGGTATTTTTTGGCCATGTCTATTAGATTTCCTGTATGTTCCCTGTACTTGGATGTCTTTTTATCTCTCCAGACTGGGGAGGTTTCTGTTAATATTTCCCTAAAAAGGCTTTCTAATCCTTTCTCTCTCTCCATGCCTTCAGGAACTCCTAGAACCCAAATGTGTGTGTGTGTGTGTGTGTGTGTGTGTGTGTGTTTATAGTATCCTGTATATTCCCAACCGTGTTTTTTAGGTTTCTAATTTCCTCTTCTTGTCTTTGGTTTGACTGTATTCTTTCCTGTGCTTTGTCTTCTAAGTCTTATAGTCTTTCTTCTGCTTCACCAATTCTATTGTTAAGGCTCTCAGTTGCATTTTTGTATTTGTTCTGTTGAATTCTTCGTTTCGTTTGGATTTCTCCTTCTGATCTCAATTTCATGGGAGAAATTTCCTTTCATATGCTGTATGGATTTCAGTAGTTTGTGCGTTTGCTTCTGATTATTTCTGTGTAATCTTATGATCAATTTTTTGAGCTCCGTTTCTTGCATTTCTTCCATCTCATCATCTTCACAATCTAGCATGGAAGCATTGTGTTTTTTTGGGGACTTCATGTTGTCTTCCTCCTTCTTGTTTCTTGAATTGCTGCATTTGTTGTTTGGCATTTGTGGAGATACTCATTGTTCTTTTTTTTTTTTTTCCTTTTTTGCTCTGGTGTGTTTTATATTTGTACTGTGACTGTGTAGATAAGTGGAATGTCTGCTTTTGAATCTCTATAGAGGCTTGTAGTGGATGTGGCCTGAGAGCTCTGTTCAGTTCTCCAGGGTTAAGGGCATGCCTATGTTGACACACCCAGGTTGGGCATGATAAATCTCGCTCTCTCTTTTTTATCAGAAGGGAAAGTTTTTCTGCTCAGCTGAGCTCCTCTCCTTAATGGAGTCCAGTACCTCAGCGCTAGCCCCAGTGGCTATAATATTCATCCACTCTGTCCCAAGGAGCACACAAAGGATCTGTGCAGTCCTCAGTGTAAGTTCAGATTCTCCAGCGATGTCTCTCTCCAGGTAACCAGGAAGCCCTGAGCGTGTGGAGTCTCCCAGTGTGAGTGCCCAGAGTCCCAGCCATGCTCCCTCCCACACTCCCTCAGTTTTTTTCACAGTCCCAGTACAGAAGCCTCACATAGTCACAGGCTCCTATCCCCCTGTTAGTTCTCCCCACCAGTCAGGGTCTGCACTCAACTAGTTGCTGGGCATGGACACGAGCTGGCACAGCTGTTACATATGTCCAAAATGACACCTGCTCTATCGGCTTGTTACAGGATGCCATTGTAAAGTGATTGTCCTTTTTCATTTCCCTCCTCTAGTTTAGCTGGTACACTATCCCCCATGGGGTTCCAAGCTGGGTTCCCTCTAGGTTCTTCTTGCAGCTATTTTTGCCACTGGCTTGGGCTGCTGTAGTCTGGTCTCACCCCCCCCCCCCCTTTCCAATGCTGGTGTGTAGGCTCTGCTGCTGGAGACCTGAGCCTGGGCACCCACACCATCTATGTATGTCCACCATGTCCCTTTAATTTTGGTAGTGTTTCCTTTGCTGTTTTCTCCCTAACTCTTCTCTGAGACTATACTCTGTCCACTTTTTTTAAAGCTATCTTCTCCTGGGCTAGAGCAGTAGGCTCCCTCCCTACTCTGCCATCTTGGAACCCAAGACCAAGTACTGTGAATGTGAAAACCAGAGCTTGACCATGTATGGGGCAAGTTTTCTTGCTTTTGAAAGGAGATACAAAATAACAGTGGTGGAAATGTGCTGATGGTGGAATGTGGGGCATGAGAAGAGTGAACACAGAGTACCTGTGTTCAGTCCTGCCTCTGCCTCTGCTTCTAATGCAGTTTGCTGCTAATGCGCATTCTGAGAGGCATCCATTGTTGATTCAAATACTTGGACTCTGCCACCCTCCCAGGAGACTTGGCTGGAGATCCAGGCTTCTGAACTTGGCCAAGTGTAGCCACAGCTGCTGTGGGCATTTGGAGAGTGATCCTGCAGATGGAAAACCACTTTCTTTCCCTATAGATTTCAAAAATTAGAGATAATTGAACAATGTAAAGGAATATGTTGCTGTGTGTTATGGATTGGTTATCAAAGTATTCGGCTCAGGAACTGGTGGGAGTCACCTCATATATTAAAAGTGGTTGGGGTCAGGCTGGTGCCATGGCTCACTATCTAATCCTCTGCCTGCAGCACCAGCACCCGGGTTCTAGTCCTGGTTGGGGCGCCAGTCCAGTCCAGCTCTCTGCTGTGGCCCGGGAAGGCAGTGGAGGATGGCCCAAGTGCTTGGGCCCTGCACCCACGTGGGAGACCAGGAGGAAGCACCTGATCCTGGCTTCGGATCGACGCGGCGCATAGCCGTAGCAGCCATTTGGGGGGTGAACCAACAGTAAAGGAAGACCTTTCTCTGTGTCTCTTTGACTGTTTAACTCTGCCTGTCCAAAAAAAAAGTGGTTGGGGTCCTTGAAAGATGGCACTTTGATATTGAGTGTGATCAGACTGTGATGATGAACGGTTTGGCAGGAATAAGAGTATCCTACTTTGGTAATTTCCTCCTAAATTTCCTTTTATTACCACACGAGTCCTAATTATTTGGAATTAGATTCATATGAAGTACCATTTGTTTCTCAGGTATGTTTTATGAGATATGAATTTTCTTCTGTAAACATTGCTTTGTCTCCTTTAGACTGGCAGAGGACAGTGCAGCAGCCAACACACAAAACTACAATTTGCACATGGCTAAAGTCCGTGGTTATCTTACAGCATCCTGGGCACTTGACATCCGTGAAGTGGGAATTGGGTCTCTGCAGCAGGTGCTGCTTCTTGCATTTCCTGTTCATTTCTGTAGAGAGATGGAGGAGCTCCTTTGCTTGAGGTGAGTTCACCTGGAGAGTCATCATGGCTAGAAAGGCTAGTGAGTCTGTCATTTATTTATCTAGGTAGGATACTTTTAACATAATTGCTTTTAGTCTATAGCATTGGATTTTGAACTTAACTATTCATATACGCGTGGTATACTAGATGGCCCATTTAATCAATTGTTCAGACACATTTTTACCTATAAAGGATGATTGCAGATGCTTTCCTAGATTGACATGTATCGTTATGATACTCATACTTCATTTAAATGTATGAAATTCCCAATATATTGTGTAAACTTCTGAAGGTCTCAGTCACCCTGGGTGGAGAATGCTCATGCTTCTATGAACATTATACTGTTGAGCATCATTCTAGACATACTTTGCTATGAAATCAGAGCATTCCTCTTAGTTACTTCGGGAGTCTTTGAATAACTCCGAAGATACTTTCAGTTGATTAGATAAGTGTTAATTTACATCCCCCTTCCTCTCCTAACAACAGTTTTAAAGTATGCATTATTTTGAAATAAAAAATGTTATTTGGGTTTTGCTTAACAAATGTTGGATTGCAGTGCTATTATACACCTTTAGTCTTTATGTATTTAAACACCATGCTTAATACATTGCCTTCATCAATAGTGTCATAAGGTGTATTCTTTCTGTTATCACCTATTTTTTCCAAGGTCACTTTAAAATAAATTTTAGAATGTCTATTCTAATCTCTATTCTAAATCTTATCCATTTGATAATATTTTACTATAATTTTTTTTATATTTTATTTTTTCAATTTTTTTTTAACAGGCAGAGTGGACAGTGAGAGGGAGAGAGAGAGAGAGAGAGAAGGGTTTTCCTTTACTGTTGGTTCACCCTCCAGTGGCTGCTGCGGCCGCTGCACTGCGCTGATCCGAAGCCAGGAGCCAGGTGCTTCTCCTGGTCTCCCATGCGGGTGCAGGGCCCAAGCACCCGGGCCATCCTCCACTGCCTTCCTGGGCCACAGCAGAGAGCTGGCCTGGAAGAGGAGCAACCGGGACAGAATCCAGCGCCCAGACTGGGACTAGAACCTGGTGTGCCGGCGCCGCAGGCGGAGGATTAGCCTTTTGAGCCACAGCGCCGGCCAATATTTTACTATATTAATGTCTTAATAATAGATGTTGTCCTAAGGTCTTCATGTATGTAACTCATTTAATCTTCACCTTTATTAAGCAAATGCACATCCATTCATCAAAAATGACTTATTGAGCATCTGTGAGTGTGCAGAATACTGTGTGCCAAGTGCCAGGACGAATTCAGCAAGGTCCTGGCCTCTCTGGAACTTGAGATCTGAAAAGAGGAAAATACGTGACTGAGGATCATGCAGTAAGCAAACTGGTTCATTTAATTATGCATCTTTTTCTGTTTGTAATTATGCAAGATTGTGGTTTAACCGTAATTATAGCCAAATAATTATGGTATTAACCAAGATTACGGTTCTAATCCAATTGTGTGCTTTTTAAGAATAGAGGGGAATCTCTTGCATTCCTTCATCTCATAGTGCTAAACAAATAGATATCAATATGTAATGATGGTTACAGGAATGCTTTTATGAAACACCATAACCTGAGAGTTGTTGGAATTACCTAGTGGGATTTCAGGGGGCTAGAACAGATCACCCAACAAATGGAGTTTGCTGATAAGGGAATTACTCATACACAAATGGAAGTAGCGTTGATTAGGAGCAGTCAGACATCTAGGTTTCCAAATAGCCTCAGTGAGCTCTGTTAAGACTGAAACATTCAGTTGAACTCTAGGGCTGTTCAGTACCTCTAACACTTGAAACGTGGATTCAGAAGGAAAGCAGGCATGGTGTTTTAGTAAAACATGGAGATAAAAATTCTGGTAGTCTTTTTATGAAATATGTTAAAAAATTCTTCTAGAAAGCAGAGACTGCCTGAAACATTATATGTCAATTTGGTAAACAATGGCAATAATGAGATCTTCCCCAAAACACTCCATGACACTTTAAATGTCAGTCTTTCCTGTCTATATTTGGCAAAGCAATGATCTTATTATTACTACATATCTGATTAATTATAGTAGTGCATCTAGAAGTGAAGTCCAGAAAGTAATGCCCTAGAATGAAATGTTGGTCTCAGTAGTAGGAGATGGCAACCAGTCTGTTGTTTCCAGCTCCTTCTGTAGCACCGGTTTTGCTTTAGCTGAGCCATTCACCTTTAAAACAGCCCAAACTGGGTTCAGAAAGGTAGCAAAAGGAATGACAGGAAAGGCTGAAAACCTGAGAGCAAGGGCAGCTTCTGGGTTCTCATTGCAAATGTGTGGACCCTGAAAATCGTTATGAAGTAAGGGAGCTATTGACGTTAGTGAGCTTGATCATTTCAGGAAAAGTGGCAATGAAAGCTCTGTATGCCTTTTCACATCATGAGGTGTTTCACTAGGCATTCTGTGAAATGACATTTTTAAAGGTTGACATGCATTTTGTTCATTCCCTGTCAGCTAGCATCTTTAGCACAAATTCTTAGAGCTTTATATCATCTATGTGTTGCTGTACACTCTTGTGGGGTTTTCAATGTCCTATTTTATTTATTTAGTTGAAATTTAGAATGACTAAGGACAGAGGGAGAGAGAGGGATGGAGAGAGAGAGAGAGAGAGAGAGAGAGAGAGAGAGATATGTATACCTCAAAACCAGTGGTTCACTACCCAAATATCTACAATAGACAGCACTGGACCAAGTCAGATCAAGATCCTAGAACTACGGCAGGGCTTCCCACGTAAGTAGCTAGGGGCCCAAGTCCTTGGACCATAGTCCATTGCTTTTCTAGGTTCTCTAGTAAGGGGCTAGATAGAAGGGCAGCTGGATCTCAAATCAGCATTCCAATATGGAGTGTGGCATCACAAGTGGTGGTGGACTAATCCACTGCAACATCAAGCAAACTTGTCTCAACCTCCTGTGCTGGGAGGCTTCCCTTATGTAGAAGACATTTAAACCAAACGCTGAGGAGTCACGGCTGACATCCACACATTGCTCTACACAGAAAATGCAGCATTCTAAGAGTGTGGTGGGCCGCTGGTCTGGATTAGCTATCACTCAGTTTTTCTTATCATAGGTAGAGGAATGAACACCTGTTGCAGTTGAGCCCATCAACATCAGAAGTTGAGACTTAAACCACACCTGAACTTTGAGTGAGATGCTTTTCCTAGTGTTGTCAATCTGAGAAGCCAGCCTCTATGGGAAAGCTTAAGCAGAGTATACTCACCCATGAAATTTGGATTTTGCTACATTCAAACAGAGAATATCAACAGTAAGTATTTTTTGTTCTGTCTGTTTACTTTTTGAAAGTCCGAGTGATGCACATATGCATACATATACACATATATGCACACACGGAGGGGATAGAGAAAGAGAGGTAGGTAGATAGGTAGATAGATAGAGATATCAAAAATCTGTTCCCTCCTCCAAATGCCTGCAACAGCTAGGTCTGGGCCAGGCTGAAAAAAAGGATCATGGATCTACCCCCGGGTCTCCCACATGGGTAGCAATGAGCCCAAGAGCTTGGGGCATGATCCATCAGTCTCACAGGTACGTTTGCAGGGAGCTGGATTGGAAGCAGAGCAGCTGGGACTTGTACCACCATTTTGACTTGGGCATCACAAATGGTGGCTTAACCCACTGTGACACCAGGCTGACTCAATGAGTGTTTTGTTTCTCATGCAAATTTGTAGATAGCTAGAGTGGGTCTCTTTCACAGTTCTCATTCTGCCATTGGAGGGCTAGTGGCTACCCTGGACTCTTAAGATTAACTCAGAATCATTCACACTACCTTTCGCCAACGTTTCCATATTTGCCATGTCTCATGGCCAAGCCAGAGAGTACAGTTGTCTCTCTGGTCCTTGAGGATCGGTTGCACTCACCTGTGGATAATAAATTCCAAAGATACTCACATTCCTTATGTATAATGGTATATTACTTCCATTTCATCTGGTCATATATTCCTGCATACTCTAGACCAACTCTGGATGACATTATAATATCTAGTACAGTGTAAATCGTTAACTATTTTGGGGGGAGGACTGACAAGAAAAAGAATCTTTACATGTTGTTATCTTTCACTTTACTTGGGTAGCCCGAAACTTTACCTTGTAGCCTGAAACTGTCAGAGACAATATTGTGTGAGTGAATGACCATGGGTAACGTTAAGTATTTGACCTGTTTTTGACCCAGTAGTTGTCATTTGCCAGCCTTGTAACAGATCACAATTTACTCTTGGGCACCACTATTGAAGACTCCCCCAGCTCAGAGAGTTGTTGATTTCTTTCAAGTTTAAGCTCTCTTGAAAAATATCATGATTTGTTTTCATCCATACCATCTCACGTTGGAGATTTCTCCAAATTTATGTCAATTCCATATTTTTCTAAACCACAGCTTGCCATTTCTTTGAGGTATTATCTGGGAGAATTTTGATCTGAAAACTTGGGCAGGAAGGTTTTTAAAAATGTAGTATTTTGCTTAGAGTGTATAAAAAGGCTCATAGTAGAACAAGGGTTCTACACCTGTCTTGTTAATCATTTTCTCACTATATAAACATACGTGCTGAACGGAAGCTGCCTTTATAATTAGAATGCAGTGAAGCTTCTTCTGATCATTATCACGACCCTGTTTTAAAATATAGGCTCAGAGACCATTAGCATCATAGGGTACATATTCCCACAGAGACATTTTTCCCTTCTGCTTCCATTTGCAATTTCATTTCAATTGTAGTGTTTAATATTTTCCCCATGTCTTGTATGTGAAAGAACAGAATGGTGGTAGAATGCTACGCTGTAACGCCTAAATTCCCAACCAGGTGTGACTAATGCTGTCAGGTTTAAATTAAGATGAATTTCTTCAAGCTCACTAAGACTGTGATATTCAGCTTTTCGAGTAGGAAGTTCACATGGGGGATTTCTCAATTCAAGAATATTAACACACTGAGTAACACACTGCTTTGTTGTTTCTAGGTTCTTTATTTGAGTAATTTCATTTAATGTCATGCATTACTGAGGAAGCTGAACTGTGGGCTCGATGGGTGTCCCAGTTGTGCTGTAGTTTGACATTTCCATGGTCCCTCCCTTCATTCCCCAGCCAAGGAAGTTCATCTTGTGGCTTCCCAACAGCACATCCAATAAAGTGTTTCTGAACCATTTTCTTTTCACCTTTTGCATCCTTTGAGCAATTGAGTGTCCAGGACACAGGAGATTCCCTTCACATGCTTTCAAAATTTACCCATGTCTGATTGTGTGATTTCTATTTACACTTTCCTCAGGTGTTCCACTATTAGATGATTGACTAAAGAATGGAAGGAAACAGAAGACAGAAGCCTTTATCTTAATCTTTCTTTGCTTAAAGAATCCATCAGGTAAGATCTGTGACTGGTGTGAAACTGAATTTTCTATCTACTCAGAAAAGTATTCAAATGAGCATCAGATCCAGAGAGTCCTTGAGGAATTTGAGGAATTCTGTTTTGATTACTTGTAAATAATCTGTGAAATATCTGAAATTGTATTTCAAGTAATTTTGTTCACTATCACCATAATAAGCATTTATGTTGGAATAACTGTAGAATGGATACTCTCCTCTCTCTTTCAGATTTTTTATTTATATTTTGTAAAATTGGAACAGTAGGGATCCTTCCATTCTGCATCATTGAAAGCCAGCAGTATTTGCTGGTGCCTGTTTTTAAAGTGTACATAGAAAAGCTACCTTGTGTCTATGAGTGTTGACAATTGTGTTCCAGTCTGGCCAAAACCTTGTGACCCAGCAATAAGATCATAATAAACCATCTAGGTAGGAAAATGAGTTGACCTTCTGATAACCCAAGTCAACTTTTGTTACCATGTTACCTATTTTTGTCCTCTATCATTGGATCTATTTTTAAATAAGAGAAACATGGTGTATTTTCAGTTATTTGTATGAAATACATTTTCATCTATGTTTATTTGTGCCCTTTGCTATGCAACTTGTCTCCACAAAGGGACTTAACCAGATCAAAATCTTTTTTTTCAGTTGTCATTCATGTTCTGTGTTTGAAAGACAGAGAGGGTAACAAGTAGAGTTCTTCCATTTGCTGGTTCTTTGCTCAAGTTCCTGGAGTAGTGAGGGGGTAGATCAGGCTGATGCCAGGTTTAAAGAACTCAGCTCAGGTGTCCCACATTGGTGGCAGGGATCCAGGCACTTGAGCCAGCAGTCCTGCCTCCTAGAAGGAGTATATGTAGTAAGGTGGAATGGGCAGTTGATCTGGGACTTGATACTGGCACTGTGGTAGAAGATGCTGGCATCTTAACTGCTGAGCCAAACACCCGTTCTGAATCTATGTTGTCTTAGAATATTATCTGTGTACCCAAAACCCTGCAAGTATAAACTGGACAACCCCTAATCTAAGTCCATGCAAGAATACTATCTCAAACACCCTTGAAAACTGTCTGCATATGGATATACTTGCTGGAAGCCAAGAGGTAGGTGTGTATTTCTTTGTGATAAAGCAGCTCTTCTGATACCCAGCGAGCCCCAGAGGGGGAACCATCCAGCAGAGCGGCAGAGAAACCCTATCTAGACACTGAGAGAATACTTCCAGGGTTTCTGGAGTGCTGTTTGTGGGTCAGGCAGGCATCAGGGATTGAATTATCTTATTCCATGCTTTATCTCACACTTCATCACAACACTTTGAAAGTCATTATCTTCTTTTTACAGATATAAGAACTGAGATGCGGAAATATGAAGTAGTTTGCCAAAACTCAAACATCCATAATCTATCTCCAGTCCCAATTCCAAAGACCCTACTATTTTACCATCTGCCCTTGCCTCCCAGAGGTGAGGTGACAGGAGAGGGTCCCCTGCATAAGCACACAAGCTTAGCTGCAAGAAGAATAGAATGCTATGTACATCTCATTCCAAGTTGGAGAAGTGAAGACCAGGCAGTTACAATATTTGTGTATCCAATTGCCAGTCTACTCTATGAAGACATAAGGAATGGAGTAACTAACACCCTGCTCCCTCAGCACTGTTTCAATAGGCAGTATTGTGGCCGGCGCCGCGGCTCAATAGGCTAATCCTCCGCCTAGCGGCGCCGGCACACCGGGTTCTAGTCCCGGTCGGGGCGCCGGATTCTGTCCCGGTTGCCCCTCTTCCAGGCCAGCCCTCTGCTGTGGCCAGGGAGTGCAGTGGAGGATGGCCCAGGTGCTTGGGCCCTGCACCCGCATGGGAGACCAGGAAAAGCACCTGGCTCCTGGCTCCTGCCATCGGATCAGCGCGGTGCGCCGGCCGCAGCGCGCCGGCCGCGGCGGCCATTGGAGGGTGAACCAACGGCAAAGGAAGACCTTTCTCTCTGTCTCTCTCTCTCTCACTGTCCACTCTGCCTGTCAAAAAAAAAAAAAAAATAGGCAGTATTGTGAGAAAATCTTTTTCGTGAGACGTTGCCTTGAGTAGTTTATGAGCCCAGGGTATTATAGTCATAGCATCACTACATTTCTTCCATCATGATTTTCTTCTCTCATTCCTTTATGCATTTTTGTAGCCAAATAGTGTGTTTAATTTGTGTTTACCGTATTATCCTATCCCCCTCTACTCTGTTTCAATCAACTTGAGAAACAGACATGGGAACTAGGAGATCTGATTTAATGTGTATGTTATCATCACCATTATTCATTTCTTTAGGAAGGCTGAGTAGGATATGCTTTATCGCTTTATCCTCCATTTTGTGATTTCTTTTGCTCATTTCTATAAACTATGGGAATGATGATTAATATTGGGAGCCTGATTTTCCACTGTGATGTTGGAACTCTGCCTTGAATGAAAAGATAGAGGACAGATGCAGCTAGAAGCAGCATTTCAGGGTGCACTTAGATATTTTACAATGGTTTTGATTTGTTCAAAAATGTTCTCAAATAGTATTCATTTTATGGACTTAGTTTTGTGACAGCACTTCCAATTTGGTGTTCCAGAATTGACTCATCTCAATGAAGTACCTGCCCTGTGCCATGGTCCTGAGAGGTAAAATATGACTTCCTATTCTTGCCAGCAGAGGGCAGCAAGGAACACTGGAGCAGGTGCTTGATATCAGCTACTGAGGATGTTTCCCTTGGTGGAGGCAAAGATGAGGGTGTTCAGAGGACCAACATGAGAAAGGATAATTACAGGGATTCAGGAGGGAGACCAGAACATATGGGGAGTGTAAGGGTTCTCCCAAGGGCTCATAACTGCCAGCACAAGTAGACATCTGGAGAGTCATTGATTATAACCTTTTCTTGGTATTGACTGCTATTCCCAGCCTGTCTGATGCCAAGGTGTGGCTGGCTGCCTAAGGTAACAGGCAACTAAAAGCATATCTGGGCACTAATACAGACTGGCTGCCTGTGAGTTATCAACAAGCTGCCCACAGAGGCCGAGGGGTCCAGAAGCAGCCCTGTGAGGGTGAAGGATGAATGGGTGTGAGGGCTCACCAAATCCAGCTGCAGAAGATACTGAGGCCCCGGGTACATGCCAGGAAGATGATTCTGCAAAATATATATACATGCATATGTATATAATACCAAGGATATTTTCCCCTTGTCTTGGGGGTGGGGGGTACTGCTTAGCTATGGAAACACTGTGTGATTTAGGACTTAGAGAGTTCTCACTTTACCAACTGTTAGGTATCTGGCCCCCAGTCACACAACTTCACTGAGCTTCAGTTTCTCCACCTGTCAAATGGAATTACTAATTTTTACCCCAGAAGCTGATGTTGAGGCAAGGGGAGGCTATATATAAACTACCTTGCAAGAAGCTTGACGTTTTGTCGTTGCTCAGTGGATTTGATTGCGTGACATATTCTCCCTCCTTTCTCTTTGGCCATGGACAAACATCCATGATAGTGTTCACTATTTTGGAAAATAATGTCTCCCTGTCTTTTCTAAGCAGCCTTGGTATTAAGCAAGAATTATTCTGTGAGTTAGCTTGCTAAATTTTCTATACTGTTATCCCATTTTATAGTTGCAGCAATCCTTTGAGGTGCACTATCATCTCTGTTGTGCAGGTGGAGACACTGAGACTCTTCTAGAATAACTCCTTTTACCAGCACCCTCTACATGGCGAATGCTGAAGGAGGGGGGGTTCAAAAACTACTTAGTTTGGTTGCAGCCCTCCTGCCAGTGTTGCTACAAAACCTTCTTTCCTGTGTAGATAGTTCATCACCATTTACTTTTTTAGAGGTTTAATTTATATATGTATGTATGTATGTATATATATTTGAGAAAATCAACTTTGAAGAACCCAAGCATAGTGCATCCTTTGTGAGCACTTAGACATTACTATAGCTTATGAGACATAGATAACATCCTCCACTTAATACATTAAAATGAAGTAAATCTTTGCAAACAAGTTTTACTATTAACTCTCATAATCCAACAATTTGAGGACAGAGGTCCTGCATGGGAAGTTAATGCACAGTGACTCCTGTTGTTAATTTCACAATTAACACCCTTATGTGTGATGTGAGAGATCACCCATTTAAACACTTAAGGGGGGAAATTGAATAAAAGAATTTTGTGTTTGTGATATGTTAAAATAACCTTATAATTGACACAGCATCACATTGATACTATCTCTCCATTTGGTATGTAGGGCCGAAAGGTCAGTGTTCAATGACAGAAGTGAAAATAGACTGCTATGGTCAGAGTTCTTCCCCCACCCACCCAGTTCTCCTGTTGAAGCCCTTACCTCCTTCTCTTTGTGTGCCATGCAAGGACACAGTGTGAAGATGGTTGTCTATAAGCCAGGAAAAGAGGCTGAGTCAGTGGGGCCCCATGCTCTTGGACTTTTCAACCTCCAAAACCGTCAGACAAGTAAACTTCTTTCTTTGACACATTACCTAGCCTAAGGGGTTTTGCTACAAGAACAGAAAATGGGTGAATCATGTATTCATTTTAATGTTGTACATATTATTTTTGTATAAAGTATTATATAATTATACTAAAATATGCAAAGAAATAATATTGCACTATAGCTTTGAAATATATTGCCGCTTGGGCAAACTGGAGGGAAGGTTGCTGAAATCTCTCTGTGTTTCTTACAACTGCATGCAAATGAACCATCATCTCAGTTTAATTTTGAAGAATTGAATGATGGTGCCAAAATCTAGAAAACCACTATATCAGTTTGAGAGTTTGTCAGTTATGGCATGAGCCTTAGAACCTTGACATCACAATGATGGGTGATCTTGACTACTACGGAACCCACAGTCTTCAGGGACTTGTTCATGGTCTCTGTTGAATAGTGTCGACAGAGTCTAGAGTTGTAACACATGGAAAGTAATGTTGTCAGAGCTTCTGGAAGTCATCCGCCAGTCCCCAGCGCAAGGTAGCCTTTTCCTGTACTACTTGTGATCATTTAAGCAGACTGGTCACCCCAGGAGGAGTTCTGTCCTGTTTTCCTTAAAACAGAGGAAGTAATTCCTGACTTTGGTGCTGGTTTCATGAGAAGCTACTTTTGTTCTTTGGTTTAGTGCTACTGAGCTCAAAAGAGCAGGCTTTGTACTGTCAGGGGAGACACTTCCTTGGCTTCATGGCAAAGAGTTTTCTCTGAAAAGATCTCGAAAGAGGCTGTCCTGTTTATGAAAGAGTTTTGTGTTCTGCTCAGTCTAACTGGTTTTACCTATTATGGCCACAGAGCCCCATTGGTACATGGTCCCAACTCAACCAGTTATATCTAAGCCTGGGTGATGTTAAGAAATGTTTGTGGATGTGTCCAGCATTATTTCATGTTGTCTAGCACTTCTCTCCCCTCGCCTCCCAATTTGAACACTAATTTAGATAAGATAGGAAGCATTTTACTAAGTGGGAATCAATGTATCCCTATTATGTAAATTGTCATGCTAACAGGGGACCACGTTACAATGACTTCTTTACCAATCGCTGTGTCATTTTGTTTTACATGTGATAGGCTGAAAATTGCCTTGTGTTCCCTCTTCTGAAACCATGTTTTAGGAGCTTGGTGAGTGACAGCTGTGGTGTCCATCTTAGTGTTCTTTACAGAGGGCAGTGTGGTAGTTGAATGGAAATACTCTTTAGAGATGTAAACTGCTTTAGAATATCAGGGGTATGTGATTTAATTTTCCTTTGAAAAGGCAGAAGACATGCCTGTTGCTTTTACTTAGAATGAATTAGCAGCAGATATGTATGGAGAACTTCACAGTTGAATATTGCTTTCGATATTTTACTTTAAGTTGCACTAAAACCAGGCAGATTGATACTATTGTTCCAGATTACATGTTCTCTTTTATGATACATGCTCCCTTTCATACACAGCCAGTTAGAAACAGTCAGACTCTGAAATTTTCAATAATCTTCAGTACTTTCTTTTTTTATTCTTAAAATCTATCTATTAAGGGATACAAATTTTCATAAGTGCAACTTTAGGAGTATAGTTATTCTTCTCACTATATCAGTCCTCCCACCCACACTCCCATGCCTCATCCCCCTCAGTCTCCCCTTCCCAGTTCTATTCTCCATTAAGATTCATTTTCAATTAACTTTGTACATAGAAGACCAACTCTATATTAAGGAAAGATGTCAACAATTTTCACACATACACACACGCACACATATGCACATACACAAACTGTTTGAAAACTGGTTTTACAGTTAACTCTCAATACAACTCATTGAGGACAGAGGTCCTGCATGGGGAGTCAGTGCACAGTGACTTCTGCTGTTAATTTTTTTTTTAACTTTTATTTAATGAATATAAATTTCCAAAGTACGATTTATGGATTACAATGGCTTCCCCCACATACCGTCCCTCCCACCCACTACCCTCCCCTTTCCCACTCCCTCTCCCCTTCCATTCACATCAAGATTCATTTTCGATTATCTTAATATACAGAAGATCAGCTTAGTATACATTAAGTAAGGATTTCAACAGTTTGCTCTCACACAGAAACATAAAGTGAAAAATAATAGATGATATTTTTTAAATGATGATGAAATCAGATCAGACCTATTGTCATGTTTAATCCCAGTGAGAGTCAAGTTGGGAGTTGATAATTTTTTTTTTTTTTTTTTACAGAGGATCAGTTTAGTATACATTAAGTAAAGATTTCAACAGTTTGCACCCCCATAAAAACACAAAGTGAAATATATTGTTTGAGTACTCGTACCAGGGGATTCCAATTCTGCTGTTAATTTAACAATGAACACTCTCATGGATGACGTCAGTGACCACCCGAGGCTCTTGAAATGAGCTGTCTAGGCTATGGAAGCCTTTTTTAATAGAAAACGTTTATTTCATAAATACAGATTTCAAAAGGAAAACTTTTGGATTATAGCGGTTTTTTCCCCTATGGACAAGGTCATAAGCAAAGTGGAAGTTCTCTCTTCCCTTTAGAGATAAGTGCACTCTTCTTTGATTGCCACTTTTTTTCCACTGGGGTCTACAGAGATCGTTCGTGTAGACTATGTTTTTGCCACAGTGTCTTGGCTTTCCATGCCTGAAATGCTCTCACAGACTTTTGATCCTCAATACTGCCAAGTGCACACCAGCAGAATCTTTCGTATGCACATTTCTGCTAACTGTGTATTCCACAGAATTTCAGCTTTTTCTTTCTCATGCTCCTCAGACGTGTTGCAGCCTTCGCTTATTGCTGATTGCAAATCCGCATTCCAATTTTTAGATGCTTATGGCAATGGCACCTAGTCTCAGGAAGCAACATTCTTTTTGTTAAAATAATAGAGGTACAACAATGACCAGAAACGGAGAGATTGAAAACCACAGGAATTCCTTGTTACGGACCTGTAGGGCACAGGTTTATTTGGGATTCTCTGGGTCCACTTCATAGGGTCCTCTAAGCTTGGTCCACATGTTGGGAGATTGCTCTGGGCTAGGATCTGCTTCTGAGCTAATTCAGAACATTGTTTGAATCCCCTTACTTGTAGTTGAGGTACCTTCCTCCTCCAGCTGTCACCTGGGGGCTGACTACATCTAGTCTCATGTTTCTGTGTAGCTCCTGCCCATATGACAGATTCATTCTCCCTTGCCCTTCAACTCTTTCTGGCTTCCCCTTCTGTGCCATGTCCTGAGTCAGTGTAGATGATAATCTCTGATTTGGGGACCTCTTGGGGGTTAGTTTAGGCCTCCTAAACTAGGGAATGTACTCTCCCTATTTGAAGGTTCATCACATTCATTCTGTCTTCACAGTCTCTTTTTGCAGATAGCACAGTCATAGGCTGCAATCATTAGGGTGTGTGGCTTTTGGATGGGTTGTTTTAGAACCCTCTGTGTACCACAGACTTTGTGGAAAACATCCCTTCCATCATTCCACCAGCAGTTGTCCATGGTTACCAAGACCTCCGTGTTAGTAAGTCCAATGATGAGTCCTCAGTAACCACCTGCCTTACCTTCCATAGCGTTTGATGGGAGCGATGGCTCCCTTCTTGTTATCCTCTCAGTTCTCCACTTACCTGACACCTCTTGGTCTGAGCGGCTGTCTTCTTTGGCACTCCTGTAAGACGATACTTGCCCTAGGTTCTCCCTTGGATGTGTTCCCTGTCCAACTCTCTCAGTGCCACCTGCTCTTTGAGACCTGTAAAACCTGAAACCCCATTGGCATCTGTAGTTGGAGAGCCTTGTCTGAGGAATTGAGATGACAGTTTTATCATGTGTCACTCCTAATGACCGGCATCAAACTAGTCTGTGACCATTGACTAGCTACTCTTTGGTGTTTGCTGTTGAGCAGGGACGATGATTTTCAAGAGGCTGGGACTTCAGAGGATGCAAGTGCTTCAAAGGGACGTGAACGAAGACTACTGGTGCACGGTCCGATAAAGTTAAGAACGGGTAATAAGAAAACAAAGCATCAGGCTTTTTTGTACAAGGATGTACTGAAAATCTCGAACATTCGGTAGGTGCATATGCTGCATGCTGTCCTGATCATCGTGAAATATATTGTCTCTAACAAAATTCATTTTCATGCACTCTTTCTCAGCAAGTAGCATGTTTTTACTTTGTTTTTGCCAGTGATTTCATTCTTCACTTATTAAACAAGTAGTCATGGAAGTTTTATTCTGTATTGTGCCCCTGTAGACAGTGGAATCAAGAATGGGAGAGACAGGGTTCCTCTCTCTCTCTCTCTCTCTCTCTCTCTCTCTCTCTCTTTGAACATTTATTTATTTATTTTAAAGGAAGAGTTAGAGAGAGGTAGAGGCAGTGAGAGAAAGAGAAGGGCGGGGGAGAAAGAGACACAGAGAGAGACAGAGACAGTCTTCCATCCGCTGGTTCACTCTCCAGATGGCAGCAAATGCCGAAGCTGCACCAGTTTGAAGCCAGGATCCAGGATCCAGGATGCAGGATCCAGGAGCTTCTTCCAGATCTTCCACATGGGTACAGGCGCCCAAGGACTTGGGCCATCTTCTAATGCTTTCCCAGGCCATAGCAGAGAGCTGTATTGGATGTTGAGCAGCCGGGACTGGAACTGGCACCCACATGGCATGCTGGCACTGCAGGCAGTGGCTCTACCTGCTACGCCACAGTGCTGGTCCCAGGATTCTTCTTTCTTGAGTCTTGCCTAGAGATGATCAAACTAAGAAAGAGACAATTGAAGATTGTAGTAATGTGCATCTGATAGTAGGAAATAAACAGTGCCATGTGGAGAGTGTCAGAGAAGAGTCCCACTAGGGTGCCTCTGTGAGATGCAACATTGAAACCATTCCTCTGGTGTGAGAAGCAGCCACCTGTTCTATAGACTGGGTGTCCCGATTTGCCTGGCTGAGGGGACTGCAGGCCATCGTGTATGCAGCTTGACCCTTTGGGAGCAGGGCTTCAGCAAGGCTGATGTTTCTGGAGCTCACTGTAATTGACCAGGTCAGAGGTGAGACTGAATAAGTGCTCAGGGTTCTGGTCACAGAGGATCTTGACAGATCCCAGTAAGGGGTTGAGAAATGCCTTTGAAGGGGTTTCCTTATGGAAATGGCCATATCAGGTAAATATTGTAGTATATCATTGTGGCTGCTGGGAGATAATGGATTGGAGAGCTGGCAGCAATATAGGAGGGAGACTATGTCCTGGAGATGATAACCCAGATCACTGATACCAAGGGCCCCAACTTGGGAGGGACAGTGAAAGCAAAAGGTACAGGAGGCAGATTTGGTGTGCCGGTTGGAGATAGACACAAGTGGTCACTCCCACTGTCAGCCTTGAACACAAATGCAACCAGTACACAGCCTGGAATAAGGCAACTGCTTAATACACGTGTGCAGGGAAGGAGTAGGCAGGAATAGACTGATCTGGACATCTGCTTATCTGCTCCACCTGTGTTTTCATAATTTATGAAATATTATATAAGACAAAGACTAGTTCCACAAACAAAATCTCACCAGGAAGTGAGTAAAGAAAAATAAAAGTTGCCAGTGCTGCCCTCCCCTTGGCTTCCAGTTCTGCCCTGTCCTAGAGCAGAGAAGCAAGACTCAGGCCCAGTTTTATAAAATGCAGTCTCATCTTAGTGACAATCATATGAGGTATGTTGGATCAGGGGTGTGTTAAGCGCAATCTGTGTGTTCAGGATATCTTGTACCTCCTCTTGCCTAATCCTTGCTTTCACTATCTGAGATGGGTCTGTATTCTTGTTTTCCAACAGGCTCTGATGCTAAGAGAGCCCCAGTGGCTGCCTCAAGGTCACCACAGTAGTCGTGGGTCCATGATTTTTTTTTTTTGTTTAAGATTTATTTTATTTATTTGAAAGTCAGTTAGAGAGAGATGTAGAGACAGAGAGAGAGGTCTTCCCTCCATTGGTTCACTCCGTAGATGGCCGCAACAGCCAGAGTTGTGCCGATCTGAAGCCAGGAGCCAGGAGCTTCTTCCGGGTCTCCCACATGGGTGCAGGGGCCCAAGGACTTGGGCCATCTTCTACTGCTATCTCAGGCCATAGCAGAGAGCTGGATTGGAAGAGTAGCAGCCGGAAGTAGAACTGGCGTCCATATGGGATTCCGGTGCTTCAGCAGGCCAGGGCTTTACCCACTGTGCCACAGCGCTGGTCCTGTGAGCCCATGTTTAAAACTAGATCTCTTTATTATAGTACCGGCTCTCACCCAGCTGCCTCAACACTTTGTATTCTTTTGGATCCCATGGCAGATTTTATGACAGTTTCATTTCAATCGCTTTAAATCATAGGGAGCCCTGTGGCCAAATCCCTGAACATCCTCCTTAAGGCTTAGAGCTCTTCACGTCTACCACTCACCTGAGAGTTAGATTTGTAAATGAACAAGGCAGCATGCCAGAGGGCGAAAGTGGGGTGGACCAAACCAGTACTGAGCAATATCACTGCTGAAGCTGCGATATTGTCACCTTGTGCTCTCTGCAGAAAAAAATGGGAGGTGTTTTCTTCCCTTATGGATAAGACGTTGAGCACTTGGACTAAGGTACATTTTGTTTTGTGCTTTTATTTTGGCTGCAGTCTGTAGGACACAGTATTTTTTTAAGCCAGAATCTGTGGGGCAGATGATCTGAACCAAATCTTAAGAAGGAAATTTGAGCTGGTGTCATGGCTCATCTGGCTAATCCTCCGCCGGCGGCGCCGGCACCCCGGGTTCTAGTCCCGGTTGGGGCACCCAATTCTGTCCTGGTTGCTCCTCTTCCAGTCCAGCTCTCTGCTGTGGCCCGGGAAGGCAGTGGAGGACGGCCCGGGTGCTTGGGCCCTGCACCCGCATGGGAGACCAGGAAGAAGCACCTGCTCCTGGCTTCGGATTGGCAGAGCACCGGCCATAGCAGCCATTTTGGGGATGAACCAACGGAAGGAAGACCTTTTTCTCTCTCTCACTGTCTAACTCTGCCTTAAAAAAAAAAAAAAAAAAAAAAAAAAGGAAATTTGAAAGAAGCTGTCTTTAGAGAAGGAGTGGAGAGGGTCCCCCCACCCCGCCAGGATCATTTTGAATATTTATAGCACCTTTCACGGGCTGGAGAAAATCATCAACTTAAAAATTTAGCCTGTTACGGATTTATTGAATTTTGAATCCAGCTTGCAGTTAGTTGCCTTGGCAGTGCCAGCCTCAGTGACTTCACAGGCTTTGTACAGCCCAGGGACCAGACATTCACCATCCCAGCTTTCAAGATGCAAAATTTGTATAAGAATTAAGATTCAAAGGTATTTGTAATATCTGAAACTAAGGTTATTCCGAGATTATGTATGTATAGTCTATCTCTGTGAAGAAGAAAATTTTATAAATAATACATCCATGATTTAATCTTTGTTCAACCCCTCAGCCACTCTGTTGAAGTCAATCAGATGTGCATGACCAGAGAGTGAGTGATTCTCTTAAGATGTAACACCTTTAAAATACAGAGTATGGCCTCAAGTCCATAGTCAGCATTCAGAAACAGACCAGTCCACCTGTTGCCACTGGCTGCCGTTAATCTTGTGTGTGTGGGCCCCTTGTGGGCCAGCCTTCACTGAGCACATGATTTTGTCCAGGTCCACCTGACTCTTGCCTGTGCTGTGCACTGAGAGGGAATAGATGGATGTGAGCTTTTCTTGGTTATGGAACATGGAGGATTGGGGTTTGCTCAGGAGAGGATGTGCTCTCATTACATTTAAGAAAAAAACATCTTGCTTGATGATCTTTTTAGGTACAGCAAAAATATTTACTACAAATATGTCATCCCTGTCAATGAAATATGGATTTCCAAATGCATTGTTGAGGAAGGTGATACCAGTGCCTCCAGGTGCCTGAATATTGGCTGGCCCATGGCGAATTATAGGGCCAAGTTCTTGTAAGTATCACTGCTGAGTCTTGTAATTTTACTTTGATATAGAAGGATATAACCCTTATTGCCTTTTCTAGCAAAGATAGAGAAATGCACCTAAATTTTCTTCCAAACTTGTTTTTTTTTGGGGGGGGGGGATTGGTAAGCATTTTAATTTGACCCTATAATAATCTGCTGCCTCATGCTTTGACTTCCAGCCATGGCACTTGTATGACACATATTTTCCCCAAGAGGTTTTTATGTGCCAATATGTGTGGAGAGAATGAAATGGGAACTGTTGGAATGATTTGCTTTGGTCTGAAGCAATGGTTTTCCAAGGGCTCCATGAGCTACTTGGGGAGTGGGTATTTTGGATTAATAAAAATAGATTTGAGAGAGCAAGGCTCTGGGGCCCCTCTCCAATATCCTCCAGCCTCTAGGTCTAGGCTTTTGTGTGTTTCAACTAGTAGAGTAGATCAATTCAGCTTGAAAAAGTCCTTTTATTCTCCCAAAGTAATGACCTAAAGAAATAATACTTGATATACAAATTAAATTATATCCTGGGTTGCTAGAATTGCTATTTGGTGTCTTCAGTGATACGGCCACCTGAAACAAAGATTTGATTCATGCGATGTGGGTGAGTTTTCCAAGGCCCACTTTGAGGCTGGTATGAGGAAAGGAAACGGGGCTCCATTTCCTAGACATCTTGTGTGTCTGTTTTTGTGTACGCAGGTACCTTGCAACCTCTGCCTGCTGCTCTGAACAGGCACAAACCGAATGTCCTGTGTGTTTTTCACATAGACAGTTCATCCCAGGTGCTTGGTGCTCTTTTTTGCTCTCCTCCTCTCCTCACTCCCTCCAGGTCTGTCAGGTCATATTGAAGTTGATACAATGGAGATATATCCAAACTGTTAATCAACTCAGTTCTGTGATGGAACTGCTTGCAAATATTACTGAGAACAAAGCCATGCTTGTACCACTGTCTGCATGTCTTCTTTGCCATGACAAATTTTCTCCCTAGGTTCTCAGATTCTATTGCTTAATGTCTTCTTAATCTTGCAGGTGATAGGAAGCTGCCTATTTGTGGTGCCTTTGATGAGGAGTTCCACTAGACAGTTTTTTGAATGAGGGAGAAGCGTGGGCACGAGGTGGACATAGGCTATATTGGCTGTGAAGCTATGTAAACACATACAACACATTTACAACAATGCCCAGCACCGAGTACATTTGCTGTTGGCTGTTATCACTCTTATGCAAATTGGCATAAGTAACCCGTGGTGTTCAAGTCCATATGAAGGTGGAAAGCCAAGGAAATGTCCACTTTGCTGTGGAAGCATGTCCTGAGAAGGCATAGAAATGCCGCGTGGGTGAGCTCTCGCTGGTAGAAATAGGAAATGTGGCAGCCCCTGCAGAAAAACCTGTTGCTTCCGTGAGTTCAATGTAGGACGACTGAGCAGGACTGAGCAATTCCACTGTGGAATATAGGTCCAAGAAAAGTGTAAACATACATACACTCTGTTTGTTCCTAACTCTGACTTTTGGGCACAAATGTTCCTAGCAGTGTTGTTCATTAGAGCCAGAAGTTAGCAACAAATTACATGTTCATGACCTGATGAATGGATAGTTATGACATGGTGTAGGATCTGGGGGTGGTGGAGAATAGCGTGTGGCTGCTTACTAGAGATTAGGGTTTACTCTCGGGATAATGAAAATATTCATGAGCAAGGTATTACAGGTGCTGCCGGCACAGGACCCAGTCATATAAATGGTCAGTTTTATTTTCCATGTAGTCAATCACTCCCCAGCTGTTTTGAATGCTAGTAAATTATAAGCCCATGTATGTTTGCGACTGCAGATCTTTTTCACTTTGGATTTCAAATACATTAATGATGTAGCAGAAAGGATATAAAACATTAGTCACCAAACACTAGGTGCTTTGACATCCTTCAGCACATCATAGCACTAAAATTATTTTCTAGGTATTTATTTGACATCTGACAATTCTGCAGCCTCTGTGAAGTACAGTGGTATGGATTTCCCCCCTAAAGTGAGCCCAGAGCATTCCATTCACATGCCCAGTCTCTTCAGTGTGACATAATCTGATCATAATGCTTTTTCCATTTGAATAGCACTTCAAGCTACAGGAGCACTCTGAGGTTTAATGACCTCCACTTTCGATGGTGGATACTGAGACTCCTGTCAGTTCAGTGACTCCTGTGATCACTGAGCTAGCATCCCATAGTTGCAATCCAGGGTTTCATTTCAAGTCAGCTTCTCCTTCCCTTGAAGAACTCTTTCCCATCGCTGTAATGTTGCTGTACAAGAGCAGACTCCACCCAGAGCCCTTGTGTGAGAGGGCACTACTTACGCCTGAGTCCCCGTCACCCACACTTGCCTGCTGGTGTGTTTGTCTGCAATGGTAGTCTTAATCAGATGGAATTAGTCTTTTATGTAGCTTACTATTTTCTCTGACTTCTCTGCTTGCAGTTCGAAGACATTTATGGAAAAATGGGAACGTCTGCTGGACAGGTATTTCTCTAGCATACACATTTTGAATCTTTCGTTTGTGATAGCAGGCATAAATCTCTGCAAGCAGTGCCCCTACATGATTCCCACTTAAAAATGCTCTTCCCACTTGAAAATACTCTTAGATGATCTTGCAATCCTTGGTTTCTCTACATGTGCTGTAAGTCATGTTCCCTCATTCACATGAATGTTCTATTCACTGTTGAAGAAGTTCAAGATGTATCTTTCATCTTTCCCTCCATACAGCCTATGGATCAGAGCTAACAATATTCCCAATATGTATTAAATGTCTATAAATGTAGCTAGTACTGAGCTACTCAGTAGCTGAGTGGATCTACTCAGTGCTCTACTGAGTGAGTCTGAAAGCACCTGTTGCTTCCTACACTTGAAGCCATGAAGGCGGTCCAGATAGGAAAACGTTGAGGGGTGGATCTGCTGCCCAAACCACACATCAAGACACTCCCTGTTATTTTCCAGGCCATGCCGTCTTTCCCAGAATTATTTTCCTACTCATCTGGTTTTGTTGTTGTTCTTGTTTTGGCTTTTTAAAGATTTATTTATTTATCTGTTTGAGAGGTAGAGTTACAGAAAGAAGGAAAGGTGGAGGGTAAGCTCTTCCATCCACTGGTTCACTCCCCAAGTGGCCGCAATGGCTAGAGCTGGGCTGATCTGAAGCTAGGAGCCAGGAGCTTTTTCCTGGTCTACTGTGGAGCTACAGGGGCCCAGGCCTTGGGCCATCTTCTACTGCTTTCGCAGGCCATAGCCAGGAGCTGGATTGGAAGAGGAGCAGCCGGGCCTGGAACCGGTGCCCATATGGGCTGCCGGTGCCACAGGCGGTGATGTTACCTCGTATGCCACAGCGATGCCACTCCTCATCTTTTGACCTTGCTGAGAAGTTCTACAAATCTAAATCTAAATAATATAAAAGTTATTTATAGATGAATATAAATATTTATATCCTGTAAGTATGCTATAGATATCTGTGCACAGAAATGCATATGTATGTCTCTGTATCAGTATATGTATTAGCTACCTCAAACAAGAGTTTCGTGTGTGTGTGTGTGTGTGTGTGTATATGTGTATATATAGGTACATATCAATGATGAGAAATATATAGAACATTTTGCCACATGAATTGATTTGAAGAGAAACATTAGCTAATTCATTAATTTTTGTTTCTTAATGATTTTGATTAGGTGTATAACTGAGTCGAAAGAGAAAGATCAAAAGCAGACGACAGTTCTACAGATAGAGTCAGATACCGTTAGCAACGTTCCTTATGTAAGTGTGTTTTGGACTCAACATTTTAAATTCCAATTTCCTGACTTTGACTGAAAGAGAGGTAGAGACAATGGGGATAGAGGTTTTAGGTAGAGAAACAGATAGAGATCAAGAAGTATGGGAAGAGGAACAATATAATGGAACAGAGGAGAGGAGAGAGGAGGGGATGAGAAGAAGAGGGAGGAGAGAGTGAGATTGGAGTGACAGAGAGAGATGGGAGAGTGAGAGTATTCCGAAGGGAACATGGAGAAATATATCTTCACCTACACATGCAATTTTTTTGTGTACATAAAAAAGTAAATGTTAGGTTATATGAAGCATTGGGAATCCACGATAACTCAGTGCTTATGCTTAGAAAGACTATTTCGTGTTAAATATCCACAGAGTTTCACATTTTCATAAAGTGTTTTTCCCAAGCCAGTATTCTGGGAATTAAATATTTCTCTTCATTTGTCACTACTTTCAAACAGTGTTTTTGTTTGTTCCCAGTTTTTCAATATTTATTTCATGTTAAAATATTTTTATTTATTTGGAAGGAATTTTAAAACCCTGAAATGTGTGAAAGAGTGATAGGACTATCACATCCAAATGTGCTGATTTGATGACATCTTGTCCTATTTTTGTTCCATAATTTATTTTCTCTGTCTGTCTCTTGATATGTGTCTGGATATGCTTCTTTCTGAAGGCAGTTACATATGCTGCATGCCTTTATCTTTGAATACCTGTGTATTGCCAAGATCAAGATATAGTTTAGATAAACACCATACAGTCCTCACCTGGAAATGGAACATTGGTATAAATACTATTGCCACCTGTTGTTCATTTCATGTTCCAATTGATTGTTTGCTCTAGTAATGCTCCCTTTGTGGAACAGAATCCACTCTCTGAGTTAGGTGTTGCATTGAGCTGGTTACGTCCCACACCAAAGTCTGTCAGGATTGAATTAAACTTGGAGGGGTGAACCTTTGGAGAGATCGGTGTGTGTCTTCCTCATTTTTGTATGTTGTAGGGAAGAATATCTTCAGTTGGATCACATTTGATTTCTAAAATCATGACACACTAGCGCAGATCTTCATAACGGTGACCACGATAACACTGATACACTATTTGACTTTTTTCTTTACAGCAGCTTCAGATCACAAAACATGGTATTCACAGTGGAAAAAGCCTAGTCCAGCACAGCCATTTCCCAGCAGCTAATCAGAGCCAGGCATCTTTTATGAGCTGTTTTCCATAACCAGAGGAATTGCTTGAAGAAGTTGAAATGGAGTTCTCCTGTAGGGAGGAGCACCCTTGTCTCAAGCTGCTTTGGTTTTAGTTATGGCAAATGGTTGCTCATCCTGGAATTTTTCAAAATCAATTTCATTTATGTATGGTTTTCATAAAATAATCATACCTAATGCTATTCATTCACACTTGAAAATCAGTTTTCTCTAATTTTCTCTTGATTTTATCTTACGGAAACTTGCCATTTCCTGTAGTAAAGTTCTGGTGCCAACCAATTTTCTAATTTGCTTTCATCCAAAAATGTGTAGATTTCAGCTTCACTTTAAAAAAAAAAAAAGATTTATTTATTTTATTTATTTGAAAATCAGACTTACACAGAGAGAGGAAATGCAGAGAGAGAGAGAGAGAGAGAGAGAGAGAGAGAGAGGTCTTACATCCGATGGTTCACCCCCCAATTGGCTGCAATGGCCAGAGCTGCACGGATCCGAAGCCAGGAGCCAGGAACTTTTTCCAGGTCTCCCACACAGGTGCAGGGGCCTAGGGACTTGGGCCATCCCACTGCTTTCCCAGGCCACAGAGGAGAGCTGGACTGGAAGCGGAGCAGCCAAGTCTGGAACCAGCGCCCATATGGGATGCCAGTACTTCAGGCCAGGGCATTCACCCACTGCACCACAGCGCCAGCCCCTCAGCTTCACTCTTGAAAGGCACTTTTGCTGAACCTGGAAAGAATATCCTAGCTAATATTTCTCTCTCTACGCCTTGCAGATATTCCACTGTGTTCTGGTCACGATGCTTTCTGATAGCTTGAGTGATCCATGGTGACTGTCTTATTTGCCTATTTTTGTGTCCCTGCTTTCAGGATCTGTGCTCCTTCTCTGACTTACAGTAATATGACCACAATGTGCCAAAACATGGCTTTCTTTGAATCTATTTTGTTTGATATTTTCTGAGTTCCTTTAATTTGTAACTTTTTAAAAAAGATTTATTTATTTACTTGAAAGTCAAATTACACAGAGGGAGAAGGAGAGGCGCGGAGAGAGAGAGAGAGGTCTTCCATCCACTGGTTCACTCCCCAGATGGCCGCAACGCCTGGAGGCACTGCAATCCGAAGCCAGGAGCCAGGAGCTTCCTCCGGGTCTCCCACGTGGGTACAGGGGCCCAAGGACTTGGGCCATCTTCTACTGCTTTCCCAGGCCACAGCAGAGAGCTGGATGGGAAGTGGAGCAGCCAGGACTTGAACTGGCACCCATATGGGATGCCGGCATACAGGCAGCGACCTTACCCGCTATGCCACAGCACCAGCCGCTAATTTGTAACTTTTTATTTTTGTCAAATTTGGGGAAATTTCACAGTGACTGCAAACATTTTTTCCTTCCTGTAGGCAGCAAATAGATGGGTTTTGTTTGTTAATCCATTCAGCCAGTCTGTGTCTTTTAACGGGGGATTTGAAGGCATTTAGATTGAAGATGACTATTAATAAGTAACTACTTTTCCCTGCCATTTTCCCAAAAATATTCCTGTTTTTTACGTTGAATTTCCTTTGAACTTTTACTGAGGGATTTTCTTCCTTTACCTTCTTTTGTAGTGATGACCATGTTTCTGTGTGCAACAAATCCTTAAGCATCTTTTGTGGGGCTGGACGGGTGGTGATAAATTCTTTGAATTTCTGTTTGTTATGGAAGGTCTTCATTTCACCTTCGTTCATAAATGAGATCTTTGCAGGTATAATATTGTTGGATGACATTTTTTTTCTTTTAAGCCTTGGAGTATATCTGGACATTCTCTCCTAGCTTGTAGGGTTTCTGATGAGATGTCTGCTGTGAGTCTAACTGGAGATCCTCTAAAAGTACCATGACATTTCTCACATGCACATTTTAGAATCTTCTCCTTCTGTTTTACTGTGGTGAGTTTGATTACAATGTGGCATGATGAGGATATTTTCTGGTTATGTCTATTAGGAGTTTCATGTGCTTCCTTACTTGGATGTCCCTTTCTTTCTCCAAATTAGGAAAGTTTTCCGTTACTATTTCATTCAAAAGGCCTTCTAATCTTTTCTCTCTTTCCATGCCTTCAGGAACTTCTAGAACTTGTATGTTGGGTCACTTTATAGTATCTTGTAGATTTCCAACAGTGTTTTTTAGGTTTCTAATTTCCTCTTCTTGTGTTTGGTTTGACTGTATTCTTCCCTGTGCTTTGTCTCCTAAGTCTTATATTCTTTCTTCTTTTTTTTTTTTTCTACAGGCAGAGTGGGCAGTGAGACAGACAGAGAGAAAGGTCTTCCTTTGCCATTGGTTCACCCTCCAATGGCCGTTGCGGCCGGCACGCTGCAGCCAGTGCACCGCGCCGATCCGAAGGCTGGAGCCAGGTGCTTCTCCTGGTCTCCCTTGGGGTGCAGGGCCCAAGAACTTGGGCCATCCTCTACTGCACTCCCAGGCCACAGCAGAGAGCTGGCCTGGAAGAGGGGCAACCGGGACAGAATCCGGTGCCCCGACCAGGACTAGAACCTGGTGTGCTGGCGCCGCTAGGTGGAGGATTATCCTATTGAGCCGTGGTGCCGGCCCGTATTCTTTCTTCTTCACTGATTATGTTGTTAAGGCTCCCCACTGCATTTTTAATTCATTTTATTATATTCTTCATTTCATTTTGATTTCTCTTTAAGGTCTCAATTTCATGGAGGAAATTTTATTTCATGTCCTGTACAGATTTCAGTAGTTTGTGCATTTGTGTCCGATAACTTCTGTGTAATCTTACGATCAATTTTTAAACTTCCATTTCCTACATTTCTTCTGCCTCAGTGTATTCACAATCTACTATTGAAGGGTTTTACTCTTTTCAGGGTGTCATGTCGTGTTCCTTATTCTTGTTTCTTGAATTGGTGGGTTTGTTGTTTGGCATGTGTGGAGATACTTGTTGGTTTCTTCCTTTTCTTCTTCTTCTTCTTCTTCTTCTTTTTTTTTTTTTTTTTTTTTTTTTTGGTCTAGTGGATTTTATCTGTGTACTGTGGCTCTGTAGATAAGTGGAATGTCTACTTTAAGTGAATATCTAGCTTGTAGTGGGTGTGATCAGGGAGCTCTGTTCAGTTCTCCAGGGTTAAGGGCATGTCTGAGGTGATACACCCAGGTTTGGCACAGTAAATCTCTCTCTCTGTTTTTTATCAGAAGGGAAATTTTTTCTGCTCAGCTGAGCTCCTCTCCTTAATGGAGACCAGTGCCTTAGCGCTAGCCCCAGTGGCTATAATATTCATCCACTCTGTCCCAGGGAGCACACAAAGGATCTGTGCAGTCCTCAGTGTAAGTTCAGATTCTCCAGCGATGTCTCTCACCAGGTAACCAGGAAGCCCTGAGCATGTGGAGTCTCCCAGTGTGAGTGCCCAAAGTCCCAGCCTCACAGTGGATCCTGCCTCACACCCTCAGTTTTTTTCACAGTCCCAGTAGAGAAGCCTCACATAGTCACAGGCTCCTATCCCCCTGTTAGTTCTTCCCACTAGTCAGGGGTCTCCACTCAACTAGTTGCTGGGCATGGACACGAGCTGGCACAGCTGTTACATATGTCCAAAATGGCACCTGCTCTATCGGCTTGTTACAGAATGGCATTGTAAAGTGATTGGGGAAAGAGAAATTGTGTCCATATTTTTTTTTCTCTTCTAGTTTGGAAAGTACACTTTCCTCGTTGGGGCTGCAAGCCAAGTTTTCTCTAGGCTCTCTTTGCAGCTTAATCACCAGTGCCTTGGACTACTACTGGTACTGTCTGGTCTCACCTCACTTTCCAATGCCAGTGCGTAGGCTCTCGGCTGCTGGGCAGGCTCTCGGCTATTGGAGTCCCAAGTTGTGGGCATCCGTGCCATCCACAGGAGGTCCACCATGTCCCTCTAATTTTGGTAGAGTTTCCTCTGGCATTTTCTCCCCAACTCTTCCCTGAGACTACACTCTTTCCACTTTTTAAATACTATCTTCTCCTGGACGAGGGCAGTAAGCTCTAATTTTTTCAATCATACCTTTCTTCCTTTTTCAGACTGACTGTTTCCAATTGATGTATTTTCAAATTCATTGTCTTCCATTTGCCATCTCACTTGTGCTTTTTAGTCCACCCACTGCATTGTTCTTTCAGATATTTTTCACAGCTAAAGTTCCCATTTTGAAATATCTTCTGTTTTTGTGCTGGGACAGCCTCTACTTTTTTTAATTTTTTTTTTTCATTTTCAGCACATTTGTTTTAATGTCTTGGAGCACATAGCTGCTTTTGTTGCATAATTTTCATATGAAACTCTTAGAGATCTGGTCACATTTCCCTGGCCGTTATATATGGAGTAACATCTCATATGGAAAAGAAATGAAACTCATTTCCATATTTTCTAATTATTGAATAGTTTAAATTACATGCTTATAAGCAGTTCCATCTATGTGTTCATAGAGAGAACAGGATCAGAAAAGAAGGCCCATACCCTTGTACTGCTTATTTTGAATTTAATGATTTCCATATACCATGAAAATCCATTATGTTACAAACCAGATAAATTGGAAAAAGATGAGTAATCCTTCAAAAGAGTTTTTTTCCTTAAAAAATTCTGTGAAAGTGTTCATGTACAGTTTTAAAATTCTATGGGTATCTCAAAAAAGAACTAGATGTCTAGAATTTTCAGCCTTGAATTCTGGGTTCATGGTCTCAATACATTTTGACAATGAAAATCTAAAAAGGGTGATCTGACTAGGAGAAGGTATTCCCTACATAGTGGTTTATGGAGCAAGAATGCCTGTGAGAGCCAGTTCTTACTCTCATTTGACGAGGACTGAATATATGGTATGCAAAGAAATCAATCTAAACATAAAAACACAACTCATCAAGAGAAGGAGAGAGACTGACTCCTTGTTGAACTATTCCCTGCATGATGGAAATAGTCTTTGGGTGTTGGGCTCTTTCTGAATTGAGGTTCTTTCTGTTTGGGCCTAAGCAGTTATATTTTTAGTATCATAACTCCTCTATTAGAAACATGTTAATTAATTGAAATTCTTTCTTCTGGCTTTGTGTTACGTAAAGTAATAAAAATCAGTTATCATTAAGGTTTGGTGCTTCATATGTATTTTGCTTTGTCATTACTCAAACTTTACCCTGAAACCAAGAGTTTCATAATTATGTAACCATATACTTTAACATTCTCCTGTATCAGCAGTTTTTTCTTCTTTTCCCTTTTACAGTCTGGAATTATAACAGTTACCAATTTAGACACAGTGAGTGACGTTATCCATATGGCACTACCAGTGCTAGGATTAAGTGTAAGTAATCTGAAAGATACTTTGAGTTAAATAACAACTTTGGTTTTTGAGATGAATATATTTTCCCTTTGATCCAGATACATGCACACATGCTTACAGTGTATATTTGTAAAATACAGTTCCGGGCAAAGAGACCAATTGTAGGCAGCAATATATTTTGTCCCCAGAACCATGTGCACATGTGGGAATGGAAAACGTCGGAGATGTATTTGTCTATGTATGGGTATTGCTCTTCTGTTCTGATTTTAAATTTCATGTGAACTGAAAGCCATAATTTAATGAAATTGGAGTATAATTTCAGATTGCTATTGTCATGTATTTTATTTTTTGTGTGTATATATATAAGTGTATATATATATATACACACAAAAATATCTTACATGCTTCCTAATACGAAGGTTATAACCTTGTCTGTTGGATTGCTATTTCTGTATATTCTGGTTTCTCCAATCCCACACCTATCATCTCAGTGTACACAAACCTAATAGACATGTCTAGTTGAATTTTTTTTTTTAATTTTTGAGGGTCGGAGAGGACAGAGATAGCAAGAGGGATGAAGACAGACACAGAGAGAGGAAGACACAGAAATACATAGAGAGGGTGCTCGCCTCTGTTGGTTCAATCTCTGGATGCCCACAGCACCTAAGGGTGGTCTGAAGCTAAGGTCTGGATCCAGGAGTACGATTCAGGTACCCCACGTGGGTGGCAGGAACCCAGTTACTTGAGAATTCATAGCTGCTTCCCAGAATGCACATTAGCAGGGAGCTGGAATCAGGACCTAGAACTTGGATTGGAACCCAGCTATTGTGGCGTGAGTCTCAGGCATCTTCAAACCACCATGCTAAAATCTCACTCCTTATAAATTTGGACATGAAGAACACCTGCATAAAAGCTGTATGCCTTAGATGCTGATTCAGGGAATGATATATCTGGTGCCTCTAATAAATTATTAAAGAGCAAGATAAGAGTTGAATGAAAGCTTGCTCTTTGGGGAATGTGTGTGCACACCACATACATGTCTTTTTTAAAAACTTGTTTTATTTGAGAGACATAGACAGACAGAAGAGTTTATGTCTATGGTTTCACTCGACAAGTGCCTACAGCAGCAGTAGAGCTGATGCCTGGAGCTGAGAACTTAATCCAGGTCTCTTGTGTAGATGATAGAAAGCCAGCTAAGTCCAGTAAAACACAGCATTCTTCAAAGAGACTGGAGATAGCTGAGAGTGGAATGATCAGGATTAGACTTACCTTTACTAGTGAAGTGGCATAAATATGATTCTTTATTCCTTAGGTCACTTGGGATAATAGCATTGTGATCCTTGTCAAAAGTCATATGGCATGAATCTGGGGTGTAGTCTTGGAGGCTCAGAAAGGGACCGAAGTTATTTCGGTCAGTCCTGTTAACTCGAATAGCATTGGCACTGGTCCCAATTATTTTCTTGTTTGGAAATGTAGAAATGCTAAAGAAATACATCCTTGATCTGGCTAAAAAGCCCATGAGAGTTTCTCAGGCATGGAAAGCCAAGACACTGTGGCAAAAAAATGACCTAAATGGAAGATCTCTGTGAGTGCGATCCCAGTGGAAAGAACAGGCCATCAAAGAAGGAGGCACCTTTCTCTGAAGGGAGGAGAGAACTTTCACTTTGACTCTGGCCTTGTCTAATAAGGCCGGAGTTTGTGAACCCGAGAGGTTTCCATAGCCTTGGCAGCTCATGACAAGAGCCTCGGGTGATTACTGACGTCATAAATAAGAGTGTCAATTGTTAAATCAATAATAGGAGTCACTGTGCACTTGCTGCCCATGTAGGATCTGTGTTTTTAATGTGTCGTACTATGTGAATGAATGGTAAGACTTATCTTCAAACAGTACTTTATGCTTTGTATGTCTGTGTGGGTACAAAGTGTTGAAATCTTTACTTAGTATATACTAAGTTGATCTTCTGTATATAAAGAGAATTAAAAATGAATCTTACTGAAGAGTTGGTTGGGAGAGGGAGTAGGAGATGGGATGGTTTGCGAGTGGGAGGGTGGTTATGGGGGGAAAATGCTTTCAAAATTTATATTTATTAAAGTTTTCTAAAAAACAAAAGAAATACATCCTTGAAGTATGCCCTGACAAAGACTTGTGATACTTAGTTCTTTTTGTCTCTAAGGGCTCAGAAATGGACTACCAATTGTGGGTCTATTCAAACCAGAGAAAGACCTCTTACCCGCTCATCGGTAAGTGTCCAGCAAAATAAAAAATGAAATGTATTGCTTCAAAATGGTAACTATTAATTTCCAGACTATGCATTGTTTGTTCTTAAGCTTAAATATCTTTACAAGGGAGAAAACAACCTCATGTAGTCAGTACTCATTTATAAAAGGAATTGCCAAGTGTATACTCTACCCTGGGTGCCTGACAACATATCTTCATACAGCAATTTAAGTTGTAGTTGGAAAAGAAACTGAAGTTTTATTCTCTGCTTTTCCATGTGGATAGCACAACTGTCTTGGAATAGTCCTTTTTTTTTTTTCTTTTTTTGTAATGAAATGAAAATGGGGTCGAATTTCATCTCTCCAAACATTTGATTGATGCCCATATACTGGTTTGTATTCCCCTTTCCATTTCTAGTCTCATAGGTAATCTCTATTTTTAAGTCTTGCAAAATCTGTCAGGTCTATGTCCAAGTATACCACTCTCCCTCCTCCTTCCTTTCTTATTCTTTCTTTTAAGTTTTATAATAACATACTTTCAGTTTACTTTAAAATCATATGCTTAACCCTCCACTAAGTAAAAAATTTACCAGTAGTAAGAAAGAACAACAACACTGTTCTAAATAGTAGAGGAACAGGTTATTATTTACAGACAAGGGCTTTAAACAATAATCACATCTCAAAATGTGAATTTTACTCATATACATTAAATTTTTGTACTCTATTTGGTACCACAGATCAAGGAAAGCATATGATATTTGTCTTTTGGGGACTGGCTTATTTAACTAAATATAATGGTTTTCCGATGCATCCATTTTCTTGCAAAAGACAGAATGTTGTTCTTTTTTGTGGTTGAATAGTATGTATATAGCACATTTTCTTTATCCAGTCATTGGTTGATGGACAGTTGGGTTGATTTTATATCCTAGCTATTGTGCAATTGAGCGACAATAAACATGGGGGTACAGATAACTCTTTCGTGCACTGATTTCCTTTCCCTTGGTAAATTCCCAGGTGTGGGATGGCTGGGTCACATGATAGGTGTATTTTCCTGTTTTTGAGGAATCTTCATACTGTGTTCCATAATGGCTGTATTAATCTACATTTCCACAGATGTGTATTAGGGTACCTTTTTCCTACGTCCTCACCAACATTTATTGTTTGTTGATTTCTGCATGAAAGCCAATTTAATTAAGGTAAGGTGAAACCTCATGGTGGTTTTGTTTGCATGTCTCTGGTAGCTAGTGATCCTGAGGATTTTTCTTGTGTCTCTTGGCCACGTGAATGTCCTCTTTTGAAAAATGCCTGTTCAAGTCCTTTGAGCATTTTGTAGCTGGGTTGCTTGTTTTGTTGTTGTTGAGTTTCTTGAGCTCTTTATAGATTCTGGATCTTAATCCTTTATCTGTTGTATAGTTTGCCAGTGTTTTATTCCATTCTGTCGGTTGCTTCTTCACTTTGTTGAGTGTTTCCTTTGTAGAAGCTTCTTACTTTGATGTAATCCCATTTGTGTATTTTTGCTTTGATCTCCTTGCTTCCAGGGTCTTTTTCAAGAGGTGTTTGCCTATGCCAGTGTCTTGCAGAGGTTCTCCAATGTTCTCTAGCAGTTTGATGGTATCATGTCATAGATTGAGATTCTTGATCCATTTTGAGTGGACTTTTGTATAGGGTATATAGGTATATAGGTAGGGTTCTTACCTCATACTTCTGCACATGTATATACAACTTTCCAGCACCATTTGTTGAAGATACTGACCATTCTGTAGGTATTGATTTTAGCTCATTTGTCCAAAGATTAGTTGGTTGTACATGTTGGATTGGTTTATGAAGATTCTATTCTGTTTCATTGATCTATGTATTTATTTTAGTGTCAGATCCAAGCTGTTTTGATTATCAATGCCTTGTAGTATGCTTTTTTAAAAAAAGATTTATTTATTTACTTATTTGAAAGTCAGAGTTTCACAGAGAGAGGAGGGGCAGAGAAAGAGAGAGATCTTCCATCCGATGGTTCACTCCCCAGTTGGCCACAACGGCCGGCGCTGTGCTGATCCAAAGCCAGGAGCCAGTAGCTTCTTCCAGGTCTCCTACGTGGGTGCAGGAGCCCAAGGACTTGGGCCATCTTCTGCTGCTTCTCCAGGCCATAGCAGAGAGCTGGATTGGAAGTGCAGCAGCGGGGTCTTGAACCGGCATCCATATGGGATTCCGGCACTTTAGGCCAGGGTGTTAACCCACTGCACCACAGTGCTGGCCCCTGTAGTATGCTTTTAAATCTAGTATTGTAATGCTCCCAGTTTTGCTTTTGTTGTTTAGTATTGTTTGAGCTTGTTGGGCTCTCTTGTTTTTCTGTATGAATTTTAGCATCATAGTCTCTAGATCTGAGGAGAATGCCTTTGGTATTTTCATTGGATCACATTGAATCTGTAAATTTCTTTCTGTCATATGGACATTATGATGATAAGTCTTCTGATCCATGAACATGGAAGATTTTTCCATTTTTCTCTGTTTTCTATTTCTTTAATGCTCAATAATTTTCATTGTAGAGATCTTTCACCTTCTTGGTTCAGTTTATTTCAAGGTGTTGACATTTTTGTAGCTATTGTGAATGGGACTGATCTTACCAGTTCTTTGTCAGGCTTGGCATTGTCTGGGTACACAAAGTCTATTACTTTTTTGCATTGATTTTATATCCTGCAACTTTACCAAGCTCTCTTATGAGTTCCAGTAGTCTTTTAGTGGAGTTTCTGGTTCCCCTGTGTTTATGAATGTATGTGTGTGTGTGTGTGTGTGTGTGTGTGTATACATGCATGCATGTCATCTGCAAACACATATATATTTATTGTGAAATTATGTCAAGAAGTTATTTGAGCATGATTAAAAATTAAGATAATCACATTCAAACTCCTAAAAGGTTTTTTGATTAACAAACATGTACAGTTCAGCCATTCTTTTTGTTGAATTTTCTAGCACTTGATCTTGAGGTTGTTGATAAAAACATTATACTTCTCCTAAAATAGTTGTTGAATTAACCTATATAAAGAAGAGACCATTCATGAATCATCATGTGTTTCAGTGTCTCTCACAGAAACAAGCCCTGGAAAGGAAGGGAGGCATACTATTTGTCATAGACTTTGTAATATAATGCTGGTGATTTCTATGAAAACCAAACAGTATTACCTACCTGGGCAATCTTCCTATTCTTCTTTCAACAGTCATGTAAAGGAACTAATGTGTAATTTATAATGCAAGTCACTTACAAAATTTGAAAATAAAGTTTCTGTTCTTTCTGAATGTACTTTGTCAGTCTCAAAATTCAGGAATTGCTAAATACATCTGAGGACAAAAGCCAACCACCTATTTTATGATGTTTCTCCTTAATTTTGACATCTTTGTAACAAGATAGCAATAGAGGCCGGCGCCATGGCTCACTAGGCTAATCCTCCGCCTTGCGGCGCCGGCACAGCGGGTTCTAGTCCTGGTCAGGGCGCCGGATTCTGTCCCGGTTGCCCCTCTTCCAGGCCAGCTCTCTGCTGTGGCCAGGGAGTGCAGTGGAGGATGGCCCAAGTTCTTGGGCCCCGCACCCCATGGGAGACCAGGATAAGTACCTGGCTCCTGCCATCGGATCAGTGCGGTGCGCCAGCCGCAGCGCGCTGGCCACGGCGGCCATTGGAGGGTGAACCAATGGCAAAAAGGAAGACCTTCCTCTCTGTCTCTCTCTCTCTCTCTCACTGTCCACTCCGTCTGTCAAAAAATAAAAAAAAATTAAAATAAAGATAGCAGTAGAGTTAGTGTGCAAATCAAATACTGTAAATGAATTTATTGAGTAGATGGCATTTGTTTATGTAAAATGTTTTTTCTGGAGGATGATTTGGACCCGAACAATGGCATGCACTGTGACTGGCTCCAAGAAATCCTAAGAGTGTATCTGTCGTTGGTGACTCCTAGCGGTCCTTATGGATGTGTGTTTAATATGCTCTCAGTTCCTGATCATCTTTTTCTGTCCTGGTTATGCCGATGGTTTGGTTTTGTTAATATTGCAGTTGTAGAAGCTTCTTTTACCATGAAAGAGACAAGTTGCTATAATTCTTGCTCTGAACAGGGTATTAATGTCCCATGAAATGGAAAATTTAACTAATATGTCAGAAATTGAATAAAGGGAGCTTTCACTTTGTTGTTGAAAAGAAAATCCCTTTGACAGCACAGAATCGTGAAAACATGTTCGAAGTTTAGTTTTTGAGAGGCAAAAATAGACACAGAATGTTAAATTGCTAGTTCTATCCTTAAAGGTCCACGAAGATTGGAGGTGTCCTAGGGCAAGGGCCAGGAGCCAGAAGGCAGGTCATCAGTCCAGTCTTGCACGTGAGTGGCAGGAACATCAGTGTTCAAGACAACAGCTCTGCATCTTAGGGTCTGATCTGCATTTGCAGAGAGCTTCAGTCAGGATCCATGATCAAGGACCAAACCAGGTGGTCCAATGTGGGACAGGGGTGTCTTCATGGACATCCCAATTGCTAATACCCACCAGGAGCAGAGGATCTTGAGAATTTCTTGGGTTGCCAGCAATTTAAAAATGAGAGAGGAAAGCAATGACATTACATGTACTCCGTGAACATCAGTTGGTAGGATGGCTCTGGGTCTCTAACACTCTGCAGCACTCCCTCAGCTAGTGAGCTGTGAGGGGCTCCCGAGAGGGCCAAAGTAGGAGGGAAGTGTAACAGCAGACCATGGCCCCAGTGCTCTTGAGAATCACAGGCTATAAAACTGACAGAGAAATGAAGTCTCTTTTCATGATCTAACATCGTGGGAGAGAGATTCTAGATTACAGCAACTCATGACATATATGGCCCAATCATTTAAAAAATGCAGACCACTGATGTTTACTCATGTTTACTCATATGAGGACGTTAAAAATCTAGTTGGAGTCAAGGCAGATTTTAGCAGGCCTTCTACTTTACAACGGAAATAACAAGTCATCAGTGTGCAGTGCACTGAGGGATCTTGGTCTTCTAAGCTAGGCAATGGGCTACTACTTCTGTTTGCGTTGGAAAGGTCCTCTGCCTGGGTGCCTGCTTTATGCAGTGCCTCCCCAGAGAGAGCACACCTGATGCTCACTCCCAAGACACAGCTCTCTTCCTTGCAGAAGCCCCAGGAGAACTTGAGCTGTCCCCGGTGCTGTACCCACACTGACAACAAGGCATGTTTGATCATACCTGTCACCATCAGCCTGATGTGTATTGAGATTTTTCTCTGCCTAGGGCATGAGTGTCCATATGCTATCCAAGCAAGCTACCATCGAGCTGCCTTTCATAATCAGGAACCGGGGAAGTCCACCTCCGCCCTGAGCATGGAGGATCCCGTTCTGGAGATCTTGTCTGATGGAGGGATCCAGTTCGTGTTGAAGCCCAGGCACACGGCTAAAAGGCAGCGCCGGTGCGGTAAGTCTAATTTCCAGCAGGGTTCTGCTCTCTGCTCATCCATGCATTCCTGAGAAAAAAATTCATGACAGAGAGCTGTTCTCCATGAGGGAGGAGGTGTGCATAAGTACAGGGACCCAGTACTCACCAAGAACCAGGCTTAGAGAAACTGTTCAAAGTCAGAACCCATCTCACTTCCAGGAGGATTGTGGTGGTTCTTCTACATTAGAACTTTTGTCTCCTCTGGATACCCTGAGCATTTGCTCCATAAAATAATGCATGCACAAACTTATGTGTCTGTAGAGAGAAGTTTCTTGTGGCCTGGCATCATGGTACAGTGGGTTAAGCTGCATCCTGCAATCCACATCAGAGCATTGGCTTGAGTCCTGGCTCTCCCAGTTCGGATGAAGCTCGCTGGCTTTATCAGAATGTGCCCGGGAAGGAAGCAGAAAATGACCCAAATACCTGGGTCCTTTGTCTCGCATGTGGGAGACCCAGGTGGAGTTCTAATCTCCAGCCCTGTCCCTGGTTGTTGTGGCCATTTGGGAAAAAAACAAAGTGATGAAAGATGTCTTTCTCTGTGTGTTATTCTGTATTACAAATAAATCTTTACAATGAAGAGCATCATGTGTGAAGGCCTGGAAATGAAGACTAAGCATTCCAGAGGGTAACCCTGAACCTGGAGTGAGAGCAGGAAGTAATCAATGTACTGCATGCCTTAGACTTACCTTATATGGAAGATCTCCAGGATGGTGAGAAACTGTGGCATTGAATTTGGATCTCTTCTGGCTTGGGCTGAAGTGGCTAGGGGGTTGCTTCCTGAATTGATCTCTTCATTATGCCCACAGCATGCTGACTTCCTCCTGGCTTCAGATGCATATCTAGACCAGACATGGACTGAACAGTTACGATCAGGGATGTTTCAGCTTTTTGCTTTCCAGTCTCTCCCTACTTGTCAATATTCTTTTGAGAGACCTTTCTCTGAAGAACAGTTTTTAGTAAGGTGGGAAATATTGTGGCAAGAATATAATGATTTCCACTGTGAATGGTGTTCGTACTTTTCTTGTGAGGATATTCTGTGATTTATATAGCTTATAAATGTGTTTTTGGTCGTAATTTTGAGCATATAGCAATATTCTATAAATGTTGCTCCTATGCAAGATTGTGAATCTGAACTTTGTAAACATCCACAACCCCCATTTGGGCAAGAGAATGCCACCACCAGAAGTATCGCCAGGAGTGTCAGAAAGGCTCAGTGTTTTTGAAGTGAGCTTGTTGAATTATGCAACGTGTCTCATGGAAAATGGCTGCTGTTTCCATTGGTCACAGAAGCAGCATGCGCTCTCAGTAAATAATGTACCTTATGAAAGCCTCAGCTAAGCACCGAAAGTATTTTTGTTTGAGAAAGATTGTAATGGCACTCATCTCTCTCTGTTCCCATATGTTCTGAATGTATAGATTCATATCAAGGTATGGAGCATGATGCTTCATTGCTTAGCTGTGTGACAACTAAGTAGTGGATTATGTCCCAATAGATTTTTAAATAATGAAATCAGGTGAGTCCTAGGTGTACCAGGTTGCGCACGAGTTAAACCATGTATTCTTGCCTGTTTTAAACAAAGAGTTGGATATGGTAGTATGTATGAGCAGCCTCCTGCATTTGAGATGGCATTTGCTTTTTTCTTGTCTCCTTTTAAAAGGTGGAATTTTGAATGCTTGGTGTTGGATTACTTTGTGACTGCATGCTATCTGGAGAGTACTAACTAACCAGAAAGAGAATGGAGATAAAGTTTACTTTAGGGTGAGGAAACTGATGTGTGGGATCCCTTACACCATTTGATTGTAAATGATTACAGAAGAAAGTAATTCTCTTCACGGTTGTGATGAGTTGTGTGCCATGCTGAGTAATACATTATATTAGTGCAATGAGGTGTAGATAGCATCATTCTTAAACAAGTTGAGTCAAAGGAAAGTCCAAAGAATTGAGTAACTGGACTGGCTGATGAAGTGGCACATCTTGGAGCCTATCCTGGCTTCCTCAGTGATATAGCACCATGAGGATTGCCCTCCCTTGTTTGTCTGATGGTGATGCATTCAGGGGCCCAGAAATGCCAAGAAGATGGCTGATGAATGATATTTGGGGAGGGGGCCGGTGCTGTGGCACAGCGGGTTAAAGCCCTGGCCTGAAGCGCAGCTGTCCCATATGGGCACCAGTTCTTGTCCCGGCTGCTCCTCTTCCGATCCAGCTCTGTGCTATGGCCTGGGAAAGCAGAAGAAGATGACCCAAGTCCTTGGGCCCCTGCACCCATGTGGGAGACCCAGAAAAAGCTCCTGGCTCCTGGCTTCGGGTCAGCATAGCTCTAGCCGTTGTGGCCATCTGGGGAGTGAACCAGTGGATGGAAGTCCTTTCTCTGTCTCTACCTCTCTCTGTAATTCTGTCAAAATTAATCTTAAAAAAAAAAAAAACAAAAAAAAACAAAAAAACAAAACCAGATTGTTTTTGGCAACTTCACCCATCTGTCTATCACACTGCACCTTGACTCCTCTGGTGCCTTTTATGATATTCAGCATAAATCGGTCATTTAAGAAGAAAAGTTTAGGTGCCTTCTTAAGAAAACGTGCACAGCTGAGCAGTAGATACTCCAAACTCATGTTTTCCTTGGTGATCCTCTTTTCTGTGGAAAATTCCTCTTCAGCGTTCAGTTGGCAGAGCTTGATGGGTAGCTAAAATATAGGCTGTATAGCTTGGCAGGGTGGCACAAGGAACAAGGCCCCACGGGATCCTGCCACTCATTTGGGAACCAAGTGAAGAAGGTGAAATCAAATCACCTGGGGAACAGGTTAAGCTTTGTAACCCTGAAGAGTGAGGGAGGTAGAGGCTGGTTGAGTGATATCAGGGAGCTTGTGTCATGAAGTGCAGATCTCTTTGATGGGAGTGAGTTGCTGGTGGTTGGGCATTCAGACTACCAAACAGGAAATCTCATAGGGAAAGGTGACTTAGCATGAAGTAGATTATGAGACTCCACTTAGTTTGAATGTCAACTGTATTTTTTTGCTTTTCAAATGAGTTCTGACACCTGACTCCACTGGGTAAACTTAAGAGGATGTGTATAACTCAATGTGAGGTGTCTCATTATGCAAAAAAATAAAAAGCAAAAACTGTAGGTAGCACTGCCAGAATTGAACCTGAGCAGCTTCCTCAAGTCTTTATATTTCATTTCTGGTTGATGAATTGATTGTTTGATTTGAGAGACCATCACACACATGCACAAGAGAAGGAGAGAGAGAGAGAGAAAAGAAGAGAAGAGTTGAGTTGAGTTTCCTATCCTCTGATTCACTCCCTAAATGTCAGCCGTGGCCATGGGCCAGGGACAGAACCGGAATCTGGTATTTACATCATGTCTCCTTTGTGACAGGCAGGACTAGAGCTGGAATTTGGGAACTTATTCCATGTTGTGCTTGTGAGAGGTAGGAACCCAAATTTGTTAGCCATGCATACTGCCTCAGAGGGCCTGCATTTGCAAGAAGCTGGAATTGGGAGCCAAAGATGGACATCAGGTCCAGATGCTCTGATATGAGCCTAGGGCATCTTAACAATTAGGCTAAACACCTGATTCTAACTGCCAGCTTATAGGAAATTGGGAAGAAAAGTTCATGAACGTCACGTGGATGGTACTAGCCAATTTCAGATCGTAAGCTCTTGTACACCACAAATGGATCAGTTTCTGTCTTTTCTAAGGCTGGAAACAGTCACCTGTCAAATGGAAAGGGTGGAAACAGAATCTGTCAATGATCCTCTACAGCTAATGGTCTCACTTTCTCCTCAGGCTTTCCCACAAACTGTCTGTCTTGCTGGGGCATTACCAGAAGCCATAATGACCTGCCCCAGGACTCCCCTCCTGCTATTTCGGTGCCAACACTCCTGAGAGTGTCTGGTGTTGAGGACCTGACCCTCACACTCTGGGTAGGTATCATTTTGATCTTCTGAAGCCCTCCTCAGGAGTGAGCGTTCTGAGGGCTTGGTGTCATCATCCAAAAGTGTTTCAAATGAGGCCATCATTTGTCAGTCCCTGGCTTTGGCTGACATGCCTTCTTAATGTGACCTCAAAGAAGAACAGTCAGCTCAGTTATCGTGGTCTTACTTCAAAGGCAACAGGAGAAAGAACCGTTCCGTTTATTCTGCTGGTTTCAGCGATGTTACCCAGTCACCTGCTCACACACAGCAAAAGGAATGTTTCTGAATCTCTTGGAGTCGACATCCCCCCATGTTCCCCTTTTAGCCTCTTCCTTGAAGTGTTCCTTCATTTCCTTTTTGTCTAGATGACTCAAACTTAGAACTCAACGTCCCTCACTGTGGGCGTGGTTTGTATTTCAGATGATTAGATGGATCACCTGCCATTTATGTATCCTTCTATCATAAGAGAATGTGTCAGAGGAAAGCCACAGAACGTGGCCTATGTTATTTCCCAGGAGGGCATTTAAGAGTTGGCACATTGATTGTCCAGCACATCTACATACACTATGCTAGATGTAGGGCATTTTTTGCGAGGTGGGGAGGAATGTATCAAGTTAGTTCCATGCTAGATGGTGCCCCAGCCCTTGCAGCATTCACAAGTTGAAGGAGTTGCTAGGATCCTCATCACTGTGACATCATTCATGGATAAAAGGAAAGCATGAGTAAGGTGATGTCCTATGCCCAAGGTCTCATGAAAAGTAAGGGACCTAATAGATGACAGATTCCTGGAGATACCTGACTGTGACACTCCTGTTCCCCTCTTGGCATGAAGATGAGGCAGAAGGACATGAAAGTCAACAAGTTTGGCAACAAGTGTGGCAACGAGATTTTCCTAGTTGGGAAAGGCCATCAGTACTAGGAAATAATGAGAACAGCATGGTAAAACAGGAGAGAGTGATTCACTAAAAGCTTGAAGCAGAGAAGTTTGGTGTACAAGTTTCATTCCTTGAAAAGGAAACTAGGTTAAAGCCAGCATTCAAAACAATTTAGTGGGTGGACACAGATCAGATGGATGGGTTGAACATATATTTAGAGACACTGAACAAAATTTTCTTCCCTCACTTCAGCTGCTGCTGTGTCAGTTCCCATACTCTTCTCTACAGGGGGCTAGCTTTTGTTCTGGGCTTGTGGATATGAAATGTCCTTTAATTAGTTTTCCTTTTTCTTTTCCACAGGAAGTGATTCGTATTATCAAGCAGAAAGGGCCAAAGACAGAGAATATTTTTCAAAAAGTTGGTGACATAAAGTCATTTATAGCCCTAAAGGAAAGATTTAACACAGGAGATAGAGGCGACTGGGGCAATGAATCGCCACTTGTGTTAGCAACACTGTTAAAGGTAGGGGGATTCTGGCATCATCTATGCACAATATGGAAGCTGTGTGATGGGTTTCATTCCTCGTGACATCTCAAGAAGAGCAGTAGGCCTAATCAGTTAAGCGTCTGAGAAACTGAAAAACACATCAGAAACTCCAGGTTGTAGGCAGCTACTCCCTTCATTGGACAGACTCTGCTTGTTAGATAGCTTTCCCAGTCTTCAGACTCCATGCTTGCTGTCCTCATCTGAATGCTCCATGTAGAATTATGCTAGCATAGTTATAATTGCCCAAGCATCTTCCAAATAAACCCTGGTTATTCATATAGAATTTTGGCCAGTACAAATCTCCTGCATTTGCCAGATTTGACAGTGTCTTCCTAATGACATCAGAGTTTCCCAAAGAAACTTTATTTGAAATTTTGAAAACCATTCTAGGTGTTTTCCACAATAAGCAAACATTGCTCTTAAAGTGAATTAAAAATACATACAAATGCCAAGAAAATTCCATTCTTTTCATTGCCATTCTTTCCCCTGTCTCTTATGCCTTTGCTTCACACGTGGTGTCAGGACTCTGCTATTTGGAGCTGCCTTCATTTTGACTACTGTTGGCATCTTATGTTCATTTCCATTGTACTTAAGCCAATACTCCTAGTTATAGTTACATAGTAACGAGCCCCAGCACAAAGCTCAGCTTGTGAATCTGACTTTGAAAGTGTTGCAGCAGGCAAAGCTAGGTTAGAAGTTTTAAAATGTTGGGCCTGTGTTTGGCATAGCAGGGTATGCTGGGGGTTGGAATGCTGGCGTCGTATATCAGAGCCCCAATTCAAGTCCTGGCTGCTGTGCTGCTGATCCAGCATCCTGTTAATGCATCTGGGAAGGCAGTGGAAGATGGCCAAGGTACTGAGGTTCTTGCCTCCCATGTGAGAGGCAAGGATGATGCTCTTGGCTTCAACCAGGGTCTGAACTGGATATTGCAGCCATTCATTTATGTAGGATCTCTCTCTGTCTCTCTTCCTCATTCATGAACAGTGTGCGTGTATGTGCATGTGTGTCTCGCTCTCTGTGCCTCTGCCCATTGAGCACAGAATTCTCTTTTTTTATTTATTTGAAAGTCAGAATTACAGAGAGAGGAGAGGCAGAGAGAGAGAGAGAGAGAAGTCCTCCATGCGATGGTTCACTCCCCAATTGGCCGCAATGGCCAGAGCTGCAGCGATCTGAAGCCAGGAGCCAGGAGCCTCCTCTGGGTCTCCCACGTGGGTGCAGGGGCCCAAGGACTTGGGCCATCTTCCACTGCTTTCCCAGGCCATAGCAGAGAACCTGGCCGGAAGAGGAGCAGCTGGGCCTTGAACCGGCACCCATACCATATGGGATTCTGGCACTTCAGGCCAAGGCGTTAACCTGCTGCGAAACAGTGCCATCCCTGAGCAAAGAATTCTAAAATCCAAGGTGATGCAAAATACACATGTATTTCAAAATTGTATGGTAAAATCACAAGTATCCAGGTACATTTCTGTAAGGGAAAATTGAATTGTTGGTCATTTCAGCAGCTGTGAAACAAAAATCTGGCAATGCCGTAATCACTACAAAAAATATCCTTACATTCTTTGAAACGCTCAGTACACTTGCTCTTTCCTTACCCTCCATCAATGCTTGGCCACATGTTAAATGGTTACACTTCTGTAATGACTTCCGGGCCCACACGTACATCACTCAGATCATAAAAATATACACTAGGTTAGACAGTCACATGTTTGTGTTGTTTCTGTTGTACATGAAGTTGATGTCATTTTTCAACAAGATATAGTGGTTACCCCTCTGAGGACTTTGGAGTCTGATTTTTGATAAATACCATGGGAATCACCTGGAGAGTTGGTCCAGGCTAAACATAAATACAGTCATGGAGTTGGATTTGCCATTGAGCTCCCTAGAAGCAGAGGTGCAACAGCAAATCGTCTTCACATGATCTCCTTGGCTCACAGTGTGACTTCCACAACATGCCCCGTCTAGTCATCCTGCAGCACAGGGAAAGCCAAGAGAGGACACATACCCCACGTGCATGGAAGTAAGTACCCAGCAGACAAAGCTGCTCCTGAGCCATCCCAGACTTCCCCATCATTCAGAGCTCCACACATACTGGACATACTCCTTGGGAAACAGTCAAAGGCTGTAACTACAGTGGGAGAGTATTGGACGCCAGTGACATAGTCAGGGTATAAGAGGGCTTGGATTTTGTCCGTTTTCTTCACTGTTCTATCCCCAGTAGTCCAAACTGGATATGACATAAATGACTACTCAAGAACTACTAGAATGAGTGAGCAATGTCTGGATTATGAACACAACACTTACTGAGAGGCATTTCCTACACTCACTGCTATTGAAAAGTGTCATGGGCCATATAGTGAGACCAGTGGAAAGAAAGCTAGCAAGGGGATATGAACTGGAAATATAAATCCCACCATCTTCTGGTTATATTTGTAAAGAGTTGATCAATGAGCTAGTGAAAAGGAAAGTAGAATGAGGCTATTAGGAGAGTATTTTGCCCCAGGGAACAGACATAGTCAAAATGTCCAGTCCTTACTTCCTATTTTCTGTGAGTACATGTGTGTATATTTAGTTCATTTGGTTCGGAACCTTTGCTGCTAAGACTTAAAAGGATTAGTCTGAAATCAAAATGTGAAGTATGTATGTTTACATGTCCACAGTGCATAATATGATTTAGGATGACCCATAAGCAGATTTGTCAGTTTGTACTATTTTGCTAAAATATAGGCAAAGAAGACTATATAGATTTGTTTTATATATTTGAATGGCAGAGTGAAAGAGAGAGACACGTATGGGTCTGGCAATGTAGCGCAGTGCATTTACCTACTACCTGCAACACAGACAACCTGTATGTGCACTGATTTGAGTCCCAGCTGCTTGGTTCTGGTTGAACTTACCACGAATGGACATGGGAAGGCAGCCAAAGATGGCCCAAATTCTGTGGTCCCTGCCACTCACATAGCAGAGCTGGGTGGAGTTCCTGGCTTCCGGATTCAATGTGGACATTTGCAGAGTAAATTCGTGTATGGAAGATTCCTCTCTGTCTCTGTTTCCCTCACGGTCTCTCTGTTTCTTTCTCTCTCTCCTCTCTCCCTCTCTCCCTCTCTCCCTCTGTGTGTGTGTGTTTCAACTCCATCTTTTACATAAATAAATAAGCTTACAATGACACAAACACACACACATGCTCATACAGAGATGTCAATCTTCCACATGTTTTCTGAGTGGCCCAGGTTGGGCTGGGCCAACCTGAAGCCAGAACCGAAAACTTGTTTCAGGTCTCTGAAGTAGGGCAGAGCCCCAAGTACTTGGGCAGTTACCCACTGCTTTCTTGGGCACTTTAGCAATGTGCTGGATCAGAAGTAGAGCAGCCAGGAATTGAAGTGACCCTCTGATAAGAGTTGATGGCATCCCTGGCAGCAGATTAATCCACTATGCCATAATAACTACCCTCCAAAAGATGATTGAGACAATAAGATGAGGTTTTTCTTCCCTTCCAAAACTTCTCAGACTGTGTACACCTCTAGAGTAAGTCAGAAGAAATGGAAGCACCCGTTTCTGCATGTACACAATGGTGGGAATTAGAGGCCAAACTCTATGGAGGTCACAGTTTGAACGTCTAGAGAAAAAGCGGAGATTAAATGAAATATTGCAATTAAATGTTTTCTTTGTAATTTCTCAAGTCTATATTTGCCAACAAATTGATATAACTTCTTTTTTAATCTCTATAAGGAGTGTCTTCGAGCCTTTCCTGGCACTCTCTTTTCAACCGACCTCTATGATCAGTGGCTGGATGTTCTTGATAAAGGGAATGACGAGGAGGCCAGAGACATCCAGAGGTGATTCTATATAATTGGTACTGCATTCCAGACATGCCTCAGAAGGCAACCGACATAGTCTGAGAAAAAGATTTTCTGCTCTCGAGCATGAACCACTAGAAGAGTGCACATTGTGAAGAGGGTTCTTGTAGTCCCACACACCACAGCCAGAATCAGAAGACATGTAGACTCTACCATTGTCATTGAGTTCTTATTTCTCCCCAAATGTTATTATGGAGTTGTTGATATTGTACACATTCTGAATGTATGACATCGGTGGGGAGGAAGTCCGCTGGTGTCAGAGACATGCTACAAGAACAGTTGACCACTGGTCTGACCGTCATATTGTCAGAAGCAACTAAGTGCAGATCTCTGTGTGTGCTTATAGAATTGAAGTCAGTCAAGCGCTTTTGTATGTATTCATGCCCGGGATGTGTTTGTTCCATCACTGCTTTAGACTCTTGTCTTGAGGCAGCATTCTTGTACTATTACCTTTCAAAGAAGGGCAATGCTTTCAATTAATTGCTGTTGAATTTCCTCAGTAAGCTCTCACCTGAGAACATTCTGTAACACAACATCTGTTTTTAATATACCTGTGTTCAATTAGATATTTACGAAGTTATCCCAAATGAAAACACATTGTGATTTCAGCAAAAAAATCATAGGAATTTTTTTTAAGACTTACAGCTCCTTTTGTCTGTATTTTCATTGGATTATGTCAATGGCATTAAAACTACTGTATTTCCTTTTTTTTATCTACAAATTCCTGAGGAAAATGACTTGCTATAAGACTGCATTTTTTTGTGTTTAGGCTTTTAGCCCATCTGCCCAGAACTAACACAGCTCTCATAAGACACTTGTTTTCATCATTATATGCAATCTCATGTAATGCATCATACAATCAGATGACTACATCAAAGTTAGCTTTGTGCATCACCCCGAGCCTTCTGTGTGTCTGGCGATCTACTTCAAGAAGCCCAGCCCTCGAAGATGAAATAAGGAGAAAGGTAATGAGTACCCTGTTTGTTTGTGTTGGAAAAGTGAAAGTCAGGATTTGCATTCTTGCCAAAGAAGCGAGTGATATCAAAATATTAGCCATTCAACTAGGCCACAAAATATGTTGGTCTTCTAATGAGAAATGTTTTTGGACAAGTTACATAGTATTCTTGGAAGTGTAACTGTCATTTATGAGATAAAACTGGTTCGTATGTGTTACCGTCAAGTGCAAATTTTTGTTAGAATCCAGAATTTCACATTTTTGTGATGTTCACGGTTCACATAGGACTTGTGACTCCTAAATAGGCCAAGTGGAAAAGAGCACCCCATGTTCATCCTTTTGTGTCACAGCTTTCCCTCGTGGAGTTTCTGATTGCAAGTTATCCCAGAATATTTGCAGTTGACCAGAAGTCTAAGAAGAGCTGTATGAAATCCAAAAGAAACATTGGAGAGAGTACCCGGCAAGTCATCGCCACTGCGGGGCAGAGTGCTGCCAGCCCAGGTGAGAGTTCCCTGAGGTGGGATCTTAGGGCCAGCGTGCCAGGTTCTCTGGGAGAATTTCACTCCTTTGCTAAGAACCAGACCGCAAGCCTGCCAGGTGTCACAGGAGAAGCTTGAGTGATGTCCTGTAGCTCAGGGCTAACCCCAAGAGTAATGCCACCCCTCCCATGACTCCACCTGCTCTGTCTTCACAAGGGTAGCACAGATCAGGAGGTTTTATGGTGTCCTGAGACCAAAGCACAGATAAGATGATGTACTTGACTTACCACGCCACTCTTGCAAATGATGTGTGCATCAGAGAGATCGTGTGTTGATCTAGTCTATGGAACCATTTTCTAACCAAATGTAAGTGTAGCCCTTACAAATGAGAGTGCCTCATGTGCTGAGGAAACGTGGACTTAAAGTAGTATGTGACTTCGCTGCTAAACATATTCAGATGAATGCACACTTTTTCATTATAGGTATTTATGATACAACTAGAAACAGTGTGTGCATAGACAAGTTCATTCTTTGAAATGCATTTCCACATACACTTCTGAATTACTCTCTCCCATATAATCAGTGTGTTCCTGTTGAAGCATCGGCGAGGCTTGGTACTCTGTGGTAGCTGACACATCCCAAGTCCCAGTGCTCTTTGAAACCCTTTGAAAGGGAATAGTGTTAGGGATGAACAGAAAAGACCTCATGTCATAGAGGCTTCTTGCCAGTGTTCCAAATTTGGTGCCTTCATGTACCAACGTGTCACCTTTGTATGTTGTGTACATAAATAGTACTCAAAGTTAAAAATAAAAACCTTAGAATAAATGAAAGATAGGGATTTGTTTTGCTCAAGAAAGTAGTACATCTATAAATCATTTTTTCATTAATTGTTCTTTCATAAACTTGTCTTCATGATGTCTCAGAAACTGCAAGACAATCTCCAATATGAGTCAATGATGTTATTCTATCCTTGGCTCCCTGTGGAAAACTAATGGGTACTTTTCCAAAGTACAAGATTCTTCATTTAAATGATTTCAAGGATTAAACCTCAAACTTTCAATTCAAAACAAGAATTGGTTTGATTCACAATGAGTATTCAACTTGGGCATCATTTTCTCAGAGACATACTTCGATATACTTAGTTTGATGATGTCTCAGAACTTAAAGAAACCCACATTGGGAGCAAATGATATTTACATTCCAAACAAATTCTTCTCCTGCAATCAGATACTGAAAAGTGACTGAAAATAGACTAACACTACTTTTGTTTTCTCGTCAATGGAAAAGATGACACTGTCACCGGAGTCTGAACCCATTAAAGGTATGGTGTCTGGCCAGAACTTTCCAAAGGAAAAAGAAGTCAAGCTTGAGCTTGTAAAGGGACCACCTGCGTCTTCTGTCCTCGCAATCTGAGTTACTGAAGAGTACCAAGAGCGTGCTTCCTTTAAATGTCCCTAAAATTCCTTTCACCTAACGCCAAAGGATAGTTTATAAAAGGTTTGCGCCTTGTTATCGATGTGCTTGAAATCTTCAGTTTCTTTCCTGGAAGGATAGAATTCCTTGGTAGAAAATTGCCCACGAGGCACCTACCCTAAGACAAACGTTTTGAATCCAGTTATTCTGTAACTGTCTCACAGTTGCAAAATTCAATCATTGATTTTCAAGATAGATTTTCAGTATTTCTGTCCTTATCCTTTTTGCGCCTCTTAAAGTAATTCTCATGTTTTGTATATAAGTGGAATTTAAATAAAAATAAAACACCTGAAATGAATTTAGAAAGGAATTTTCCTGCTCAAAATATTGAAATGGCCAATAGACAGGTGAACAGATGCTCAGGATCACTAGTCTGCAGGGAGATGCAAATCAAAGCCACAATGATTTTTCACTTCAGCCCAGTTAGATGGCTATCATCCAAAACTCAAAAAGCAATCAATGCTGGTGATGATGTGGGGAAAAGGTACCCTAACCCACTGCTTGTGGGAATGTAAACTAGTAGAACCATTATGGAAGACAGTATGGAGATTCCTCAGAAATCTGAAAATAGATCTACCATATGACTGATCCATTCCACTCCTGGGAATGAACCCAAAGAAAATGAAATCAGCATGTGAAGTGTCATCTGTACCCCCATGTTTATTGCAGCTGAATTCACAACAGCTAAGATGTGGAGTCAACCCAGATATCCATCAACTGATAATGGAATTAAGAAAATGTGGTATATACACACTGTGGAATACTCCTCAGCCATAAAAAGAAAAGAATGAAATCCTGTCTTTTGTATAGAAATGGATACAAGTGGGGACCATTAAGCCTAATGATACAAGCCAGTCCCTAAAAGACAAATATATTTATTTTCTCTGCTGTGTGGCAGGTGATGTAGAATACAAAAAATACTTAGGAATAAAATGGATACTTTGTGATATGATTGCTCTTCTTAGGCCTTGTGTATACTTGTGTGGAACTGTAGTCTTCCGACTTTGTTACTTGTTGAATATATGGTTAGTGATAAATTAAGCCTGTGACTATAGAGTGGACTGAAAGCTTTTCTTTGTAAAACTTAAAGGAAAAGTAGGGAAGAAAAGAGGGGGTTGAGAGAGTGAGAGGGGGAGGGGGGAATTATGATTCTCTTCTTAGAACTGTAGCTGTGAAATACACGAAATCTGTTCTCTTTATTTTAGTAACAATTCTAAAAAATGATTCAATTTGTGCAGTGGGTTCTCATCGTATCTATTTTCCTTTTCTTCAGTCTAACACTCTCCCAACTGAGCTATTTTGGCTGCCCCCAGTACGTTTTCTTTTTCTTTTCTTCATGAGGTCTCTGAAACCTCAGGAAAATCCCCTTTATGAGTACATGAAGTTGAGATTTCAGAGTTGATTTTACTTGTATCTTACACTGAGATGAGTCTGTTTTCTGAACATATTCTAAGACAGCTTTAGATTTTTCCACAGTGGAATCAATAAAACCAACACGAGAATCGGATCCAATGTCAAAGAATGTGACTGACCCAAACCCTCCACTTGGCAAAAAGGCTAGGCCCGAGTTTCAGATTGGCCTGTGCGTGCCTTCTGAACCTTGTCTTCTGAGTTACTGAAGAGAACAATTGGTGTGGTTCCTAAGCATGTACTTGAATCTTCCTTGCACTGCCTTGAACGCCTGCTACAAACCAACTTGCCAAAATGTATAATTTTCCTAACTGGAATTGAACTCCTCCATTAATAACTCTCTTGCTAGAGAATGACCAGTGTGACTACCAAACTAAGGCAATGGTTTTGACTTCATATTTTTCTTGACTTGGCTTCCACGGGAACACTGACTATGCCGTTTGCCTTTATTTTTCTTGTGCTTATATTTTCTGGAAGGAAAATTACAGTTCAAAATGATATCCAAGGACAAACAGGAAACATGTAAGAGAATTTAGAATAGGAATCTTTTTTTCTTGAGCAAAAGGAAGTTCACACAGCATTTTCCCATAATGCATGTTTGCATGTATCTCCTTTCATGTGCTTGTATCGTATTTGGATTCAGAATAACTTCATTACCAGTTATCTGATGTTGAGAAGGGTCTGCTGTTGGAAAATGTACTATGATAGGTTTTGTTTTTCCTTCAACATGAAAGTTCACACTTCACTTGGAGTGTGGCACAGTGTAAGATGTGGTGACTGAACAAAATCGTCTACTGGCAAATAATGCCAAGCCCGAGCTGGCCAGGGCCCACATCTGTCTTTTGACCTCTGCATTCTGAACACTGGATGTGTTCAGTTAGCAGAATTACTTAGGATTTCATTTTATGTTCTCTGCCCATCTTTTAATGTGACATTAAGAGCTTCTTTTTCACAAATGTTTGAATGTGTGTTTCCTAACTAGCTTGACATCTTCAGTTTCTGCCTTGGAAGGGCAGATTCCCTTGAAAGAAAATTGCTGATGAGGCACAAACACTGAGACAACCATTTGCTTCTGCTGGAATCATGACTGCTTCACAATCGTACACCAAATCAGCACTCAATTTGCCGAGACTTTCATTTTCTGTATCCTCACACGTTTGCTACCTCAAATCGTAACTCCAAAGTTTGGTAGACTAGTGCTACTCAAATAAAAATAATATATCTGCAATGAATTTAGAAAATCTTTTGTTTAGCTCCAAAAGAATTCCGTCTTTGCATCTTGTACTCATGATATGTATTTCCCTCTCCTTTCCTTCACGAGGTCTCAGAAACCTCAAGGAAATCTCCATGATGATTGCCTGATGCTGGGGTGTTAAATCGTTGCCTTGACCTCTCATAGGGTCTGTTTTCCAAAGTTATCCCAAGACAACTGTAGATTTTTCTTCAATGGATTAAATAAAATCTACCTGAGAATTGGACCCAGTGTCTGGGAGTGTGACTGGCATAAACACTTCCTTCACTGGGCAAGGAGACCAAGACTAAGCATGGAATGAGCCCACCTATGTCATTTGTCCTCTGTCTTCTGAGTTACTGAAAATAACAGTTGTCAGGGTTTTTGAGGATTTTATCCCATCTTTCCTAAAATTCCTTGAAACCTCCTCAAGAACTAACTTGCCGAAATGGTTGAGCAACTTTCCTAACTTGGATTGAAGTCGTCTTTTGCTGTGCAGGAGGGATAAAATGCCTAGAGAGTGAGTCACCCTTGTTGTCTCTATGCCAAGACAGTGGGTTAGCAAAGTGGCACATTTTCCTTGGCTCTCACCGGGATACTGGCCATTTCCCTAATTACTGGATCTTTTCATTTCATCTATGCCTATCCTCTTATTTTTCTGAAAGGGGAAGGGCAATTCTTAGCACAGAAATGACCTGAGGAAGGGCCCATCTGTATAGAGTCACAGGAATTGGTTCCATAATCACTGGAATCATCAAGGCTTGCCAGTAGGACAAGGGGGAGGTCAACTTTGTCTCTCTCAGCACCAAGAACAAGGTCCTGGCTGTCACACTCTCTGGCAAGACTGAAATTGAACTCTCGGTGCACCAAAGATATACAGATAAAGAAACCCATATTCAGCTCAAGCCCAACTTCTATCCTTATGAACTGCAGCAGACTATACCACTGCAACACTCATAGACACAGTTACCATTGATGAACGTTGATGAACGCTGAGAGCCTAGACTCCTAGAGCAGCTTCACTCCAACACAAAGCAAAAATCCAAGTGCTAACCCTGCATTTGGCTAAACCATGAACTCTTTTCAATAAAAACTAATTCATAAAGAGGAGAAATGAAGAAACATTTCTATGCCCAGACATGCTGCTTTTCTCTGACAACTGAGATACTGAATTAGAGAGATGGCATGGTGGTTTTGCATTTTCACCTTTCATCCCTAAATGCTTGGAGCCATCCACCAAATACTGAATTTACCAATTATATGAGGGCAAGGCTAATGGCACTTGAGGTTTTCAGTTGCAGTGAAGGAGGGAAAAGATTAATTCACAGAGACTGTCACCAGGATCCCTACTAAGAAAGTGAACTGGGCATCATATTGTACTTTGTTGGCTCCCTAGCACAACAAATAGACTAATGATAGTTAAAAGAAATTTCATTACATCTGTGACTTACAGTGTTACCGCCTGAAAAGAGATGCACTAATTGAAACATGGAACGAGTGGGTTCCCCAATCCTGCCTAAGACATTTATATTTGTTTTCTATGGAGTTTGAAACCCAACATGACAATCATTTTTTTTTTTTGCTTCGGCTGGTCTCAGAACCCCGGGAAACGTGTCCACGAAGCATGGCTGTTGCCTGACGTGAAGTCATGGATTTGATCTCTGCTGCTGGAATGAGTGTGTTCTTAAAGCATGCCTAAACACTCTGAGATTTGTCTGACATGGAGTACATGAACCCAACATGAGCCTCAAAGAGTGCCCTGAATGGGACAGGCCCCAATCCTCCACTAGGGAAAAAGACCGGACCAAACAGAGGTGCGGCCACGCTTGCCTTCTGCCCTGTGAGTGAACACAGAGGAGATTGTGCAGCTGCATAAGAATTTCTCCCACATGGCGGGAGCGTCAACGAGGGAGTGACATGACTAAGCATGTGCTGAACATGGTTCATGAGAACTGGGGTTGGCAGTAGTGTCCTGCAGGGACCAGAGAATTCCTAGAGGTATACTCACGTAGCCCCTCAGAGGGGACTGTGGTCTGGGTGAAATAAGGTTCTTTGCTCCCACTGGAACACCAAGGTGGCACTTGCAAGTTCCTGCATCCTTTCACTTCACATGCTCTTTAACGTTCCGATTTGTTGCAAAGTGATTCCTTCTCAAGAAATAAGTGCCTCTGCTCTCAAGCTGTGAAGGAACCTTGGATATGTGCCCAGGAAGGACGTGTCTTCTGGGAAAAGAGTGCCAGAATGCTAGTCAGGTTAACTGAGATTACAAATTGTACTTCCCATTACACACAGAGCGTACATACACCACTGGTGCATGAGGGTCTCCACATGGCTTGAGCCCTTTAGACACTGTACAGGTGGCCAAACAAAATGGAGAGTAGGGTGAAATCAAACCATCAGCGAACCAACTACTCGACCCTGACACAGGCCCAAACCCACCCCCAATCCCGCTAGTTTCCCTGGGAAGAGAACCGTCCAGCAGGCCATGGCTGGACTGAGCCCGTGCAGGACATGGTGCTCAGTTGCCATCCTGGAGGGCCCAGAGGATTGCTCTGCCTGGTTTCCTAGGCAGAGGCAGGTGTGTTGTCGGCAAAGACCCTCACTCAGGCCAAGTGTGTGATGTCTCTTCTTCTTCCGCAGACGCCGAGCCCGGCACCCGGGAACCTGTTCCGGACGTGCCGCTCCCAACCATGACTCCCAGCACCGAGGCTGACCACGACCACGGTAGGGGCCCGTGTGCCTTGTGTCCTCTGCCCCTGGGAGCCCGCTGGGCTGCCGGGGCTCCTTGAGCGAGAACGGGCTTTCCTATTGCCTCCGGGACCGGGAAGGTGTCGCCATGCGATTCCTTGTCCCGAAACGCTGGCCTGTGCTCTGGAGCTGCGGGGACGTCCTCGGGGCTCTGCCCGGGAAGGATGTGCTCCCTGGGGAGAGAGGGGCCGCGGTGCGAGTCAGGCGCTCCGAGACGGGGCCGTGTGTCCTCCCGGGTGCTCTGGTTGGCTGCACGCTGCCTGGGCCTGTCCGCAGGTTGTCCGTTTCTCTGCGTGGTGGTCTGCTAAGCCGTGCGGGAGGGGCGTAGGCTTCCCCGCCCCCCACGTCTGCTCCCGCCATGACCCCGGGGGTCTGGTGCAGCACGCCCAGCCCGCATGCCTGGCGTTGCCACGGAGGCTGCGAGTGCAGAAGCCTCATGGGACCCGGCGTGGAGTGCCCCACTGCCCCTGGTGGCCCAGTGTGCGCAGCGGACTTAGGCGCGGGCACGCTGGGCTCCGCGAGGATGGTGCTCTGTGCCTCTGCCTCTCCTGAGACGTCCTTGCCTTCCTCTTGGCGTTGGCTGGTCTCCGAGCTCCCGGGACAGCGTCCAGGAGGCGTGGCCGCTGCCTGAGGACAAGTCCTCGATGTGCCCTCTGACGCTGGCACGAGCGTGTTCTGGACCCGTGCCGTGCCCCCAGGCAGCTGGGGAGTTGTCTGCCGTGTAGTCCGGCGGGCCACCAGGAGAATCTGACCCAGTGTCCTGGATGGGCCAGTTCCCAGTCGTGCGCTCGTGGCCCAGACCAGACCCGGGCTGGTGTGTGGAGCCAGCCACGCGGGCCCGTCTGTCCTCCGTGCCCTGAGTGGGCGCAGATGAGAGAGGGCGCGGTTGCTCCGTCCGCTTTTCTCCCCTCTCGCCCCCGTGCGGGGAGCCGTCCAGCGGGGCCTGGCTGGACTGAGCCCGTGCCGGACACGGTGCTCAGTTGCCGTCCTGGAGGGCCCAGAGGATTGCTCGAGGTGTGCCCACCAGGCCCCTCCCCTGAGACAGGGGGCTGGCTGGGTGCCGTCAGGCTCTTTCTTGGCTGCCCCTGGAACCCGGAGGTGGCCCTTGCCTGGTTCCTGGATCCTTTCACTTCCCCTTCCTCGTCGCCTTGCCGTGTGGAAGGGAAGGGCCGCTCTTAGCCCGCCAGCCCTGGCCAAGGAGGGGAACCCACTTGGAGGGTGGGGTGGCACCAAGGCCTTGCGCGGCCCAACGCACAAGGGGGGACGGCGCGCCCTCGCCCTGGCCCCGGTGCCACCCGTTTCCCTTGGTCGGGATTCTTTGTGGCCTAGGCAGGCAGGCGCCCATGCTGTCTCCGCACTGACCTAGGCACCCACCCACATGAGGCGTCGGGAGGTGTGGGGCCGGGAGAACATTTCTCTGCCTGGTTTCCTAGGCGGAGGCAGGTGTGTTGTCGGCAAAGACCCTCACTCAGGCCAAGTGTGTGATGTCTCTTCTTCTTCCGCAGACGCCGAGCCCGGCACCCGGGAACCTGTTCCGGACGTGCCGCTCCCAACCATGACTCCCAGCACCGAGGCTGACCACGACCACGACCACGACCACGACCACGACCACGGTAGGGGCCCGTGTGCCTTGTGTCCTCTGCCCCTGGGAGCCCGCTGGGCTGCCGGGGCTCCTTGAGCGAGAACGGGCTTTCCTATTGCCTCCGGGACCGGGAAGGTGTCGCCATGCGATTCCTTGTCCCGAAACGCTGGCCTGTGCTCTGGAGCTGCGGGGACGTCCTCGGGGCTCTGCCCGGGAAGGATGTGCTCCCTGGGGAGAGAGGGGCCGCGGTGCGAGTCAGGCGCTCCGAGACGGGGCCGTGTGTCCTCCCGGGTGCTCTGGTTGGCTGCACGCTGCCTGGGCCTGTCCGCAGGTTGTCCGTTTCTCTGCGTGGTGGTCTGCTAAGCCGTGCGGGAGGGGCGTAGGCTTCCCCGCCCCCCACGTCTGCTCCCGCCATGACCCCGGGGGTCTGGTGCAGCACGCCCAGCCCGCATGCCTGGCGTTGCCACGGAGGCTGCGAGTGCAGAAGCCTCATGGGACCCGGCGTGGAGTGCCCCACTGCCCCTGGTGGCCCAGTGTGCGCAGCGGACTTAGGCGCGGGCACGCTGGGCTCCGCGAGGATGGTGCTCTGTGCCTCTGCCTCTCCTGAGACGTCCTTGCCTTCCTCTTGGCGTTGGCTGGTCTCCGAGCTCCCGGGACAGCGTCCAGGAGGCGTGGCCGCTGCCTGAGGACAAGTCCTCGATGTGCCCTCTGACGCTGGCACGAGCGTGTTCTGGACCCGTGCCGTGTCCCCAGGCAGCTGGGGAGTTGTCTGCCGTGTAGTCCGGCGGGCCACCAGGAGAATCTGACCCAGTGTCCTGGATGGGCCAGTTCCCAGTCGTGCGCTCGTGGCCCAGACCGGACCCGGGCTGGTGTGTGGAGCCAGCCACGCGGGCCCGTCTGTCCTCCGTGCCCTGAGTGGGCGCAGATGAGAGAGGGCGCGGTTGCTCCGTCCGCTTTTCTCCCCTCTCGCCCCCGTGCGGGGAGCCGTCCAGCGGGGCCTGGCTGGACTGAGCCCGTGCCGGACACGGTGCTCAGTTGCCGTCCTGGAGGGCCCAGAGGATTGCTCGAGGTGTGCCCACCAGGCCCCTCCCCTGAGACAGGGGGCTGGCTGGGTGCCGTCAGGCTCTTTCTTGGCTGCCCCTGGAACCCGGAGGTGGCCCTTGCCTGGTTCCTGGATCCTTTCACTTCCCCTTCCTCGTCGCCTTGCCGTGTGGAAGGGAAGGGCCGCTCTTAGCCCGCCAGCCCTGGCCAAGGAGGGGAACCCACTTGGAGGGTGGGGTGGCACCAAGGCCTTGCGCGGCCCAACGCACAAGGGGGGACGGCGGGCCCTCGCCCTGGCCCCGGTGCCACCCGTTTCCCTTGGTCGGGATTCTTTGTGGCCTAGGCAGGCAGGCGCCCATGCTGTCTCCGCACTGACCTAGGCACCCACCCACATGAGGCGTCGGGAGGTGTGGGGCCGGGAGAACATTTCTCTGCCTGGTTTCCTAGGCGGAGGCAGGTGTGTTGTCGGCAAAGACCCTCACTCAGGCCAAGTGTGTGATGTCTCTTCTTCTTCCGCAGACGCCGAGCCCGGCACCCGGGAACCTGTTCCGGACGTGCCGCTCCCAACCATGACTCCCAGCACCGAGGCTGACCACGACCACGACCACGACCACGACCACGACCACGGTAGGGGCCCGTGTGCCTTGTGTCCTCTGCCCCTGGGAGCCCGCTGGGCTGCCGGGGCTCCTTGAGCGAGAACGGGCTTTCCTATTGCCTCCGGGACCGGGAAGGTGTCGCCATGCGATTCCTTGTCCCGAAACGCTGGCCTGTGCTCTGGAGCTGCGGGGACGTCCTCGGGGCTCTGCCCGGGAAGGATGTGCTCCCTGGGGAGAGAGGGGCCGCGGTGCGAGTCAGGCGCTCCGAGACGGGGCCGTGTGTCCTCCCGGGTGCTCTGGTTGGCTGCACGCTGCCTGGGCCTGTCCGCAGGTTGTCCGTTTCTCTGCATGGTGGTCTGCTAAGCCGTGCGGGAGGGGCGTAGGCTTCCCCGCCCCCCACGTCTGCTCCCGCCATGACCCCGGGGGTCTGGTGCAGCACGCCCAGCCCGCATGCCTGGCGTTGCCACGGAGGCTGCGAGTGCAGAAGCCTCATGGGACCCGGCGTGGAGTGCCCCACTGCCCCTGGTGGCCCAGTGTGCGCAGCGGACTTAGGCGCGGGCACGCTGGGCTCCGCGAGGATGGTGCTCTGTGCCTCTGCCTCTCCTGAGACGTCCTTGCCTTCCTCTTGGCGTTGGCTGGTCTCCGAGCTCCCGGGACAGCGTCCAGGAGGCGTGGCCGCTGCCTGAGGACAAGTCCTCGATGTGCCCTCTGACGCTGGCACGAGCGTGTTCTGGACCCGTGCCGTGTCCCCAGGCAGCTGGGGAGTTGTCTGCCGTGTAGTCCGGCGGGCCACCAGGAGAATCTGACCCAGTGTCCTGGATGGGCCAGTTCCCAGTCGTGCGCTCGTGGCCCAGACCAGACCCGGGCTGGTGTGTGGAGCCAGCCACGCGGGCCCGTCTGTCCTCCGTGCCCTGAGTGGGCGCAGATGAGAGAGGGCGCGGTTGCTCCGTCCGCTTTTCTCCCCTCTCGCCCCCGTGCGGGGAGCCGTCCAGCGGGGCCTGGCTGGACTGAGCCCGTGCCGGACACGGTGCTCAGTTGCCGTCCTGGAGGGCCCAGAGGATTGCTCGAGGTGTGCCCACCAGGCCCCTCCCCTGAGACAGGGGGCTGGCTGGGTGCCGTCAGGCTCTTTCTTGGCTGCCCCTGGAACCCGGAGGTGGCCCTTGCCTGGTTCCTGGATCCTTTCACTTCCCCTTCCTCGTCGCCTTGCCGTGTGGAAGGGAAGGGCCGCTCTTAGCCCGCCAGCCCTGGCCAAGGAGGGGAACCCACTTGGAGGGTGGGGTGGCACCAAGGCCTTGCGCAGCCCAACGCACAAGGGGGGACGGCGGGCCCTCGCCCTGGCCCCGGTGCCACCCGTTTCCCTTGGTCGGGATTCTTTGTGGCCTAGGCAGGCAGGCGCCCATGCTGTCTCCGCACTGACCTAGGCACCCACCCACATGAGGCGTCGGGAGGTGTGGGGCCGGGAGAACATTTCTCTGCCTGGTTTCCTAGGCGGAGGCAGGTGTGTTGTCGGCAAAGACCCTCACTCAGGCCAAGTGTGTGATGTCTCTTCTTCTTCCGCAGACGCCGAGCCCGGCACCCGGGAACCTGTTCCGGACGTGCCGCTCCCAACCATGACTCCCAGCACCGAGGCTGACCACGACCACGACCACGACCACGACCACGACCACGGTAGGGGCCCGTGTGCCTTGTGTCCTCTGCCCCTGGGAGCCCGCTGGGCTGCCGGGGCTCCTTGAGCGAGAACGGGCTTTCCTATTGCCTCCGGGACCGGGAAGGTGTCGCCATGCGATTCCTTGTCCCGAAACGCTGGCCTGTGCTCTGGAGCTGCGGGGACGTCCTCGGGGCTCTGCCCGGGAAGGATGTGCTCCCTGGGGAGAGAGGGGCCGCGGTGCGAGTCAGGCGCTCCGAGACGGGGCCGTGTGTCCTCCCGGGTTCTCTGGTTGGCTGCACGCTGCCTGGGCCTGTGCGCAGGTTGTCCGTTTCTCTGCGTGGTGGTCTGCTAAGCCGTGCGGGAGGGGCGTAGGCTTCCCCGCCCCCCACGTCTGCTCCCGCCATGACCCCGGGGGTCTGGTGCAGCACGCCCAGCCCGCATGCCTGGCGTCGCCACGGAGGCTGCGAGTGCAGAAGCCTCATGGGACCCGGCGTGGAGTGCCCCACTGCCCCTGGTGGCCCAGTGTGCGCAGCGGACTTAGGCGCGGGCACGCTGGGCTCCGCGAGGATGGTGCTCTGTGCCTCTGCCTCTCCTGAGATGTCCTTGCCTTCCTCTTGGCGTTGGCTGGTCTCTGAGCTCCCGGGACAGCGTCCAGGAGGCGTGGCCGCTGCCTGAGGACAAGTCCTCGATGTGCCCTCTGACGCTGGCACGAGCGTGTTCTGGACCCGTGCCGTGCCCCCAGGCAGCTGGGGAGTTGTCTGCCGTGTAGTCCGGCGGGCCACCAGGAGAATCTGACCCAGTGTCCTGGATGGGCCAGTTCGCAGTCGTGCGCTCGTGGCCCAGACCGGACCCGTGCTGGTGTGTGGAGCCAGCCACGCGGGCCCGTCTGTCCTCCGTGCCCTGAGTGGGCGCAGATGAGAGAGGGCGCGGTTGCTCCGTCCGCTTTTCTCCCCTCTCGCCCCCGTGCGGGGAGCCGTCCAGCGGGGCCTGGCTGGACTGAGCCCGTGCCGGACACGGTGCTCAGTTGCCGTCCTGGAGGGCCCAGAGGATTGCTCGAGGTGTGCCCACCAGGCCCCTCCCCTGAGACAGGGGCCTGGCTGGGTGCCGTCAGGCTCTTTCTTGGCTGCCCCTGGAACCCGGAGGTGGCCCTTGCCTGGTTCCTGGATCCTTTCACTTCCCCTTCCTCGTCGCCTTGCCGTGTGGAAGGGAAGGGCCGCTCTTAGCCCGCCAGCCCTGGCCAAGGAGGGGAACCCACTTGGAGGGTGGGGTGGCACCAAGGCCTTGCGCGGCCCAACGCACAAGGGGGGACGGCGGGCCCTCGCCCTGGCCCCGGTGCCACCAGTTTCCCTTGGTCGGGATTCTTTGTGGCCTAGGCAGGCAGGCGCCCATGCTGTCTCCGCACTGACCTAGGCACCCACCCACATGAGGCGTCGGGAGGTGTGGGGCCGGGAGAACATTTCTCTGCCTGGTTTCCTAGGCGGAGGCAGGTGTGTTGTCGGCAAAGACCCTCACTCAGGCCAAGTGTGTGATGTCTCTTCTTCTTCCGCAGACGCCGAGCCCGGCACCCGGGAACCTGTTCCGGACGTGCCGCTCCCAACCATGACTCCCAGCACCGAGGCTGACCACGACCACGACCACGACCACGACCACGACCACGACCACGGTAGGGGCCCGTGTGCCTTGTGTCCTCTGCCCCTGGGAGCCCGCTGGGCTGCCGGGGCTCCTTGAGCGAGAACGGGCTTTCCTATTGCCTCCGGGACCGGGAAGGTGTCGCCATGCGATTCCTTGTCCCGAAACGCTGGCCTGTGCTCTGGAGCTGCGGGGACGTCCTCGGGGCTCTGCCCGGGAAGGATGTGCTCCCTGGGGAGAGAGGGGCCGCGGTGCGAGTCAGGCGCTCCGAGACGGGGCCGTGTGTCCTCCCGGGTGCTCTGGTTGGCTGCACGCTGCCTGGGCCTGTCCGCAGGTTGTCCGTTTCTCTGCGTGGTGGTCTGCTAAGCCGTGCGGGAGGGGCGTAGGCTTCCCCGCCCCCCACGTCTGCTCCCGCCATGACCCCGGGGGTCTGGTGCAGCACGCCCAGCCCGCATGCCTGGCGTCGCCACGGAGGCTGCGAGTGCAGAAGCCTCATGGGACCCGGCGTGGAGTGCCCCACTGCCCCTGGTGGCCCAGTGTGCGCAGCGGACTTAGGCGCGGGCACGCTGGGCTCCGCGAGGATGGTGCTCTGTGCCTCTGCCTCTCCTGAGACGTCCTTGCCTTCCTCTTGGCGTTGGCTGGTCTCCGAGCTCCCGGGACAGCGTCCAGGAGGCGTGGCCGCTGCCTGAGGACAAGTCCTCGATGTGCCCTCTGACGCTGGCACGAGCGTGTTCTGGACCCGTGCCGTGCCCCCAGGCAGCTGGGGAGTTGTCTGCCGTGTAGTCCGGCGGGCCACCAGGAGAATCTGACCCAGTGTCCTGGATGGGCCAGTTCCCAGTCGTGCGCTCGTGGCCCAGACCAGACCCGGGCTGGTGTGTGGAGCCAGCCACGCGGGCCCGTCTGTCCTCCGTGCCCTGAGTGGGCGCAGATGAGAGAGGGCGCGGTTGCTCCGTCCGCTTTTCTCCCCTCTCGCCCCCGTGCGGGGAGCCGTCCAGCGGGGCCTGGCTGGACTGAGCCCGTGCCGGACACGGTGCTCAGTTGCCGTCCTGGAGGGCCCAGAGGATTGCTCGAGGTGTGCCCACCAGGCCCCTCCCCTGAGACAGGGGGCTGGCTGGGTGCCGTCAGGCTCTTTCTTGGCTGCCCCTGGAACCCGGAGGTGGCCCTTGCCTGGTTCCTGGATCCTTTCACTTCCCCTTCCTCGTCGCCTTGCCGTGTGGAAGGGAAGGGCCGCTCTTAGCCCGCCAGCCCTGGCCAAGGAGGGGAACCCACTTGGAGGGTGGGGTGGCACCAAGGCCTTGCGCGGCCCAACGCACAAGGGGGGACGGCGGGCCCTCGCCCTGGCCCCGGTGCCACCAGTTTCCCTTGGTCGGGATTCTTTGTGGCCTAGGCAGGCAGGGGCCCATGCTGTCTCCGCACTGACCTAGGCACCCACCCACATGAGGCGTCGGGAGGTGTGGGGCCGGGAGAACATTTCTCTGCCTGGTTTCCTAGGCGGAGGCAGGTGTGTTGTCGGCAAAGACCCTCACTCAGGCCAAGTGTATGATGTCTCTTCTTCTTCCGCAGACGCCGAGCCCGGCACCCGGGAACCTGTTCCGGACGTGCCGCTCCCAACCATGACTCCCAGCACCGAGGCTGACCACGACCACGACCACGACCATGACCACGACCACGACCACGGTAGGGGCCCGTGTGCCTTGTGTCCTCTGCCCCTGGGAGCCCGCTGGGCTGCCGGGGCTCCTTGAGCGAGAACGGGCTTTCCTATTGCCTCCGGGACCGGGAAGGTGTCGCCATGCGATTCCTTGTCCCGAAACGCTGGCCTGTGCTCTGGAGCTGCGGGGACGTCCTCGGGGCTCTGCCCGGGAAGGATGTGCTCCCTGGGGAGAGAGGGGCCGCGGTGCGAGTCAGGCGCTCCGAGACGGGGCCGTGTGTCCTCCCGGGTTCTCTGGTTGGCTGCACGCTGCCTGGGCCTGTCCGCAGGTTGTCCGTTTCTCTGCGTGGTGGTCTGCTAAGCCGTGCGGGAGGGGCGTAGGCTTCCCCGCCCCCCACGTCTGCTCCCGCCATGACCCCGGGGGTCTGGTGCAGCACGCCCAGCCTGCATGGCTGGCGTTGCCACGGAGGCTGCGAGTGCAGAAGCCTCATGGGACACGGCGTGGAGTGCCCCACTGCCCCTGGTGGCCCAGTGTGCGCAGCGGACTTAGGCGCGGGCACGCTGGGCTCCGCGAGGGTGGTGCTCTGTGCCTCTGCCTCTCCTGAGACGTCCTTGCCTTCCTCTTGGCGTTGGCTGGTCTCCGAGCTCCCGGGACAGCGTCCAGGAGGCGTGGCCGCTGCCTGAGGACAAGTCCTCGATGTGCCCTCTGACGCTGGCACGAGCGTGTTCTGGACCCGTGCCGTGCCCCCAGGCAGCTGGGGAGTTGTCTGCCGTGTAGTCCGGCGGGCCACCAGGAGAATCTGACCCAGTGTCCTGGATGGGCCAGTTCCCAGTCGTGCGCTCGTGGCCCAGACCAGACCCGGGCTGGTGTGTGGAGCCAGCCACGCGGGCCCGTCTGTCCTCCGTGCCCTGAGTGGGCGCAGATGAGAGAGGGCGCGGTTGCTCCGTCCGCTTTTCTCCCCTCTCGCCCCCGTGCGGGGAGCCGTCCAGCGGGGCCTGGCTGGACTGAGCCCGTGCCGGACACGGTGCTCAGTTGCCGTCCTGGAGGGCCCAGAGGATTGCTCGAGGTGTGCCCACCAGGCCCCTCCCCTGAGACAGGGGGCTGGCTGGGTGCCGTCAGGCTCTTTCTTGGCTGCCCCTGGAACCCGGAGGTGGCCCTTGCCTGGTTCCTGGATCCTTTCACTTCCCCTTCCTCGTCGCCTTGCCGTGTGGAAGGGAAGGGCCGCTCTTAGCCCGCCAGCCCTGGCCAAGGAGGGGAACCCACTTGGAGGGTGGGGTGGCACCAAGGCCTTGCGCGGCCCAACGCACAAGGGGGGACGGCGGGCCCTCGCCCTGGCCCCGGTGCCACCAGTTTCCCTTGGTCGGGATTCTTTGTGGCCTAGGCAGGCAGGCGCCCATGCTGTCTCCGCACTGACCTAGGCACCCACCCACATGAGGCGTCGGGAGGTGTGGGGCCGGGAGAACATTTCTCTGCCTGGTTTCCTAGGCGGAGGCAGGTGTGTTGTCGGCAAAGACCCTCACTCAGGCCAAGTGTGTGATGTCTCTTCTTCTTCCGCAGACGCCGAGCCCGGCACCCGGGAACCTGTTCCGGACGTGCCGCTCCCAACCATGACTCCCAGCACCGAGGCTGACCACGACCACGACCACGACCACGACCACGACCACGACCACGGTAGGGGCCCGTGTGCCTTGTGTCCTCTGCCCCTGGGAGCCCGCTGGGCTGCCGGGGCTCCTTGAGCGAGAACGGGCTTTCCTATTGCCTCCGGGACCGGGAAGGTGTCGCCATGCGATTCCTTGTCCCGAAACGCTGGCCTGTGCTCTGGAGCTGCGGGGACGTCCTCGGGGCTCTGCCCGGGAAGGATGTGCTCCCTGGGGAGAGAGGGGCCGCGGTGCGAGTCAGGCGCTCCGAGACGGGGCCGTGTGTCCTCCCGGGTGCTCTGGTTGGCTGCACGCTGCCTGGGCCTGTCCGCAGGTTGTCCGTTTCTCTGCGTGGTGGTCTGCTAAGCCGTGCGGGAGGGGCGTAGGCTTCCCCGCCCCCCACGTCTGCTCCCGCCATGACCCCGGGGGTCTGGTGCAGCACGCCCAGCCCGCATGCCTGGCGTTGCCACGGAGGCTGCGAGTGCAGAAGCCTCATGGGACCCGGCGTGGAGTGCCCCACTGCCCCTGGTGGCCCAGTGTGCGCAGCGGACTTAGGCGCGGGCACGCTGGGCTCCGCGAGGATGGTGCTCTGTGCCTCTGCCTCTCCTGAGACGTCCTTGCCTTCCTCTTGGCGTTGGCTGGTCTCCGAGCTCCCGGGACAGCGTCCAGGAGGCGTGGCCGCTGCCTGAGGACAAGTCCTCGATGTGCCCTCTGACGCTGGCACGAGCGTGTTCTGGACCCGTGCCGTGCCCCCAGGCAGCTGGGGAGTTGTCTGCCGTGTAGTCCGGCGGGCCACCAGGAGAATCTGACCCAGTGTCCTGGATGGGCCAGTTCCCAGTCGTGCGCTCGTGGCCCAGACCAGACCCGGGCTGGTGTGTGGAGCCAGCCACGCGGGCCCGTCTGTCCTCCGTGCCCTGAGTGGGCGCAGATGAGAGAGGGCGCGGTTGCTCCGTCCGCTTTTCTCCCCTCTCGCCCCCGTGCGGGGAGCCGTCCAGCGGGGCCTGGCTGGACTGAGCCCGTGCCGGACACGGTGCTCAGTTGCCGTCCTGGAGGGCCCAGAGGATTGCTCGAGGTGTGCCCACCAGGCCCCTCCCCTGAGACAGGGGGCTGGCTGGGTGCCGTCAGGCTCTTTCTTGGCTGCCCCTGGAACCCGGAGGTGGCCCTTGCCTGGTTCCTGGATCCTTTCCCTCCCCTTTCCTCGTCGCCTTGCCGTGTGGAAGGGAAGGGCCGCTCTTAGCCCGCCAGCCCTGGCCAAGGAGGGGAACCCACTTGGAGGGTGGGGTGGCACCAAGGCCTTGCGCGGCCCAACGCACAAGGGGGGACGGCGGGCCCTCGCCCTGGCCCCGGTGCCACCAGTTTCCCTTGGTCGGGATTCTTTGTGGCCTAGGCAGGCAGGCGCCCATGCTGTCTCCGCACTGACCTAGGCACCCACCCACATGAGGCGTCGGGAGGTGTGGGGCCGGGAGAACATTTCTCTGCCTGGTTTCCTAGGCGGAGGCAGGTGTGTTGTCGGCAAAGACCCTCACTCAGGCCAAGTGTGTGATGTCTCTTCTTCTTCCGCAGACGCCGAGCCCGGCACCCGGGAACCTGTTCCGGACGTGCCGCTCCCAACCATGACTCCCAGCACCGAGGCTGACCACGACCACGACCACGACCACGACCACGACCACGACCACGGTAGGGGCCCGTGTGCCTTGTGTCCTCTGCCCCTGGGAGCCCGCTGGGCTGCCGGGGCTCCTTGAGCGAGAACGGGCTTTCCTATTGCCTCCGGGACCGGGAAGGTGTCGCCATGCGATTCCTTGTCCCGAAACGCTGGCCTGTGCTCTGGAGCTGCGGGGACGTCCTCGGGGCTCTGCCCGGGAAGGATGTGCTCCCTGGGGAGAGAGGGGCCGCGGTGCGAGTCAGGCGCTCCGAGACGGGGCCGTGTGTCCTCCCGGGTGCTCTGGTTGGCTGCACGCTGCCTGGGCCTGTCCGCAGGTTGTCCGTTTCTCTGCGTGGTGGTCTGCTAAGCCGTGCGGGAGGGGCGTAGGCTTCCCCGCCCCCCACGTCTGCTCCCGCCATGACCCCGGGGGTCTGGTGCAGCACGCCCAGCCCGCATGCCTGGCGTCGCCACGGAGGCTGCGAGTGCAGAAGCCTCATGGGACCCGGCGTGGAGTGCCCCACTGCCCCTGGTGGCCCAGTGTGCGCAGCGGACTTAGGCGCGGGCACGCTGGGCTCCGCGAGGATGGTGCTCTGTGCCTCTGCCTCTCCTGAGACGTCCTTGCCTTCCTCTTGGCGTTGGCTGGTCTCCGAGCTCCCGGGACAGCGTCCAGGAGGCGTGGCCGCTGCCTGAGGACAAGTCCTCGATGTGCCCTCTGACGCTGGCACGAGCGTGTTCTGGACCCGTGCCGTGCCCCCAGGCAGCTGGGGAGTTGTCTGCCGTGTAGTCCGGCGGGCCACCAGGAGAATCTGACCCAGTGTCCTGGATGGGCCAGTTCCCAGTCGTGCGCTCGTGGCCCAGACCAGACCCGGGCTGGTGTGTGGAGCCAGCCACGCGGGCCCGTCTGTCCTCCGTGCCCTGAGTGGGCGCAGATGAGAGAGGGCGCGGTTGCTCCGTCCGCTTTTCTCCCCTCTCGCCCCCGTGCGGGGAGCCGTCCAGCGGGGCCTGGCTGGACTGAGCCCGTGCCGGACACGGTGCTCAGTTGCCGTCCTGGAGGGCCCAGAGGATTGCTCGAGGTGTGCCCACCAGGCCCCTCCCCTGAGACAGGGGGCTGGCTGGGTGCCGTCAGGCTCTTTCTTGGCTGCCCCTGGAACCCGGAGGTGGCCCTTGCCTGGTTCCTGGATCCTTTCACTTCCCCTTCCTCGTCGCCTTGCCGTGTGGAAGGGAAGGGCCGCTCTTAGCCCGCCAGCCCTGGCCAAGGAGGGGAACCCACTTGGAGGGTGGGGTGGCACCAAGGCCTTGCGCGGCCCAACGCACAAGGGGGGACGGCGGGCCCTCGCCCTGGCCCCGGTGCCACCCGTTTCCCTTGGTCGGGATTCTTTGTGGCCTAGGCAGGCAGGCGCCCATGCTGTCTCCGCACTGACCTAGGCACCCACCCACATGAGGCGTCGGGAGGTGTGGGGCCGGGAGAACATTTCTCTGCCTGGTTTCCTAGGCGGAGGCAGGTGTGTTGTCGGCAAAGACCCTCACTCAGGCCAAGTGTGTGATGTCTCTTCTACTTCTGCAGACGCCGAGCCCGGCACCCGGGAACCTGTTCCGGACGTGCCGCTCCCAACCATGACTCCCAGCACCAAGGCTGACCACGACCACGACCACGACCACGACCACGGTAGGGGCCCGTGTGCCTTGTGTCCTCTGCCCCTGGGAGCCCGCTGGGCTGCCGGGGCTCCTTGAGCGAGAACGGGCTTTCCTATTGCCTCCGGGACCGGGAAGGTGTCGCCATGCGATTCCTTGTCCCGAAATGCTGGCCTGTGCTCTGGAGCTGCGGGGACGTCCTCGGGGCTCTGCCCGGGAAGGATGTGCTCCCTGGGGAGAGAGGGGCCGCGGTGCGAGTCAGGCGCTCCGAGACGGGGCCGTGTGTCCTCCCGGGTTCTCTGGTTGGCTGCACGCTGCCTGGGCCTGTGCGCAGGTTGTCCGTTTCTCTGCGTGGTGGTCTGCTAAGCCATGCGGGAGGGGCGTAGGCTTCCCCGCCCCCCACGTCTGCTCCCGCCATGACCCCGGGGGTCTGGTGCAGCACGCCCAGCCCGCATGCCTGGCGTTGCCACGGAGGCTGCGAGTGCAGAAGCCTCATGGGACCCGGCGTGGAGTGCCCCACTGCCCCTGGTGGCCCAGTGTGCGCAGCGGACTTAGGCGCGGGCACGCTGGGCTCCGCGAGGATGGTGCTCTGTGCCTCTGCCTCTCCTGAGACGTCCTTGCCTTCCTCTTGGCGTTGGCTGGTCTCCGAGCTCCCGGGACAGCGTCCAGGAGGCGTGGCCGCTGCCTGAGGACAAGTCCTCGATGTGCCCTCTGACGCTGGCACGAGCGTGTTCTGGACCCGTGCCGTGCCCCCAGGCAGCTGGGGAGTTGTCTGCCGTGTAGTCCGGCGGGCCACCAGGAGAATCTGACCCAGTGTCCTGGATGGGCCAGTTCCCAGTCGTGCGCTCGTGGCCCAGACCAGACCCGGGCTGGTGTGTGGAGCCAGCCACGTGGGCCCGTCTGTCCTCCGTGCCCTGAGTGGGCGCAGATGAGAGAGGGCGCGGTTGCTCCGTCCGCTTTTCTCCCCTCTCGCCCCCGTGCGGGGAGCCGTCCAGCGGGGCCTGGCTGGACTGAGCCCGTGCCGGACACGGTGCTCAGTTGCCGTCCTGGAGGGCCCAGAGGATTGCTCGAGGTGTGCCCACCAGGCCCCTCCCCTGAGACAGGGGCCTGGCTGGGTGCCGTCAGGCTCTTTCTTGGCTGCCCCTGGAACCCGGAGGTGGCCCTTGCCTGGTTCCTGGATCCTTTCACTTCCCCTTCCTCGTCGCCTTGCCGTGTGGAAGGGAAGGGCCGCTCTTAGCCCGCCAGCCCTGGCCAAGGAGGGGAACCCACTTGGAGGGTGGGGTGGCACCAAGGCCTTGCGCGGCCCAACGCACAAGGGGGGACGGCGGGCCCTCGCCCTGGCCCCGGTGCCACCAGTTTCCCTTGGTCGGGATTCTTTGTGGCCTAGGCAGGCAGGGGCCCATGCTGTCTCCGCACTGACCTAGGCACCCACCCACATGAGGCGTCGGGAGGTGTGGGGCCGGGAGAACATTTCTCTGCCTGGTTTCCTAGGCGGAGGCAGGTGTGTTGTCGGCAAAGACCCTCACTCAGGCCAAGTGTGTGATGTCTCTTCTTCTTCCGCAGACGCCGAGCCCGGCACCCGGGAACCTGTTCCGGACGTGCCGCTCCCAACCATGACTCCCAGCACCGAGGCTGACCACGACCACGACCACGACCACGACCATGACCACGACCACGGTAGGGGCCCGTGTGCCTTGTGTCCTCTGCCCCTGGGAGCCCGCTGGGCTGCCGGGGCTCCTTGAGCGAGAACGGGCTTTCCTATTGCCTCCGGGACCGGGAAGGTGTCGCCATGCGATTCCTTGTCCCGAAACGCTGGCCTGTGCTCTGGAGCTGCGGGGACGTCCTCGGGGCTCTGCCCGGGAAGGATGTGCTCCCTGGGGAGAGAGGGGCCGCGGTGCGAGTCAGGCGCTCCGAGACGGGGCCGTGTGTCCTCCCGGGTTCTCTGGTTGGCTGCACGCTGCCTGGGCCTGTCCGCAGGTTGTCCGTTTCTCTGCGTGGTGGTCTGCTAAGCCGTGCGGGAGGGGCGTAGGCTTCCCCGCCCCCCACGTCTGCTCCCGCCATGACCCCGGGGGTCTGGTGCAGCACGCCCAGCCCGCATGCCTGGCGTTGCCACGGAGGCTGCGAGTGCAG